>NW_028239077.1:104894-684410 GCF_036417535.1 Chlamydotis macqueenii | reverse complement strand
ATCGGGACCAGACTACGCAGTCTCTCTCTCACTCCCCCCCCACTCTCCAAGAGAACAGGGGGAGATTTGGTAAACAAAAGAAAACCAGGAAAAAAACCAAACCCGTGGGTTGAGATTGAACAAAAAGTAAATTTAACAGTAATGACAGAAGAAAACAAAACAGTGATGCAATACAAATATAGTATAATGGCTTACAACAAATCTCCACACCTAGTTTCTTCCACGTAGCAGGAGGCTCCTTTCACCACCCTCCTCACTTACATACTGAGCCCCAGCAGTTAGCTGATTAGTTAACTATCCCAGCCATAGGGGCTACCAGCTTCAGTACTCCACCCAGCTCAGGTAAATATTAACTCTATCCTAGCCAGAAACAGGACAAGAATACAGTTATAAAACATAGTCATGTACCCATATAGCTTAGAGAAACAATTAATGGAAGAGGAAGTCTGTTTTTTTTTTCTTTTCCTGACGAAGGACTCATTTGTAAGGAGTGAGAAACAGTCCCTACTGCTCAGTGGGAAAAAATCTTAAAAATCCTGAACCTTTTGTTACATGGTGACCAGCTCTGAATACCCTTGCTGCTCCTCACCGGCTCTTGCTACCACACATACAGGCTCCAAACTCTGGGGCTCCGGGCTTTCCTAGACCACCAGGACAGGGTGGTAAAGATCTACAGGCATAAAAAAAATCTACAGGCCAGGAAACATTGGGGCTCCGGGATTTCTTAGACCACCAGGACTCCGACGTTTAACACCAGCTCGAGCTGTCCGCCTAGTGTTAAACCACAGCTTAAAAATGGTGAATGTCAGACAGCTGCTCCCACACCAGAAGTGTCAGCTCTGGAATGTCTTGCTGCTTCTCACCAGCTCTAGGCACCACATCTACAGGCTCACAAACATTGGGGATCCGGCATTTCCTGGGACACCAGGACTCCGACGTCTACCATCACCTCAACTCAGCAGTCCCTTTTGAAAAAAATCTTAAAAATCACACAGTCAGAAGACTGCTCCCACACCAGAAGTGACATTTCTGAAAGCTCTTGCTTCTCCTGCCCGGCTCTTGCCACCGCATCTACAGGCTCACAAATATTGGGACTGCGAGATTTCCTAGAACACCAGCACTCCAACGTTTACCACGGTGTACTTATGGCCGCCCAGTGAAAACACTCTTATATATCATGAACGTTGGATGATAGATCCCACACCAGAAGTGCCAGCTCTGAAAACCCCTCAGTGGCTCTTGCCACCGCATCTACAAGCCCAGCAACACTGGGGCTCCGTTCTTTCCTAGACAATCAGGACTCCGACTTTTGCCACCATGTACACCAGTAAACTTTCAGAGGTGGCACTTTTGGTGTTAAAGCAATCGTCTGAGTTAGTGATTTTTAAGATTTATTTCTCACTGTGCAGCAGCTCTAGGTGATGGTAAGTGTCAGAGTCCTGCTGGTGGAGGAAAGACCAGAGACTCAATGTTTCTGAGCCTGTAGATGTGGTGGGAAGAGTCGGTGAGGAGCAGCAAGAACTTTTAGAGCAGGCATTTCAGGTGTTGGAGTAATTGTCTGACTTCCTTCTGTGCGGCTGCTTCCAAGTTGACGGTAACTGCCAGCGTGCTAGCTGTGTAGGACAGTGAAGAGGCTGACACGTGTGTGTCCGTAGAGCTGCTAGAAAGCGTACGTGAAGAGCAGGAAGGGCTTTCAGAGCAGCCGGCTCTCGTCTTGGGCAGTCGCCACACATCCGCACTTTTAGTGCCTCAGAACCCCGGACAGCTTGCAAAACACGGCTGTAACTGTCCCAGCGCAAGCTGTTCAGGAAAGCACAGAAACGCGATGTTCGCGTGCTTTTAGCGCTGCTCGCAAGAAGCCTCCGGAGCAGGCACTTCTCGTGCAGCAACAACCGTGCCTGCTACGATCTTTCCTAGCCTCTTTTCCTCCGGGCAGCCGGCTTGAGCTGATGTGAAGTGTTGGTGGGCAAATCATCCAGAGAAGCGTCGCAATGCTTCTGGGCTGTTAGCAAGAGCTTTCCTTGCTGACCCTTTTCACGTTGGAGATTAGCTGGACATTTGCCGGTTTAGTGCCTTGTTTCTTCTGCGCAGCTTGCACAAAGCTCATTGCGGCTTTCGCGGTTCGAGTTGTGCATCGCCGGAGCTCTGCGGGAAAGAGCGAGAGAAGAGCCGCGAAAGCTCCGAGTGCGGCCAGCTCGCGTGTAGCCGCGATGATGCGCTGTTCGCCGGTTGGAGGGCGACTGCCTTCTGCGCGGCTGCTTCCAAGTTGACGGTAACTGCCAGCGTGCTAGCTGTGTAGGACAGTGAAGAGGCTGACGTGTGTGTGTCCGTAGAGCTGCTAGAAAGCATACGTGAAGAGCAGGAAGGGCTTTCAGAGCAGCCGGCTCTCGTCTTGGACAGTCGCCACACATCCGCACTTTTAGTGCCTCAGAACCCCGGACAGCTTGCAAAACACGGCTGTAACTGTCCCAGCGCAAGCTGTTCAGGAAAGCACAGAAACGCGATGTTCGCGTGCTTTTAGCGCTGCTCGCAAGAAGCCTCCGGAGCAGGCACTTCTCGTGCGGCAACAACCGTGCCTGCTACGATCTTTCCTAGCCTCTTTTCCTCCGGGCAGCCGGCTTTAGCTGATGTGAAGTGTTGGTGGGCAAATCATCCAGAGAAGTGTAGCAATGCTTCTGGGCTGTTAGCAAGAGCGAGTGAAGAGCAGCAAGAGCTTTCCTTGCTGACCCTTTTCATGTGGGAGATTAGCTGGACATTTGCCGGTTTAGTGCCTTGTTTCTTCTGCGCAGCTTGCACAAAGCTCATTGCGGCTTTCGCGGTTCGAGTTGTGCATCGCCGGAGCTCTGCGGGAAAGAGCGAGAGAAGAGCCGCGAAAGCTCCGAGTGCGGCCAGCTCGCGTGTAGCCGCGATGATGCGCTGTTCGCCGGTTGGAGGGCGACTGCCTTCTGCGCGGCTGCTTCCAAGTTGACGGTAACTGCCAGCGTGCTAGCTGTGTAGGACAGTGAAGAGGCTGACGTGTGTGTGTCCGTAGAGCTGCTAGAAAGCATACGTGAAGAGCAGGAAGGGCTTTCAGAGCAGCCGGCTCTCGTCTTGGACAGTCGCCACACATCCGCACTTTTAGTGCCTCAGAACCCCGGACAGCTTGCAAAACACGGCTGTAACTGTCCCAGCGCAAGCTGTTCAGGAAAGCACAGAAACGCGATGTTCGCGTGCTTTTAGCGCTGCTCGCAAGAAGCCTCCGGAGCAGGCACTTCTCGTGCGGCAACAACCGTGCCTGCTACGATCTTTCCTAGCCTCTTTTCCTCCGGGCAGCCGGCTTTAGCTGATGTGAAGTGTTGGTGGGCAAATCATCCAGAGAAGCGTCGCAATGCTTCTGGGCTGTTAGCAAGAGCTTTCCTTGCTGACCCTTTTCACGTTGGAGATTAGCTGGACATTTGCCGGTTTAGTGCCTTGTTTCTTCTGCGCAGCTTGCACAAAGCTCATTGCGGCTTTCGCGGTTCGAGTTGTGCATCGCCGGAGCTCTGCGGGAAAGAGCGAGAGAAGAGCCGCGAAAGCTCCGGGTGCGGCCAGCTCGCGTGTAGCCGCGAATGTGCGCTGTTCGCCGGTTGCAGGGCGACTGCCTTCTGCGCGGCTGCTTCCAAGTTGACGGTAACTGCCAGCGTGCTAGCTGTGTAGGACAGTGAAGAGGCTGACGCGTGTGTGTCCGTAGAGCTGCTAGAAAGCGTACGTGACGAGCAGGAAGGGCTTTCAGAGCAGCCGGTTCTCGTCTTGCACAGTCGCCACACATCCGCACTTTTAGTGCCTCAGAACCCCGGACAGCTTGCAAAACACGGCTGTAACTGTCCCAGCGCAAGCTGTTCAGGAAAGCACAGAAACGCGATGTTCGCGTGCTTTTAGCGCTGCTCGCAAGAAGCCTCCGGAGCAGGCACTTCTCGTGCAGCAACAACCGTGCCTGCTACGATCTTTCCTAGCCTCTTTTCCTCCGGGCAGCCGGCTTGAGCTGATGTGAAGTGTTGGTGGGCAAATCATCCAGAGAAGCGTCGCAATGCTTCTGGGCTGTTAGCAAGAGCTTTCCTTGCTGAGCCTTTTCACGTTGGAGATTAGCTGGACATTTGCCGGTTTAGTGCCTTGTTTCTTCTGCGCAGCTTGCACAAAGCTCATTGCGGCTTTCGCGGTTCGAGTTGTGCATCGCCGGAGCTCTGCGGGAAAGAGCGAGAGAAGAGCCGCGAAAGCTCCGAGTGCGGCCAGCTCGCGTGTAGCCGCGAATGTGCGCTGTTCGCCGGTTGCAGGGCGACTGCCTTCTGCGCGGCTGCTTCCAAGTTGACGGTAACTGCCAGCGTGCTAGCTGTGTAGGACAGTGAAGAGGCTGACGCGTGTGTGTCCGTAGAGCTGCTAGAAAGCGTACGTGACGAGCAGGAAGGGCTTTCAGAGCAGCCGGTTCTCGTCTTGGACAGTCGCCACACATCCGCACTTTTAGTGCCTCAGAACCCCGGACAGCTTGCAAAACACGGCTGTAACTGTCCCAGCGCAAGCTGTTCAGGAAAGCACAGAAACGCGATGTTCGCGTGCTTTTAGCGCTGCTCGCAAGAAGCCTCCGGAGCAGGCACTTCTCGTGCAGCAACAACCGTGCCTGCTACGATCTTTCCTAGCCTCTTTTCCTCCGGGCAGCCGGCTTGAGCTGATGTGAAGTGTTGGTGGGCAAATCATCCAGAGAAGCGTCGCAATGCTTCTGGGCTGTTAGCAAGAGCTTTCCTTGCTGAGCCTTTTCACGTTGGAGATTAGCTGGACATTTGCCGGTTTAGTGCCTTGTTTCTTCTGCGCAGCTTGCACAAAGCTCATTGCGGCTTTCGCGGTTCGAGTTGTGCATCGCCGGAGCTCTGCGGGAAAGAGCGAGAGAAGAGCCGCGAAAGCTCCGAGTGCGGCCAGCTCGCGTGTAGCCGCGAATGTGCGCTGTTCGCCGGTTGCAGGGCGACTGCCTTCTGCGCGGCTGCTTCCAAGTTGACGGTAACGGCCAGCGTGCTAGCTGTGTAGGACAGTGAAGAGGCTGACGCGTGTGTGTCCGTAGAGCTGCTAGAAAGCGTACGTGACGAGCAGGAAGGGCTTTCAGAGCAGCCGGTTCTCGTCTTGCACAGTCGCCACACATCCGCACTTTTAGTGCCTCAGAACCCCGGACAGCTTGCAAAACACGGCTGTAACTGTCCCAGCGCAAGCTGTTCAGGAAAGCACAGAAACGCGATGTTCGCGTGCTTTTAGCGCTGCTCGCAAGAAGCCTCCGGAGCAGGCACTTCTCGTGCAGCAACAACCGTGCCTGCTACGATCTTTCCTAGCCTCTTTTCCTCCGGGCAGCCGGCTTGAGCTGATGTGAAGTGTTGGTGGGCAAATCATCCAGAGAAGCGTCGCAATGCTTCTGGGCTGTTAGCAAGAGCTTTCCTTGCTGACCCTTTTCACGTTGGAGATTAGCTGGACATTTGCCGGTTTAGTGCCTTGTTTCTTCTGCGCAGCTTGCACAAAGCTCATTGCGGCTTTCGCGGTTCGAGTTGTGCATCGCCGGAGCTCTGCGGGAAAGAGCGAGAGAAGAGCCGCGAAAGCTCCGAGTGCGGCCAGCTCGCGTGTAGCCGCGAATGTGCGCTGTTCGCCGGTTGCAGGGCGACTGCCTTCTGCGCGGCTGCTTCCAAGTTGACGGTAACGGCCAGCGTGCTAGCTGTGTAGGACAGTGAAGAGGCTGACGCGTGTGTGTCCGTAGAGCTGCTAGAAAGCGTACGTGACGAGCAGGAAGGGCTTTCAGAGCAGCCGGTTCTCGTCTTGCACAGTCGCCACACATCCGCACTTTTAGTGCCTCAGAACCCCGGACAGCTTGCAAAACACGGCTGTAACTGTCCCAGCGCAAGCTGTTCAGGAAAGCACAGAAACGCGATGTTCGCGTGCTTTTAGCGCTGCTCGCAAGAAGCCTCCGGAGCAGGCACTTCTCGTGCAGCAACAACCGTGCCTGCTACGATCTTTCCTAGCCTCTTTTCCTCCGGGCAGCCGGCTTGAGCTGATGTGAAGTGTTGGTGGGCAAATCATCCAGAGAAGCGTCGCAATGCTTCTGGGCTGTTAGCAAGAGCTTTCCTTGCTGAGCCTTTTCACGTTGGAGATTAGCTGGACATTTGCCGGTTTAGTGCCTTGTTTCTTCTGCGCAGCTTGCACAAAGCTCATTGCGGCTTTCGCGGTTCGAGTTGTGCATCGCCGGAGCTCTGCGGGAAAGAGCGAGAGAAGAGCCGCGAAAGCTCCGAGTGCGGCCAGCTCGCGTGTAGCCGCGAATGTGCGCTGTTCGCCGGTTGCAGGGCGACTGCCTTCTGCGCGGCTGCTTCCAAGTTGACGGTAACTGCCAGCGTGCTAGCTGTGTAGGACAGTGAAGAGGCTGACGCGTGTGTGTCCGTAGAGCTGCTAGAAAGCGTACGTGACGAGCAGGAAGGGCTTTCAGAGCAGCCGGTTCTCGTCTTGCACAGTCGCCACACATCCGCACTTTTAGTGCCTCAGAACCCCGGACAGCTTGCAAAACACGGCTGTAACTGTCCCAGCGCAAGCTGTTCAGGAAAGCACAGAAACGCGATGTTCGCGTGCTTTTAGCGCTGCTCGCAAGAAGCCTCCGGAGCAGGCACTTCTCGTGCAGCAACAACCGTGCCTGCTACGATCTTTCCTAGCCTCTTTTCCTCCGGGCAGCCGGCTTGAGCTGATGTGAAGTGTTGGTGGGCAAATCATCCAGAGAAGCGTCGCAATGCTTCTGGGCTGTTAGCAAGAGCTTTCCTTGCTGACCCTTTTCACGTTGGAGATTAGCTGGACATTTGCCGGTTTAGTGCCTTGTTTCTTCTGCGCAGCTTGCACAAAGCTCATTGCGGCTTTCGCGGTTCGAGTTGTGCATCGCCGGAGCTCTGCGGGAAAGAGCGAGAGAAGAGCCGCGAAAGCTCCGAGTGCGGCCAGCTCGCGTGTAGCCGCGAATGTGCGCTGTTCGCCGGTTGCAGGGCGACTGCCTTCTGCGCGGCTGCTTCCAAGTTGACGGTAACTGCCAGCGTGCTAGCTGTGTAGGACAGTGAAGAGGCTGACGCGTGTGTGTCCGTAGAGCTGCTAGAAAGCGTACGTGAAGAGCAGGAAGGGCTTTCAGAGCAGCCGGTTCTCGTCTTGGACAGTCGCCACACATCCGCACTTTTAGTGCCTCAGAACCCCGGACAGCTTGCAAAACACGGCTGTAACTGTCCCAGCGCAAGCTGTTCAGGAAAGCACAGAAACGCGATGTTCGCGTGCTTTTAGCGCTGCTCGCAAGAAGCCTCCGGAGCAGGCACTTCTCGTGCAGCAACAACCGTGCCTGCTACGATCTTTCCTAGCCTCTTTTCCTCCGGGCAGCCGGCTTGAGCTGATGTGAAGTGTTGGTGGGCAAATCATCCAGAGAAGCGTCGCAATGCTTCTGGGCTGTTAGCAAGAGCTTTCCTTGCTGACCCTTTTCACGTTGGAGATTAGCTGGACATTTGCCGGTTTAGTGCCTTGTTTCTTCTGCGCAGCTTGCACAAAGCTCATTGCGGCTTTCGCGGTTCGAGTTGTGCATCGCCGGAGCTCTGCGGGAAAGAGCGAGAGAAGAGCCGCGAAAGCTCCGGGTGCGGCCAGCTCGCGTGTAGCCGCGAATGTGCGCTGTTCGCCGGTTGCAGGGCGACTGCCTTCTGCGCGGCTGCTTCCAAGTTGACGGTAACTGCCAGCGTGCTAGCTGTGTAGGACAGTGAAGAGGCTGACGCGTGTGTGTCCGTAGAGCTGCTAGAAAGCGTACGTGACGAGCAGGAAGGGCTTTCAGAGCAGCCGGTTCTCGTCTTGCACAGTCGCCACACATCCGCACTTTTAGTGCCTCAGAACCCCGGACAGCTTGCAAAACACGGCTGTAACTGTCCCAGCGCAAGCTGTTCAGGAAAGCACAGAAACGCGATGTTCGCGTGCTTTTAGCGCTGCTCGCAAGAAGCCTCCGGAGCAGGCACTTCTCGTGCAGCAACAACCGTGCCTGCTACGATCTTTCCTAGCCTCTTTTCCTCCGGGCAGCCGGCTTGAGCTGATGTGAAGTGTTGGTGGGCAAATCATCCAGAGAAGCGTCGCAATGCTTCTGGGCTGTTAGCAAGAGCTTTCCTTGCTGAGCCTTTTCACGTTGGAGATTAGCTGGACATTTGCCGGTTTAGTGCCTTGTTTCTTCTGCGCAGCTTGCACAAAGCTCATTGCGGCTTTCGCGGTTCGAGTTGTGCATCGCCGGAGCTCTGCGGGAAAGAGCGAGAGAAGAGCCGCGAAAGCTCCGAGTGCGGCCAGCTCGCGTGTAGCCGCGAATGTGCGCTGTTCGCCGGTTGCAGGGCGACTGCCTTCTGCGCGGCTGCTTCCAAGTTGACGGTAACTGCCAGCGTGCTAGCTGTGTAGGACAGTGAAGAGGCTGACGCGTGTGTGTCCGTAGAGCTGCTAGAAAGCGTACGTGACGAGCAGGAAGGGCTTTCAGAGCAGCCGGTTCTCGTCTTGCACAGTCGCCACACATCCGCACTTTTAGTGCCTCAGAACCCCGGACAGCTTGCAAAACACGGCTGTAACTGTCCCAGCGCAAGCTGTTCAGGAAAGCACAGAAACGCGATGTTCGCGTGCTTTTAGCGCTGCTCGCAAGAAGCCTCCGGAGCAGGCACTTCTCGTGCAGCAACAACCGTGCCTGCTACGATCTTTCCTAGCCTCTTTTCCTCCGGGCAGCCGGCTTGAGCTGATGTGAAGTGTTGGTGGGCAAATCATCCAGAGAAGCGTCGCAATGCTTCTGGGCTGTTAGCAAGAGCTTTCCTTGCTGACCCTTTTCACGTTGGAGATTAGCTGGACATTTGCCGGTTTAGTGCCTTGTTTCTTCTGCGCAGCTTGCACAAAGCTCATTGCGGCTTTCGCGGTTCGAGTTGTGCATCGCCGGAGCTCTGCGGGAAAGAGCGAGAGAAGAGCCGCGAAAGCTCCGAGTGCGGCCAGCTCGCGTGTAGCCGCGAATGTGCGCTGTTCGCCGGTTGCAGGGCGACTGCCTTCTGCGCGGCTGCTTCCAAGTTGACGGTAACTGCCAGCGTGCTAGCTGTGTAGGACAGTGAAGAGGCTGACGCGTGTGTGTCCGTAGAGCTGCTAGAAAGCGTACGTGACGAGCAGGAAGGGCTTTCAGAGCAGCCGGTTCTCGTCTTGCACAGTCGCCACACATCCGCACTTTTAGTGCCTCAGAACCCCGGACAGCTTGCAAAACACGGCTGTAACTGTCCCAGCGCAAGCTGTTCAGGAAAGCACAGAAACGCGATGTTCGCGTGCTTTTAGCGCTGCTCGCAAGAAGCCTCCGGAGCAGGCACTTCTCGTGCAGCAACAACCGTGCCTGCTACGATCTTTCCTAGCCTCTTTTCCTCCGGGCAGCCGGCTTGAGCTGATGTGAAGTGTTGGTGGGCAAATCATCCAGAGAAGCGTCGCAATGCTTCTGGGCTGTTAGCAAGAGCTTTCCTTGCTGACCCTTTTCACGTTGGAGATTAGCTGGACATTTGCCGGTTTAGTGCCTTGTTTCTTCTGCGCAGCTTGCACAAAGCTCATTGCGGCTTTCGCGGTTCGAGTTGTGCATCGCCGGAGCTCTGCGGGAAAGAGCGAGAGAAGAGCCGCGAAAGCTCCGAGTGCGGCCAGCTCGCGTGTAGCCGCGAATGTGCGCTGTTCGCCGGTTGCAGGGCGACTGCCTTCTGCGCGGCTGCTTCCAAGTTGACGGTAACGGCCAGCGTGCTAGCTGTGTAGGACAGTGAAGAGGCTGACGCGTGTGTGTCCGTAGAGCTGCTAGAAAGCGTACGTGACGAGCAGGAAGGGCTTTCAGAGCAGCCGGTTCTCGTCTTGCACAGTCGCCACACATCCGCACTTTTAGTGCCTCAGAACCCCGGACAGCTTGCAAAACACGGCTGTAACTGTCCCAGCGCAAGCTGTTCAGGAAAGCACAGAAACGCGATGTTCGCGTGCTTTTAGCGCTGCTCGCAAGAAGCCTCCGGAGCAGGCACTTCTCGTGCAGCAACAACCGTGCCTGCTACGATCTTTCCTAGCCTCTTTTCCTCCGGGCAGCCGGCTTGAGCTGATGTGAAGTGTTGGTGGGCAAATCATCCAGAGAAGCGTCGCAATGCTTCTGGGCTGTTAGCAAGAGCTTTCCTTGCTGACCCTTTTCACGTTGGAGATTAGCTGGACATTTGCCGGTTTAGTGCCTTGTTTCTTCTGCGCAGCTTGCACAAAGCTCATTGCGGCTTTCGCGGTTCGAGTTGTGCATCGCCGGAGCTCTGCGGGAAAGAGCGAGAGAAGAGCCGCGAAAGCTCCGAGTGCGGCCAGCTCGCGTGTAGCCGCGAATGTGCGCTGTTCGCCGGTTGCAGGGCGACTGCCTTCTGCGCGGCTGCTTCCAAGTTGACGGTAACGGCCAGCGTGCTAGCTGTGTAGGACAGTGAAGAGGCTGACGCGTGTGTGTCCGTAGAGCTGCTAGAAAGCGTACGTGACGAGCAGGAAGGGCTTTCAGAGCAGCCGGTTCTCGTCTTGCACAGTCGCCACACATCCGCACTTTTAGTGCCTCAGAACCCCGGACAGCTTGCAAAACACGGCTGTAACTGTCCCAGCGCAAGCTGTTCAGGAAAGCACAGAAACGCGATGTTCGCGTGCTTTTAGCGCTGCTCGCAAGAAGCCTCCGGAGCAGGCACTTCTCGTGCAGCAACAACCGTGCCTGCTACGATCTTTCCTAGCCTCTTTTCCTCCGGGCAGCCGGCTTGAGCTGATGTGAAGTGTTGGTGGGCAAATCATCCAGAGAAGCGTCGCAATGCTTCTGGGCTGTTAGCAAGAGCTTTCCTTGCTGAGCCTTTTCACGTTGGAGATTAGCTGGACATTTGCCGGTTTAGTGCCTTGTTTCTTCTGCGCAGCTTGCACAAAGCTCATTGCGGCTTTCGCGGTTCGAGTTGTGCATCGCCGGAGCTCTGCGGGAAAGAGCGAGAGAAGAGCCGCGAAAGCTCCGAGTGCGGCCAGCTCGCGTGTAGCCGCGAATGTGCGCTGTTCGCCGGTTGCAGGGCGACTGCCTTCTGCGCGGCTGCTTCCAAGTTGACGGTAACTGCCAGCGTGCTAGCTGTGTAGGACAGTGAAGAGGCTGACGCGTGTGTGTCCGTAGAGCTGCTAGAAAGCGTACGTGACGAGCAGGAAGGGCTTTCAGAGCAGCCGGTTCTCGTCTTGCACAGTCGCCACACATCCGCACTTTTAGTGCCTCAGAACCCCGGACAGCTTGCAAAACACGGCTGTAACTGTCCCAGCGCAAGCTGTTCAGGAAAGCACAGAAACGCGATGTTCGCGTGCTTTTAGCGCTGCTCGCAAGAAGCCTCCGGAGCAGGCACTTCTCGTGCAGCAACAACCGTGCCTGCTACGATCTTTCCTAGCCTCTTTTCCTCCGGGCAGCCGGCTTGAGCTGATGTGAAGTGTTGGTGGGCAAATCATCCAGAGAAGCGTCGCAATGCTTCTGGGCTGTTAGCAAGAGCTTTCCTTGCTGAGCCTTTTCACGTTGGAGATTAGCTGGACATTTGCCGGTTTAGTGCCTTGTTTCTTCTGCGCAGCTTGCACAAAGCTCATTGCGGCTTTCGCGGTTCGAGTTGTGCATCGCCGGAGCTCTGCGGGAAAGAGCGAGAGAAGAGCCGCGAAAGCTCCGAGTGCGGCCAGCTCGCGTGTAGCCGCGAATGTGCGCTGTTCGCCGGTTGCAGGGCGACTGCCTTCTGCGCGGCTGCTTCCAAGTTGACGGTAACTGCCAGCGTGCTAGCTGTGTAGGACAGTGAAGAGGCTGACGCGTGTGTGTCCGTAGAGCTGCTAGAAAGCGTACGTGACGAGCAGGAAGGGCTTTCAGAGCAGCCGGTTCTCGTCTTGCACAGTCGCCACACATCCGCACTTTTAGTGCCTCAGAACCCCGGACAGCTTGCAAAACACGGCTGTAACTGTCCCAGCGCAAGCTGTTCAGGAAAGCACAGAAACGCGATGTTCGCGTGCTTTTAGCGCTGCTCGCAAGAAGCCTCCGGAGCAGGCACTTCTCGTGCAGCAACAACCGTGCCTGCTACGATCTTTCCTAGCCTCTTTTCCTCCGGGCAGCCGGCTTGAGCTGATGTGAAGTGTTGGTGGGCAAATCATCCAGAGAAGCGTCGCAATGCTTCTGGGCTGTTAGCAAGAGCTTTCCTTGCTGAGCCTTTTCACGTTGGAGATTAGCTGGACATTTGCCGGTTTAGTGCCTTGTTTCTTCTGCGCAGCTTGCACAAAGCTCATTGCGGCTTTCGCGGTTCGAGTTGTGCATCGCCGGAGCTCTGCGGGAAAGAGCGAGAGAAGAGCCGCGAAAGCTCCGAGTGCGGCCAGCTCGCGTGTAGCCGCGAATGTGCGCTGTTCGCCGGTTGCAGGGCGACTGCCTTCTGCGCGGCTGCTTCCAAGTTGACGGTAACTGCCAGCGTGCTAGCTGTGTAGGACAGTGAAGAGGCTGACGCGTGTGTGTCCGTAGAGCTGCTAGAAAGCGTACGTGACGAGCAGGAAGGGCTTTCAGAGCAGCCGGTTCTCGTCTTGCACAGTCGCCACACATCCGCACTTTTAGTGCCTCAGAACCCCGGACAGCTTGCAAAACACGGCTGTAACTGTCCCAGCGCAAGCTGTTCAGGAAAGCACAGAAACGCGATGTTCGCGTGCTTTTAGCGCTGCTCGCAAGAAGCCTCCGGAGCAGGCACTTCTCGTGCAGCAACAACCGTGCCTGCTACGATCTTTCCTAGCCTCTTTTCCTCCGGGCAGCCGGCTTGAGCTGATGTGAAGTGTTGGTGGGCAAATCATCCAGAGAAGCGTCGCAATGCTTCTGGGCTGTTAGCAAGAGCTTTCCTTGCTGACCCTTTTCACGTTGGAGATTAGCTGGACATTTGCCGGTTTAGTGCCTTGTTTCTTCTGCGCAGCTTGCACAAAGCTCATTGCGGCTTTCGCGGTTCGAGTTGTGCATCGCCGGAGCTCTGCGGGAAAGAGCGAGAGAAGAGCCGCGAAAGCTCCGAGTGCGGCCAGCTCGCGTGTAGCCGCGAATGTGCGCTGTTCGCCGGTTGCAGGGCGACTGCCTTCTGCGCGGCTGCTTCCAAGTTGACGGTAACTGCCAGCGTGCTAGCTGTGTAGGACAGTGAAGAGGCTGACGCGTGTGTGTCCGTAGAGCTGCTAGAAAGCGTACGTGACGAGCAGGAAGGGCTTTCAGAGCAGCCGGTTCTCGTCTTGCACAGTCGCCACACATCCGCACTTTTAGTGCCTCAGAACCCCGGACAGCTTGCAAAACACGGCTGTAACTGTCCCAGCGCAAGCTGTTCAGGAAAGCACAGAAACGCGATGTTCGCGTGCTTTTAGCGCTGCTCGCAAGAAGCCTCCGGAGCAGGCACTTCTCGTGCAGCAACAACCGTGCCTGCTACGATCTTTCCTAGCCTCTTTTCCTCCGGGCAGCCGGCTTGAGCTGATGTGAAGTGTTGGTGGGCAAATCATCCAGAGAAGCGTCGCAATGCTTCTGGGCTGTTAGCAAGAGCTTTCCTTGCTGAGCCTTTTCACGTTGGAGATTAGCTGGACATTTGCCGGTTTAGTGCCTTGTTTCTTCTGCGCAGCTTGCACAAAGCTCATTGCGGCTTTCGCGGTTCGAGTTGTGCATCGCCGGAGCTCTGCGGGAAAGAGCGAGAGAAGAGCCGCGAAAGCTCCGAGTGCGGCCAGCTCGCGTGTAGCCGCGAATGTGCGCTGTTCGCCGGTTGCAGGGCGAGTGCCTTCTGCGCGGCTGCTTCCAAGTTGACGGTAACTGCCAGCGTGCTAGCTGTGTAGGACAGTGAAGAGGCTGACGCGTGTGTGTCCGTAGAGCTGCTAGAAAGCGTACGTGAAGAGCAGGAAGGGCTTTCAGAGCAGCCGGTTCTCGTCTTGGACAGTCGCCACACATCCGCACTTTTAGTGCCTCAGAACCCCGGACAGCTTGCAAAACACGGCTGTAACTGTCCCAGCGCAAGCTGTTCAGGAAAGCACAGAAACGCGATGTTCGCGTGCTTTTAGCGCTGCTCGCAAGAAGCCTCCGGAGCAGGCACTTCTCGTGCAGCAACAACCGTGCCTGCTACGATCTTTCCTAGCCTCTTTTCCTCCGGGCAGCCGGCTTGAGCTGATGTGAAGTGTTGGTGGGCAAATCATCCAGAGAAGCGTCGCAATGCTTCTGGGCTGTTAGCAAGAGCTTTCCTTGCTGACCCTTTTCACGTTGGAGATTAGCTGGACATTTGCCGGTTTAGTGCCTTGTTTCTTCTGCGCAGCTTGCACAAAGCTCATTGCGGCTTTCGCGGTTCGAGTTGTGCATCGCCGGAGCTCTGCGGGAAAGAGCGAGAGAAGAGCCGCGAAAGCTCCGAGTGCGGCCAGCTCGCGTGTAGCCGCGAATGTGCGCTGTTCGCCGGTTGCAGGGCGACTGCCTTCTGCGCGGCTGCTTCCAAGTTGACGGTAACTGCCAGCGTGCTAGCTGTGTAGGACAGTGAAGAGGCTGACGCGTGTGTGTCCGTAGAGCTGCTAGAAAGCGTACGTGAAGAGCAGGAAGGGCTTTCAGAGCAGCCGGTTCTCGTCTTGGACAGTCGCCACACATCCGCACTTTTAGTGCCTCAGAACCCCGGACAGCTTGCAAAACACGGCTGTAACTGTCCCAGCGCAAGCTGTTCAGGAAAGCACAGAAACGCGATGTTCGCGTGCTTTTAGCGCTGCTCGCAAGAAGCCTCCGGAGCAGGCACTTCTCGTGCAGCAACAACCGTGCCTGCTACGATCTTTCCTAGCCTCTTTTCCTCCGGGCAGCCGGCTTGAGCTGATGTGAAGTGTTGGTGGGCAAATCATCCAGAGAAGCGTCGCAATGCTTCTGGGCTGTTAGCAAGAGCTTTCCTTGCTGAGCCTTTTCACGTTGGAGATTAGCTGGACATTTGCCGGTTTAGTGCCTTGTTTCTTCTGCGCAGCTTGCACAAAGCTCATTGCGGCTTTCGCGGTTCGAGTTGTGCATCGCCGGAGCTCTGCGGGAAAGAGCGAGAGAAGAGCCGCGAAAGCTCCGAGTGCGGCCAGCTCGCGTGTAGCCGCGAATGTGCGCTGTTCGCCGGTTGCAGGGCGACTGCTTTCTGCGCGGCTGCTTCCAAGTTGACGGTAACTGCCAGCGTGCTAGCTGTGTAGGACAGTGAAGAGGCTGACGCGTGTGTGTCCGTAGAGCTGCTAGAAAGCGTACGTGACGAGCAGGAAGGGCTTTCAGAGCAGCCGGTTCTCGTCTTGCACAGTCGCCACACATCCGCACTTTTAGTGCCTCAGAACCCCGGACAGCTTGCAAAACACGGCTGTAACTGTCCCAGCGCAAGCTGTTCAGGAAAGCACAGAAACGCGATGTTCGCGTGCTTTTAGCGCTGCTCGCAAGAAGCCTCCGGAGCAGGCACTTCTCGTGCAGCAACAACCGTGCCTGCTACGATCTTTCCTAGCCTCTTTTCCTCCGGGCAGCCGGCTTGAGCTGATGTGAAGTGTTGGTGGGCAAATCATCCAGAGAAGCGTCGCAATGCTTCTGGGCTGTTAGCAAGAGCTTTCCTTGCTGACCCTTTTCACGTTGGAGATTAGCTGGACATTTGCCGGTTTAGTGCCTTGTTTCTTCTGCGCAGCTTGCACAAAGCTCATTGCGGCTTTCGCGGTTCGAGTTGTGCATCGCCGGAGCTCTGCGGGAAAGAGCGAGAGAAGAGCCGCGAAAGCTCCGAGTGCGGCCAGCTCGCGTGTAGCCGCGAATGTGCGCTGTTCGCCGGTTGCAGGGCGACTGCCTTCTGCGCGGCTGCTTCCAAGTTGACGGTAACTGCCAGCGTGCTAGCTGTGTAGGACAGTGAAGAGGCTGACGCGTGTGTGTCCGTAGAGCTGCTAGAAAGCGTACGTGACGAGCAGGAAGGGCTTTCAGAGCAGCCGGTTCTCGTCTTGGACAGTCGCCACACATCCGCACTTTTAGTGCCTCAGAACCCCGGACAGCTTGCAAAACACGGCTGTAACTGTCCCAGCGCAAGCTGTTCAGGAAAGCACAGAAACGCGATGTTCGCGTGCTTTTAGCGCTGCTCGCAAGAAGCCTCCGGAGCAGGCACTTCTCGTGCAGCAACAACCGTGCCTGCTACGATCTTTCCTAGCCTCTTTTCCTCCGGGCAGCCGGCTTGAGCTGATGTGAAGTGTTGGTGGGCAAATCATCCAGAGAAGCGTCGCAATGCTTCTGGGCTGTTAGCAAGAGCTTTCCTTGCTGAGCCTTTTCACGTTGGAGATTAGCTGGACATTTGCCGGTTTAGTGCCTTGTTTCTTCTGCGCAGCTTGCACAAAGCTCATTGCGGCTTTCGCGGTTCGAGTTGTGCATCGCCGGAGCTCTGCGGGAAAGAGCGAGAGAAGAGCCGCGAAAGCTCCGAGTGCGGCCAGCTCGCGTGTAGCCGCGAATGTGCGCTGTTCGCCGGTTGCAGGGCGACTGCCTTCTGCGCGGCTGCTTCCAAGTTGACGGTAACTGCCAGCGTGCTAGCTGTGTAGGACAGTGAAGAGGCTGACGCGTGTGTGTCCGTAGAGCTGCTAGAAAGCGTACGTGAAGAGCAGGAAGGGCTTTCAGAGCAGCCGGTTCTCGTCTTGGACAGTCGCCACACATCCGCACTTTTAGTGCCTCAGAACCCCGGACAGCTTGCAAAACACGGCTGTAACTGTCCCAGCGCAAGCTGTTCAGGAAAGCACAGAAACGCGATGTTCGCGTGCTTTTAGCGCTGCTCGCAAGAAGCCTCCGGAGCAGGCACTTCTCGTGCAGCAACAACCGTGCCTGCTACGATCTTTCCTAGCCTCTTTTCCTCCGGGCAGCCGGCTTGAGCTGATGTGAAGTGTTGGTGGGCAAATCATCCAGAGAAGCGTCGCAATGCTTCTGGGCTGTTAGCAAGAGCTTTCCTTGCTGAGCCTTTTCACGTTGGAGATTAGCTGGACATTTGCCGGTTTAGTGCCTTGTTTCTTCTGCGCAGCTTGCACAAAGCTCATTGCGGCTTTCGCGGTTCGAGTTGTGCATCGCCGGAGCTCTGCGGGAAAGAGCGAGAGAAGAGCCGCGAAAGCTCCGAGTGCGGCCAGCTCGCGTGTAGCCGCGAATGTGCGCTGTTCGCCGGTTGCAGGGCGACTGCTTTCTGCGCGGCTGCTTCCAAGTTGACGGTAACTGCCAGCGTGCTAGCTGTGTAGGACAGTGAAGAGGCTGACGCGTGTGTGTCCGTAGAGCTGCTAGAAAGCGTACGTGACGAGCAGGAAGGGCTTTCAGAGCAGCCGGTTCTCGTCTTGCACAGTCGCCACACATCCGCACTTTTAGTGCCTCAGAACCCCGGACAGCTTGCAAAACACGGCTGTAACTGTCCCAGCGCAAGCTGTTCAGGAAAGCACAGAAACGCGATGTTCGCGTGCTTTTAGCGCTGCTCGCAAGAAGCCTCCGGAGCAGGCACTTCTCGTGCAGCAACAACCGTGCCTGCTACGATCTTTCCTAGCCTCTTTTCCTCCGGGCAGCCGGCTTGAGCTGATGTGAAGTGTTGGTGGGCAAATCATCCAGAGAAGCGTCGCAATGCTTCTGGGCTGTTAGCAAGAGCTTTCCTTGCTGACCCTTTTCACGTTGGAGATTAGCTGGACATTTGCCGGTTTAGTGCCTTGTTTCTTCTGCGCAGCTTGCACAAAGCTCATTGCGGCTTTCGCGGTTCGAGTTGTGCATCGCCGGAGCTCTGCGGGAAAGAGCGAGAGAAGAGCCGCGAAAGCTCCGAGTGCGGCCAGCTCGCGTGTAGCCGCGAATGTGCGCTGTTCGCCGGTTGCAGGGCGACTGCCTTCTGCGCGGCTGCTTCCAAGTTGACGGTAACTGCCAGCGTGCTAGCTGTGTAGGACAGTGAAGAGGCTGACGCGTGTGTGTCCGTAGAGCTGCTAGAAAGCGTACGTGACGAGCAGGAAGGGCTTTCAGAGCAGCCGGTTCTCGTCTTGGACAGTCGCCACACATCCGCACTTTTAGTGCCTCAGAACCCCGGACAGCTTGCAAAACACGGCTGTAACTGTCCCAGCGCAAGCTGTTCAGGAAAGCACAGAAACGCGATGTTCGCGTGCTTTTAGCGCTGCTCGCAAGAAGCCTCCGGAGCAGGCACTTCTCGTGCAGCAACAACCGTGCCTGCTACGATCTTTCCTAGCCTCTTTTCCTCCGGGCAGCCGGCTTGAGCTGATGTGAAGTGTTGGTGGGCAAATCATCCAGAGAAGCGTCGCAATGCTTCTGGGCTGTTAGCAAGAGCTTTCCTTGCTGAGCCTTTTCACGTTGGAGATTAGCTGGACATTTGCCGGTTTAGTGCCTTGTTTCTTCTGCGCAGCTTGCACAAAGCTCATTGCGGCTTTCGCGGTTCGAGTTGTGCATCGCCGGAGCTCTGCGGGAAAGAGCGAGAGAAGAGCCGCGAAAGCTCCGAGTGCGGCCAGCTCGCGTGTAGCCGCGAATGTGCGCTGTTCGCCGGTTGCAGGGCGACTGTCTTCTGCGCGGCTGCTTCCAAGTTGACGGTAACTGCCAGCGTGCTAGCTGTGTAGGACAGTGAAGAGGCTGACGCGTGTGTGTCCGTAGAGCTGCTAGAAAGCGTACGTGACGAGCAGGAAGGGCTTTCAGAGCAGCCGGTTCTCGTCTTGCACAGTCGCCACACATCCGCACTTTTAGTGCCTCAGAACCCCGGACAGCTTGCAAAACACGGCTGTAACTGTCCCAGCGCAAGCTGTTCAGGAAAGCACAGAAACGCGATGTTCGCGTGCTTTTAGCGCTGCTCGCAAGAAGCCTCCGGAGCAGGCACTTCTCGTGCAGCAACAACCGTGCCTGCTACGATCTTTCCTAGCCTCTTTTCCTCCGGGCAGCCGGCTTGAGCTGATGTGAAGTGTTGGTGGGCAAATCATCCAGAGAAGCGTCGCAATGCTTCTGGGCTGTTAGCAAGAGCTTTCCTTGCTGAGCCTTTTCACGTTGGAGATTAGCTGGACATTTGCCGGTTTAGTGCCTTGTTTCTTCTGCGCAGCTTGCACAAAGCTCATTGCGGCTTTCGCGGTTCGAGTTGTGCATCGCCGGAGCTCTGCGGGAAAGAGCGAGAGAAGAGCCGCGAAAGCTCCGAGTGCGGCCAGCTCGCGTGTAGCCGCGAATGTGCGCTGTTCGCCGGTTGCAGGGCGACTGCCTTCTGCGCGGCTGCTTCCAAGTTGACGGTAACTGCCAGCGTGCTAGCTGTGTAGGACAGTGAAGAGGCTGACGCGTGTGTGTCCGTAGAGCTGCTAGAAAGCGTACGTGACGAGCAGGAAGGGCTTTCAGAGCAGCCGGTTCTCGTCTTGCACAGTCGCCACACATCCGCACTTTTAGTGCCTCAGAACCCCGGACAGCTTGCAAAACACGGCTGTAACTGTCCCAGCGCAAGCTGTTCAGGAAAGCACAGAAACGCGATGTTCGCGTGCTTTTAGCGCTGCTCGCAAGAAGCCTCCGGAGCAGGCACTTCTCGTGCAGCAACAACCGTGCCTGCTACGATCTTTCCTAGCCTCTTTTCCTCCGGGCAGCCGGCTTGAGCTGATGTGAAGTGTTGGTGGGCAAATCATCCAGAGAAGCGTCGCAATGCTTCTGGGCTGTTAGCAAGAGCTTTCCTTGCTGACCCTTTTCACGTTGGAGATTAGCTGGACATTTGCCGGTTTAGTGCCTTGTTTCTTCTGCGCAGCTTGCACAAAGCTCATTGCGGCTTTCGCGGTTCGAGTTGTGCATCGCCGGAGCTCTGCGGGAAAGAGCGAGAGAAGAGCCGCGAAAGCTCCGAGTGCGGCCAGCTCGCGTGTAGCCGCGAATGTGCGCTGTTCGCCGGTTGCAGGGCGACTGCCTTCTGCGCGGCTGCTTCCAAGTTGACGGTAACGGCCAGCGTGCTAGCTGTGTAGGACAGTGAAGAGGCTGACGCGTGTGTGTCCGTAGAGCTGCTAGAAAGCGTACGTGACGAGCAGGAAGGGCTTTCAGAGCAGCCGGTTCTCGTCTTGCACAGTCGCCACACATCCGCACTTTTAGTGCCTCAGAACCCCGGACAGCTTGCAAAACACGGCTGTAACTGTCCCAGCGCAAGCTGTTCAGGAAAGCACAGAAACGCGATGTTCGCGTGCTTTTAGCGCTGCTCGCAAGAAGCCTCCGGAGCAGGCACTTCTCGTGCAGCAACAACCGTGCCTGCTACGATCTTTCCTAGCCTCTTTTCCTCCGGGCAGCCGGCTTGAGCTGATGTGAAGTGTTGGTGGGCAAATCATCCAGAGAAGCGTCGCAATGCTTCTGGGCTGTTAGCAAGAGCTTTCCTTGCTGAGCCTTTTCACGTTGGAGATTAGCTGGACATTTGCCGGTTTAGTGCCTTGTTTCTTCTGCGCAGCTTGCACAAAGCTCTTTGCGGCTTTCGCGGTTCGAGTTGTGCATCGCCGGAGCTCTGCGGGAAAGAGCGAGAGAAGAGCCGCGAAAGCTCCGAGTGCGGCCAGCTCGCGTGTAGCCGCGAATGTGCGCTGTTCGCCGGTTGCAGGGCGACTGCCTTCTGCGCGGCTGCTTCCAAGTTGACGGTAACTGCCAGCGTGCTAGCTGTGTAGGACAGTGAAGAGGCTGACGCGTGTGTGTCCGTAGAGCTGCTAGAAAGCGTACGTGACGAGCAGGAAGGGCTTTCAGAGCAGCCGGTTCTCGTCTTGCACAGTCGCCACACATCCGCACTTTTAGTGCCTCAGAACCCCGGACAGCTTGCAAAACACGGCTGTAACTGTCCCAGCGCAAGCTGTTCAGGAAAGCACAGAAACGCGATGTTCGCGTGCTTTTAGCGCTGCTCGCAAGAAGCCTCCGGAGCAGGCACTTCTCGTGCAGCAACAACCGTGCCTGCTACGATCTTTCCTAGCCTCTTTTCCTCCGGGCAGCCGGCTTGAGCTGATGTGAAGTGTTGGTGGGCAAATCATCCAGAGAAGCGTCGCAATGCTTCTGGGCTGTTAGCAAGAGCTTTCCTTGCTGACCCTTTTCACGTTGGAGATTAGCTGGACATTTGCCGGTTTAGTGCCTTGTTTCTTCTGCGCAGCTTGCACAAAGCTCATTGCGGCTTTCGCGGTTCGAGTTGTGCATCGCCGGAGCTCTGCGGGAAAGAGCGAGAGAAGAGCCGCGAAAGCTCCGAGTGCGGCCAGCTCGCGTGTAGCCGCGAATGTGCGCTGTTCGCCGGTTGCAGGGCGACTGCCTTCTGCGCGGCTGCTTCCAAGTTGACGGTAACGGCCAGCGTGCTAGCTGTGTAGGACAGTGAAGAGGCTGACGCGTGTGTGTCCGTAGAGCTGCTAGAAAGCGTACGTGACGAGCAGGAAGGGCTTTCAGAGCAGCCGGTTCTCGTCTTGCACAGTCGCCACACATCCGCACTTTTAGTGCCTCAGAACCCCGGACAGCTTGCAAAACACGGCTGTAACTGTCCCAGCGCAAGCTGTTCAGGAAAGCACAGAAACGCGATGTTCGCGTGCTTTTAGCGCTGCTCGCAAGAAGCCTCCGGAGCAGGCACTTCTCGTGCAGCAACAACCGTGCCTGCTACGATCTTTCCTAGCCTCTTTTCCTCCGGGCAGCCGGCTTGAGCTGATGTGAAGTGTTGGTGGGCAAATCATCCAGAGAAGCGTCGCAATGCTTCTGGGCTGTTAGCAAGAGCTTTCCTTGCTGAGCCTTTTCACGTTGGAGATTAGCTGGACATTTGCCGGTTTAGTGCCTTGTTTCTTCTGCGCAGCTTGCACAAAGCTCATTGCGGCTTTCGCGGTTCGAGTTGTGCATCGCCGGAGCTCTGCGGGAAAGAGCGAGAGAAGAGCCGCGAAAGCTCCGAGTGCGGCCAGCTCGCGTGTAGCCGCGAATGTGCGCTGTTCGCCGGTTGCAGGGCGACTGCCTTCTGCGCGGCTGCTTCCAAGTTGACGGTAACGGCCAGCGTGCTAGCTGTGTAGGACAGTGAAGAGGCTGACGCGTGTGTGTCCGTAGAGCTGCTAGAAAGCGTACGTGACGAGCAGGAAGGGCTTTCAGAGCAGCCGGTTCTCGTCTTGCACAGTCGCCACACATCCGCACTTTTAGTGCCTCAGAACCCCGGACAGCTTGCAAAACACGGCTGTAACTGTCCCAGCGCAAGCTGTTCAGGAAAGCACAGAAACGCGATGTTCGCGTGCTTTTAGCGCTGCTCGCAAGAAGCCTCCGGAGCAGGCACTTCTCGTGCAGCAACAACCGTGCCTGCTACGATCTTTCCTAGCCTCTTTTCCTCCGGGCAGCCGGCTTGAGCTGATGTGAAGTGTTGGTGGGCAAATCATCCAGAGAAGCGTCGCAATGCTTCTGGGCTGTTAGCAAGAGCTTTCCTTGCTGAGCCTTTTCACGTTGGAGATTAGCTGGACATTTGCCGGTTTAGTGCCTTGTTTCTTCTGCGCAGCTTGCACAAAGCTCATTGCGGCTTTCGCGGTTCGAGTTGTGCATCGCCGGAGCTCTGCGGGAAAGAGCGAGAGAAGAGCCGCGAAAGCTCCGAGTGCGGCCAGCTCGCGTGTAGCCGCGAATGTGCGCTGTTCGCCGGTTGCAGGGCGAGTGCCTTCTGCGCGGCTGCTTCCAAGTTGACGGTAACTGCCAGCGTGCTAGCTGTGTAGGACAGTGAAGAGGCTGACGCGTGTGTGTCCGTAGAGCTGCTAGAAAGCGTACGTGAAGAGCAGGAAGGGCTTTCAGAGCAGCCGGTTCTCGTCTTGCACAGTCGCCACACATCCGCACTTTTAGTGCCTCAGAACCCCGGACAGCTTGCAAAACACGGCTGTAACTGTCCCAGCGCAAGCTGTTCAGGAAAGCACAGAAACGCGATGTTCGCGTGCTTTTAGCGCTGCTCGCAAGAAGCCTCCGGAGCAGGCACTTCTCGTGCAGCAACAACCGTGCCTGCTACGATCTTTCCTAGCCTCTTTTCCTCCGGGCAGCCGGCTTGAGCTGATGTGAAGTGTTGGTGGGCAAATCATCCAGAGAAGCGTCGCAATGCTTCTGGGCTGTTAGCAAGAGCTTTCCTTGCTGACCCTTTTCACGTTGGAGATTAGCTGGACATTTGCCGGTTTAGTGCCTTGTTTCTTCTGCGCAGCTTGCACAAAGCTCATTGCGGCTTTCGCGGTTCGAGTTGTGCATCGCCGGAGCTCTGCGGGAAAGAGCGAGAGAAGAGCCGCGAAAGCTCCGAGTGCGGCCAGCTCGCGTGTAGCCGCGAATGTGCGCTGTTCGCCGGTTGCAGGGCGACTGCCTTCTGCGCGGCTGCTTCCAAGTTGACGGTAACGGCCAGCGTGCTAGCTGTGTAGGACAGTGAAGAGGCTGACGCGTGTGTGTCCGTAGAGCTGCTAGAAAGCGTACGTGACGAGCAGGAAGGGCTTTCAGAGCAGCCGGTTCTCGTCTTGCACAGTCGCCACACATCCGCACTTTTAGTGCCTCAGAACCCCGGACAGCTTGCAAAACACGGCTGTAACTGTCCCAGCGCAAGCTGTTCAGGAAAGCACAGAAACGCGATGTTCGCGTGCTTTTAGCGCTGCTCGCAAGAAGCCTCCGGAGCAGGCACTTCTCGTGCAGCAACAACCGTGCCTGCTACGATCTTTCCTAGCCTCTTTTCCTCCGGGCAGCCGGCTTGAGCTGATGTGAAGTGTTGGTGGGCAAATCATCCAGAGAAGCGTCGCAATGCTTCTGGGCTGTTAGCAAGAGCTTTCCTTGCTGAGCCTTTTCACGTTGGAGATTAGCTGGACATTTGCCGGTTTAGTGCCTTGTTTCTTCTGCGCAGCTTGCACAAAGCTCATTGCGGCTTTCGCGGTTCGAGTTGTGCATCGCCGGAGCTCTGCGGGAAAGAGCGAGAGAAGAGCCGCGAAAGCTCCGAGTGCGGCCAGCTCGCGTGTAGCCGCGAATGTGCGCTGTTCGCCGGTTGCAGGGCGACTGCCTTCTGCGCGGCTGCTTCCAAGTTGACGGTAACTGCCAGCGTGCTAGCTGTGTAGGACAGTGAAGAGGCTGACGCGTGTGTGTCCGTAGAGCTGCTAGAAAGCGTACGTGACGAGCAGGAAGGGCTTTCAGAGCAGCCGGTTCTCGTCTTGGACAGTCGCCACACATCCGCACTTTTAGTGCCTCAGAACCCCGGACAGCTTGCAAAACACGGCTGTAACTGTCCCAGCGCAAGCTGTTCAGGAAAGCACAGAAACGCGATGTTCGCGTGCTTTTAGCGCTGCTCGCAAGAAGCCTCCGGAGCAGGCACTTCTCGTGCAGCAACAACCGTGCCTGCTACGATCTTTCCTAGCCTCTTTTCCTCCGGGCAGCCGGCTTGAGCTGATGTGAAGTGTTGGTGGGCAAATCATCCAGAGAAGCGTCGCAATGCTTCTGGGCTGTTAGCAAGAGCTTTCCTTGCTGAGCCTTTTCACGTTGGAGATTAGCTGGACATTTGCCGGTTTAGTGCCTTGTTTCTTCTGCGCAGCTTGCACAAAGCTCATTGCGGCTTTCGCGGTTCGAGTTGTGCATCGCCGGAGCTCTGCGGGAAAGAGCGAGAGAAGAGCCGCGAAAGCTCCGAGTGCGGCCAGCTCGCGTGTAGCCGCGAATGTGCGCTGTTCGCCGGTTGCAGGGCGACTGCCTTCTGCGCGGCTGCTTCCAAGTTGACGGTAACGGCCAGCGTGCTAGCTGTGTAGGACAGTGAAGAGGCTGACGCGTGTGTGTCCGTAGAGCTGCTAGAAAGCGTACGTGACGAGCAGGAAGGGCTTTCAGAGCAGCCGGTTCTCGTCTTGCACAGTCGCCACACATCCGCACTTTTAGTGCCTCAGAACCCCGGACAGCTTGCAAAACACGGCTGTAACTGTCCCAGCGCAAGCTGTTCAGGAAAGCACAGAAACGCGATGTTCGCGTGCTTTTAGCGCTGCTCGCAAGAAGCCTCCGGAGCAGGCACTTCTCGTGCAGCAACAACCGTGCCTGCTACGATCTTTCCTAGCCTCTTTTCCTCCGGGCAGCCGGCTTGAGCTGATGTGAAGTGTTGGTGGGCAAATCATCCAGAGAAGCGTCGCAATGCTTCTGGGCTGTTAGCAAGAGCTTTCCTTGCTGAGCCTTTTCACGTTGGAGATTAGCTGGACATTTGCCGGTTTAGTGCCTTGTTTCTTCTGCGCAGCTTGCACAAAGCTCATTGCGGCTTTCGCGGTTCGAGTTGTGCATCGCCGGAGCTCTGCGGGAAAGAGCGAGAGAAGAGCCGCGAAAGCTCCGAGTGCGGCCAGCTCGCGTGTAGCCGCGAATGTGCGCTGTTCGCCGGTTGCAGGGCGAGTGCCTTCTGCGCGGCTGCTTCCAAGTTGACGGTAACTGCCAGCGTGCTAGCTGTGTAGGACAGTGAAGAGGCTGACGCGTGTGTGTCCGTAGAGCTGCTAGAAAGCGTACGTGAAGAGCAGGAAGGGCTTTCAGAGCAGCCGGTTCTCGTCTTGCACAGTCGCCACACATCCGCACTTTTAGTGCCTCAGAACCCCGGACAGCTTGCAAAACACGGCTGTAACTGTCCCAGCGCAAGCTGTTCAGGAAAGCACAGAAACGCGATGTTCGCGTGCTTTTAGCGCTGCTCGCAAGAAGCCTCCGGAGCAGGCACTTCTCGTGCAGCAACAACCGTGCCTGCTACGATCTTTCCTAGCCTCTTTTCCTCCGGGCAGCCGGCTTGAGCTGATGTGAAGTGTTGGTGGGCAAATCATCCAGAGAAGCGTCGCAATGCTTCTGGGCTGTTAGCAAGAGCTTTCCTTGCTGACCCTTTTCACGTTGGAGATTAGCTGGACATTTGCCGGTTTAGTGCCTTGTTTCTTCTGCGCAGCTTGCACAAAGCTCATTGCGGCTTTCGCGGTTCGAGTTGTGCATCGCCGGAGCTCTGCGGGAAAGAGCGAGAGAAGAGCCGCGAAAGCTCCGAGTGCGGCCAGCTCGCGTGTAGCCGCGAATGTGCGCTGTTCGCCGGTTGCAGGGCGACTGCCTTCTGCGCGGCTGCTTCCAAGTTGACGGTAACGGCCAGCGTGCTAGCTGTGTAGGACAGTGAAGAGGCTGACGCGTGTGTGTCCGTAGAGCTGCTAGAAAGCGTACGTGACGAGCAGGAAGGGCTTTCAGAGCAGCCGGTTCTCGTCTTGCACAGTCGCCACACATCCGCACTTTTAGTGCCTCAGAACCCCGGACAGCTTGCAAAACACGGCTGTAACTGTCCCAGCGCAAGCTGTTCAGGAAAGCACAGAAACGCGATGTTCGCGTGCTTTTAGCGCTGCTCGCAAGAAGCCTCCGGAGCAGGCACTTCTCGTGCAGCAACAACCGTGCCTGCTACGATCTTTCCTAGCCTCTTTTCCTCCGGGCAGCCGGCTTGAGCTGATGTGAAGTGTTGGTGGGCAAATCATCCAGAGAAGCGTCGCAATGCTTCTGGGCTGTTAGCAAGAGCTTTCCTTGCTGAGCCTTTTCACGTTGGAGATTAGCTGGACATTTGCCGGTTTAGTGCCTTGTTTCTTCTGCGCAGCTTGCACAAAGCTCATTGCGGCTTTCGCGGTTCGAGTTGTGCATCGCCGGAGCTCTGCGGGAAAGAGCGAGAGAAGAGCCGCGAAAGCTCCGAGTGCGGCCAGCTCGCGTGTAGCCGCGAATGTGCGCTGTTCGCCGGTTGCAGGGCGACTGCCTTCTGCGCGGCTGCTTCCAAGTTGACGGTAACTGCCAGCGTGCTAGCTGTGTAGGACAGTGAAGAGGCTGACGCGTGTGTGTCCGTAGAGCTGCTAGAAAGCGTACGTGACGAGCAGGAAGGGCTTTCAGAGCAGCCGGTTCTCGTCTTGGACAGTCGCCACACATCCGCACTTTTAGTGCCTCAGAACCCCGGACAGCTTGCAAAACACGGCTGTAACTGTCCCAGCGCAAGCTGTTCAGGAAAGCACAGAAACGCGATGTTCGCGTGCTTTTAGCGCTGCTCGCAAGAAGCCTCCGGAGCAGGCACTTCTCGTGCAGCAACAACCGTGCCTGCTACGATCTTTCCTAGCCTCTTTTCCTCCGGGCAGCCGGCTTGAGCTGATGTGAAGTGTTGGTGGGCAAATCATCCAGAGAAGCGTCGCAATGCTTCTGGGCTGTTAGCAAGAGCTTTCCTTGCTGAGCCTTTTCACGTTGGAGATTAGCTGGACATTTGCCGGTTTAGTGCCTTGTTTCTTCTGCGCAGCTTGCACAAAGCTCATTGCGGCTTTCGCGGTTCGAGTTGTGCATCGCCGGAGCTCTGCGGGAAAGAGCGAGAGAAGAGCCGCGAAAGCTCCGAGTGCGGCCAGCTCGCGTGTAGCCGCGAATGTGCGCTGTTCGCCGGTTGCAGGGCGAGTGCCTTCTGCGCGGCTGCTTCCAAGTTGACGGTAACTGCCAGCGTGCTAGCTGTGTAGGACAGTGAAGAGGCTGACGCGTGTGTGTCCGTAGAGCTGCTAGAAAGCGTACGTGACGAGCAGGAAGGGCTTTCAGAGCAGCCGGTTCTCGTCTTGCACAGTCGCCACACATCCGCACTTTTAGTGCCTCAGAACCCCGGACAGCTTGCAAAACACGGCTGTAACTGTCCCAGCGCAAGCTGTTCAGGAAAGCACAGAAACGCGATGTTCGCGTGCTTTTAGCGCTGCTCGCAAGAAGCCTCCGGAGCAGGCACTTCTCGTGCAGCAACAACCGTGCCTGCTACGATCTTTCCTAGCCTCTTTTCCTCCGGGCAGCCGGCTTGAGCTGATGTGAAGTGTTGGTGGGCAAATCATCCAGAGAAGCGTCGCAATGCTTCTGGGCTGTTAGCAAGAGCTTTCCTTGCTGAGCCTTTTCACGTTGGAGATTAGCTGGACATTTGCCGGTTTAGTGCCTTGTTTCTTCTGCGCAGCTTGCACAAAGCTCATTGCGGCTTTCGCGGTTCGAGTTGTGCATCGCCGGAGCTCTGCGGGAAAGAGCGAGAGAAGAGCCGCGAAAGCTCCGAGTGCGGCCAGCTCGCGTGTAGCCGCGAATGTGCGCTGTTCGCCGGTTGCAGGGCGACTGCCTTCTGCGCGGCTGCTTCCAAGTTGACGGTAACTGCCAGCGTGCTAGCTGTGTAGGACAGTGAAGAGGCTGACGCGTGTGTGTCCGTAGAGCTGCTAGAAAGCGTACGTGACGAGCAGGAAGGGCTTTCAGAGCAGCCGGTTCTCGTCTTGGACAGTCGCCACACATCCGCACTTTTAGTGCCTCAGAACCCCGGACAGCTTGCAAAACACGGCTGTAACTGTCCCAGCGCAAGCTGTTCAGGAAAGCACAGAAACGCGATGTTCGCGTGCTTTTAGCGCTGCTCGCAAGAAGCCTCCGGAGCAGGCACTTCTCGTGCAGCAACAACCGTGCCTGCTACGATCTTTCCTAGCCTCTTTTCCTCCGGGCAGCCGGCTTGAGCTGATGTGAAGTGTTGGTGGGCAAATCATCCAGAGAAGCGTCGCAATGCTTCTGGGCTGTTAGCAAGAGCTTTCCTTGCTGAGCCTTTTCACGTTGGAGATTAGCTGGACATTTGCCGGTTTAGTGCCTTGTTTCTTCTGCGCAGCTTGCACAAAGCTCATTGCGGCTTTCGCGGTTCGAGTTGTGCATCGCCGGAGCTCTGCGGGAAAGAGCGAGAGAAGAGCCGCGAAAGCTCCGAGTGCGGCCAGCTCGCGTGTAGCCGCGAATGTGCGCTGTTCGCCGGTTGCAGGGCGACTGCCTTCTGCGCGGCTGCTTCCAAGTTGACGGTAACGGCCAGCGTGCTAGCTGTGTAGGACAGTGAAGAGGCTGACGCGTGTGTGTCCGTAGAGCTGCTAGAAAGCGTACGTGACGAGCAGGAAGGGCTTTCAGAGCAGCCGGTTCTCGTCTTGCACAGTCGCCACACATCCGCACTTTTAGTGCCTCAGAACCCCGGACAGCTTGCAAAACACGGCTGTAACTGTCCCAGCGCAAGCTGTTCAGGAAAGCACAGAAACGCGATGTTCGCGTGCTTTTAGCGCTGCTCGCAAGAAGCCTCCGGAGCAGGCACTTCTCGTGCAGCAACAACCGTGCCTGCTACGATCTTTCCTAGCCTCTTTTCCTCCGGGCAGCCGGCTTGAGCTGATGTGAAGTGTTGGTGGGCAAATCATCCAGAGAAGCGTCGCAATGCTTCTGGGCTGTTAGCAAGAGCTTTCCTTGCTGACCCTTTTCACGTTGGAGATTAGCTGGACATTTGCCGGTTTAGTGCCTTGTTTCTTCTGCGCAGCTTGCACAAAGCTCATTGCGGCTTTCGCGGTTCGAGTTGTGCATCGCCGGAGCTCTGCGGGAAAGAGCGAGAGAAGAGCCGCGAAAGCTCCGAGTGCGGCCAGCTCGCGTGTAGCCGCGAATGTGCGCTGTTCGCCGGTTGCAGGGCGAGTGCCTTCTGCGCGGCTGCTTCCAAGTTGACGGTAACTGCCAGCGTGCTAGCTGTGTAGGACAGTGAAGAGGCTGACGCGTGTGTGTCCGTAGAGCTGCTAGAAAGCGTACGTGAAGAGCAGGAAGGGCTTTCAGAGCAGCCGGTTCTCGTCTTGCACAGTCGCCACACATCCGCACTTTTAGTGCCTCAGAACCCCGGACAGCTTGCAAAACACGGCTGTAACTGTCCCAGCGCAAGCTGTTCAGGAAAGCACAGAAACGCGATGTTCGCGTGCTTTTAGCGCTGCTCGCAAGAAGCCTCCGGAGCAGGCACTTCTCGTGCAGCAACAACCGTGCCTGCTACGATCTTTCCTAGCCTCTTTTCCTCCGGGCAGCCGGCTTGAGCTGATGTGAAGTGTTGGTGGGCAAATCATCCAGAGAAGCGTCGCAATGCTTCTGGGCTGTTAGCAAGAGCTTTCCTTGCTGACCCTTTTCACGTTGGAGATTAGCTGGACATTTGCCGGTTTAGTGCCTTGTTTCTTCTGCGCAGCTTGCACAAAGCTCATTGCGGCTTTCGCGGTTCGAGTTGTGCATCGCCGGAGCTCTGCGGGAAAGAGCGAGAGAAGAGCCGCGAAAGCTCCGAGTGCGGCCAGCTCGCGTGTAGCCGCGAATGTGCGCTGTTCGCCGGTTGCAGGGCGACTGCCTTCTGCGCGGCTGCTTCCAAGTTGACGGTAACGGCCAGCGTGCTAGCTGTGTAGGACAGTGAAGAGGCTGACGCGTGTGTGTCCGTAGAGCTGCTAGAAAGCGTACGTGACGAGCAGGAAGGGCTTTCAGAGCAGCCGGTTCTCGTCTTGCACAGTCGCCACACATCCGCACTTTTAGTGCCTCAGAACCCCGGACAGCTTGCAAAACACGGCTGTAACTGTCCCAGCGCAAGCTGTTCAGGAAAGCACAGAAACGCGATGTTCGCGTGCTTTTAGCGCTGCTCGCAAGAAGCCTCCGGAGCAGGCACTTCTCGTGCAGCAACAACCGTGCCTGCTACGATCTTTCCTAGCCTCTTTTCCTCCGGGCAGCCGGCTTGAGCTGATGTGAAGTGTTGGTGGGCAAATCATCCAGAGAAGCGTCGCAATGCTTCTGGGCTGTTAGCAAGAGCTTTCCTTGCTGAGCCTTTTCACGTTGGAGATTAGCTGGACATTTGCCGGTTTAGTGCCTTGTTTCTTCTGCGCAGCTTGCACAAAGCTCATTGCGGCTTTCGCGGTTCGAGTTGTGCATCGCCGGAGCTCTGCGGGAAAGAGCGAGAGAAGAGCCGCGAAAGCTCCGAGTGCGGCCAGCTCGCGTGTAGCCGCGAATGTGCGCTGTTCGCCGGTTGCAGGGCGACTGCCTTCTGCGCGGCTGCTTCCAAGTTGACGGTAACTGCCAGCGTGCTAGCTGTGTAGGACAGTGAAGAGGCTGACGCGTGTGTGTCCGTAGAGCTGCTAGAAAGCGTACGTGACGAGCAGGAAGGGCTTTCAGAGCAGCCGGTTCTCGTCTTGGACAGTCGCCACACATCCGCACTTTTAGTGCCTCAGAACCCCGGACAGCTTGCAAAACACGGCTGTAACTGTCCCAGCGCAAGCTGTTCAGGAAAGCACAGAAACGCGATGTTCGCGTGCTTTTAGCGCTGCTCGCAAGAAGCCTCCGGAGCAGGCACTTCTCGTGCAGCAACAACCGTGCCTGCTACGATCTTTCCTAGCCTCTTTTCCTCCGGGCAGCCGGCTTGAGCTGATGTGAAGTGTTGGTGGGCAAATCATCCAGAGAAGCGTCGCAATGCTTCTGGGCTGTTAGCAAGAGCTTTCCTTGCTGAGCCTTTTCACGTTGGAGATTAGCTGGACATTTGCCGGTTTAGTGCCTTGTTTCTTCTGCGCAGCTTGCACAAAGCTCATTGCGGCTTTCGCGGTTCGAGTTGTGCATCGCCGGAGCTCTGCGGGAAAGAGCGAGAGAAGAGCCGCGAAAGCTCCGAGTGCGGCCAGCTCGCGTGTAGCCGCGAATGTGCGCTGTTCGCCGGTTGCAGGGCGACTGCCTTCTGCGCGGCTGCTTCCAAGTTGACGGTAACTGCCAGCGTGCTAGCTGTGTAGGACAGTGAAGAGGCTGACGCGTGTGTGTCCGTAGAGCTGCTAGAAAGCGTACGTGACGAGCAGGAAGGGCTTTCAGAGCAGCCGGTTCTCGTCTTGGACAGTCGCCACACATCCGCACTTTTAGTGCCTCAGAACCCCGGACAGCTTGCAAAACACGGCTGTAACTGTCCCAGCGCAAGCTGTTCAGGAAAGCACAGAAACGCGATGTTCGCGTGCTTTTAGCGCTGCTCGCAAGAAGCCTCCGGAGCAGGCACTTCTCGTGCAGCAACAACCGTGCCTGCTACGATCTTTCCTAGCCTCTTTTCCTCCGGGCAGCCGGCTTGAGCTGATGTGAAGTGTTGGTGGGCAAATCATCCAGAGAAGCGTCGCAATGCTTCTGGGCTGTTAGCAAGAGCTTTCCTTGCTGACCCTTTTCACGTTGGAGATTAGCTGGACATTTGCCGGTTTAGTGCCTTGTTTCTTCTGCGCAGCTTGCACAAAGCTCATTGCGGCTTTCGCGGTTCGAGTTGTGCATCGCCGGAGCTCTGCGGGAAAGAGCGAGAGAAGAGCCGCGAAAGCTCCGAGTGCGGCCAGCTCGCGTGTAGCCGCGAATGTGCGCTGTTCGCCGGTTGCAGGGCGAGTGCCTTCTGCGCGGCTGCTTCCAAGTTGACGGTAACTGCCAGCGTGCTAGCTGTGTAGGACAGTGAAGAGGCTGACGCGTGTGTGTCCGTAGAGCTGCTAGAAAGCGTACGTGACGAGCAGGAAGGGCTTTCAGAGCAGCCGGTTCTCGTCTTGCACAGTCGCCACACATCCGCACTTTTAGTGCCTCAGAACCCCGGACAGCTTGCAAAACACGGCTGTAACTGTCCCAGCGCAAGCTGTTCAGGAAAGCACAGAAACGCGATGTTCGCGTGCTTTTAGCGCTGCTCGCAAGAAGCCTCCGGAGCAGGCACTTCTCGTGCAGCAACAACCGTGCCTGCTACGATCTTTCCTAGCCTCTTTTCCTCCGGGCAGCCGGCTTGAGCTGATGTGAAGTGTTGGTGGGCAAATCATCCAGAGAAGCGTCGCAATGCTTCTGGGCTGTTAGCAAGAGCTTTCCTTGCTGAGCCTTTTCACGTTGGAGATTAGCTGGACATTTGCCGGTTTAGTGCCTTGTTTCTTCTGCGCAGCTTGCACAAAGCTCATTGCGGCTTTCGCGGTTCGAGTTGTGCATCGCCGGAGCTCTGCGGGAAAGAGCGAGAGAAGAGCCGCGAAAGCTCCGAGTGCGGCCAGCTCGCGTGTAGCCGCGAATGTGCGCTGTTCGCCGGTTGCAGGGCGACTGCCTTCTGCGCGGCTGCTTCCAAGTTGACGGTAACTGCCAGCGTGCTAGCTGTGTAGGACAGTGAAGAGGCTGACGCGTGTGTGTCCGTAGAGCTGCTAGAAAGCGTACGTGACGAGCAGGAAGGGCTTTCAGAGCAGCCGGTTCTCGTCTTGGACAGTCGCCACACATCCGCACTTTTAGTGCCTCAGAACCCCGGACAGCTTGCAAAACACGGCTGTAACTGTCCCAGCACAAGCTGTTCAGGAAAGCACAGAAACGCGATGTTCGCGTGCTTTTAGCGCTGCTCGCAAGAAGCCTCCGGAGCAGGCACTTCTCGTGCAGCAACAACCGTGCCTGCTACGATCTTTCCTAGCCTCTTTTCCTCCGGGCAGCCGGCTTGAGCTGATGTGAAGTGTTGGTGGGCAAATCATCCAGAGAAGCGTCGCAATGCTTCTGGGCTGTTAGCAAGAGCGAGTGAAGAGCAGCAAGAGCTTTCCTTGCTGACCCTTTTCACGTTGGAGATTAGCTGGACATTTGCCGGTTTAGTGCCTTGTTTCTTCTGCGCAGCTTGCACAAAGCTCTTTGCGGCTTTCGCGGTTCGAGTTGTGCATCGCCGGAGCTCTGCGGGAAAGAGCGAGAGAAGAGCCGCGAAAGCTCCGAGTGCGGCCAGCTCGCGTGTAGCCGCGAATGTGCGCTGTTCGCCGGTTGCAGGGCGAGTGCCTTCTGCGCGGCTGCTTCCAAGTTGACGGTAACTGCCAGCGTGCTAGCTGTGTAGGACAGTGAAGAGGCTGACGCGTGTGTGTCCGTAGAGCTGCTAGAAAGCGTACGTGACGAGCAGGAAGGGCTTTCAGAGCAGCCGGTTCTCGTCTTGCACAGTCGCCACACATCCGCACTTTTAGTGCCTCAGAACCCCGGACAGCTTGCAAAACGCGGCTGTAACTGTCCCAGCGCAAGCTGTTCAGGAAAGCACAGAAACGCGATGTTCGCGTGCTTTTAGCGCTGCTCGCAAGAAGCCTCCGGAGCAGGCACTTCTCGTGCAGCAACAACCGTGCCTGCTACGATCTTTCCTAGCCTCTTTTCCTCCGGGCAGCCGGCTTGAGCTGATGTGAAGTGTTGGTGGGCAAATCATCCAGAGAAGCGTCGCAATGCTTCTGGGCTGTTAGCAAGAGCTTTCCTTGCTGAGCCTTTTCACGTTGGAGATTAGCTGGACATTTGCCGGTTTAGTGCCTTGTTTCTTCTGCGCAGCTTGCACAAAGCTCATTGCGGCTTTCGCGGTTCGAGTTGTGCATCGCCGGAGCTCTGCGGGAAAGAGCGAGAGAAGAGCCGCGAAAGCTCCGAGTGCGGCCAGCTCGCGTGTAGCCGCGAATGTGCGCTGTTCGCCGGTTGCAGGGCGACTGCCTTCTGCGCGGCTGCTTCCAAGTTGACGGTAACTGCCAGCGTGCTAGCTGTGTAGGACAGTGAAGAGGCTGACGCGTGTGTGTCCGTAGAGCTGCTAGAAAGCGTACGTGACGAGCAGGAAGGGCTTTCAGAGCAGCCGGCTCTCGTCTTGGACAGTCGCCACACATCCGCACTTTTAGTGCCTCAGAACCCCGGACAGCTTGCAAAACACGGCTGTAACTGTCCCAGCGCAAGCTGTTCAGGAAAGCACAGAAACGCGATGTTCGCGTGCTTTTAGCGCTGCTCGCAAGAAGCCTCCGGAGCAGGCACTTCTCGTGCAGCAACAACCGTGCCTGCTACGATCTTTCCTAGCCTCTTTTCCTCCGGGCAGCCGGCTTGAGCTGATGTGAAGTGTTGGTGGGCAAATCATCCAGAGAAGCGTCGCAATGCTTCTGGGCTGTTAGCAAGAGCTTTCCTTGCTGAGCCTTTTCACGTTGGAGATTAGCTGGACATTTGCCGGTTTAGTGCCTTGTTTCTTCTGCGCAGCTTGCACAAAGCTCTTTGCGGCTTTCGCGGTTCGAGTTGTGCATCGCCGGAGCTCTGCGGGAAAGAGCGAGAGAAGAGCCGCGAAAGCTCCGAGTGCGGCCAGCTCGCGTGTAGCCGCGAATGTGCGCTGTTCGCCGGTTGCAGGGCGAGTGCCTTCTGCGCGGCTGCTTCCAAGTTGACGGTAACTGCCAGCGTGCTAGCTGTGTAGGACAGTGAAGAGGCTGACGCGTGTGTGTCCGTAGAGCTGCTAGAAAGCGTACGTGACGAGCAGGAAGGGCTTTCAGAGCAGCCGGTTCTCGTCTTGGACAGTCGCCACACATCCGCACTTTTAGTGCCTCAGAACCCCGGACAGCTTGCAAAACACGGCTGTAACTGTCCCAGCGCAAGCTGTTCAGGAAAGCACAGAAACGCGATGTTCGCGTGCTTTTAGCGCTGCTCGCAAGAAGCCTCCGGAGCAGGCACTTCTCGTGCAGCAACAACCGTGCCTGCTACGATCTTTCCTAGCCTCTTTTCCTCCGGGCAGCCGGCTTGAGCTGATGTGAAGTGTTGGTGGGCAAATCATCCAGAGAAGCGTCGCAATGCTTCTGGGCTGTTAGCAAGAGCTTTCCTTGCTGAGCCTTTTCACGTTGGAGATTAGCTGGACATTTGCCGGTTTAGTGCCTTGTTTCTTCTGCGCAGCTTGCACAAAGCTCATTGCGGCTTTCGCGGTTCGAGTTGTGCATCGCCGGAGCTCTGCGCGAAAGAGCGAGAGAAGAGCCGCGAAAGCTCCGAGTGCGGCCAGCTCGCGTGTAGCCGCGAATGTGCGCTGTTCGCCGGTTGCAGGGCGACTGCCTTCTGCGCGGCTGCTTCCAAGTTGACGGTAACTGCCAGCGTGCTAGCTGTGTAGGACAGTGAAGAGGCTGACGCGTGTGTGTCCGTAGAGCTGCTAGAAAGCGTACGTGACGAGCAGGAAGGGCTTTCAGAGCAGCCGGTTCTCGTCTTGCACAGTCGCCACACATCCGCACTTTTAGTGCCTCAGAACCCCGGACAGCTTGCAAAACACGGCTGTAACTGTCCCAGCGCAAGCTGTTCAGGAAAGCACAGAAACGCGATGTTCGCGTGCTTTTAGCGCTGCTCGCAAGAAGCCTCCGGAGCAGGCACTTCTCGTGCAGCAACAACCGTGCCTGCTACGATCTTTCCTAGCCTCTTTTCCTCCGGGCAGCCGGCTTGAGCTGATGTGAAGTGTTGGTGGGCAAATCATCCAGAGAAGCGTCGCAATGCTTCTGGGCTGTTAGCAAGAGCTTTCCTTGCTGACCCTTTTCACGTTGGAGATTAGCTGGACATTTGCCGGTTTAGTGCCTTGTTTCTTCTGCGCAGCTTGCACGAAGCTCATTGCGGCTTTCGCGGTTCGAGTTGTGCATCGCCGGAGCTCTGCGGGAAAGAGCGAGAGAAGAGCCGCGAAAGCTCCGAGTGCGGCCAGCTCGCGTGTAGCCGCGAATGTGCGCTGTTCGCCGGTTGCAGGGCGACTGCCTTCTGCGCGGCTGCTTCCAAGTTGACGGTAACTGCCAGCGTGCTAGCTGTGTAGGACAGTGAAGAGGCTGACGCGTGTGTGTCCGTAGAGCTGCTAGAAAGCGTACGTGACGAGCAGGAAGGGCTTTCAGAGCAGCCGGTTCTCGTCTTGCACAGTCGCCACACATCCGCACTTTTAGTGCCTCAGAACCCCGGACAGCTTGCAAAACACGGCTGTAACTGTCCCAGCGCAAGCTGTTCAGGAAAGCACAGAAACGCGATGTTCGCGTGCTTTTAGCGCTGCTCGCAAGAAGCCTCCGGAGCAGGCACTTCTCGTGCAGCAACAACCGTGCCTGCTACGATCTTTCCTAGCCTCTTTTCCTCCGGGCAGCCGGCTTGAGCTGATGTGAAGTGTTGGTGGGCAAATCATCCAGAGAAGCGTCGCAATGCTTCTGGGCTGTTAGCAAGAGCTTTCCTTGCTGAGCCTTTTCACGTTGGAGATTAGCTGGACATTTGCCGGTTTAGTGCCTTGTTTCTTCTGCGCAGCTTGCACAAAGCTCATTGCGGCTTTCGCGGTTCGAGTTGTGCATCGCCGGAGCTCTGCGGGAAAGAGCGAGAGAAGAGCCGCGAAAGCTCCGAGTGCGGCCAGCTCGCGTGTAGCCGCGAATGTGCGCTGTTCGCCGGTTGCAGGGCGAGTGCCTTCTGCGCGGCTGCTTCCAAGTTGACGGTAACTGCCAGCGTGCTAGCTGTGTAGGACAGTGAAGAGGCTGACGCGTGTGTGTCCGTAGAGCTGCTAGAAAGCGTACGTGACGAGCAGGAAGGGCTTTCAGAGCAGCCGGTTCTCGTCTTGGACAGTCGCCACACATCCGCACTTTTAGTGCCTCAGAACCCCGGACAGCTTGCAAAACACGGCTGTAACTGTCCCAGCGCAAGCTGTTCAGGAAAGCACAGAAACGCGATGTTCGCGTGCTTTTAGCGCTGCTCGCAAGAAGCCTCCGGAGCAGGCACTTCTCGTGCAGCAACAACCGTGCCTGCTACGATCTTTCCTAGCCTCTTTTCCTCCGGGCAGCCGGCTTGAGCTGATGTGAAGTGTTGGTGGGCAAATCATCCAGAGAAGCGTCGCAATGCTTCTGGGCTGTTAGCAAGAGCTTTCCTTGCTGACCCTTTTCACGTTGGAGATTAGCTGGACATTTGCCGGTTTAGTGCCTTGTTTCTTCTGCGCAGCTTGCACGAAGCTCATTGCGGCTTTCGCGGTTCGAGTTGTGCATCGCCGGAGCTCTGCGGGAAAGAGCGAGAGAAGAGCCGCGAAAGCTCCGAGTGCGGCCAGCTCGCGTGTAGCCGCGAATGTGCGCTGTTCGCCGGTTGCAGGGCGAGTGCCTTCTGCGCGGCTGCTTCCAAGTTGACGGTAACTGCCAGCGTGCTAGCTGTGTAGGACAGTGAAGAGGCTGACGCGTGTGTGTCCGTAGAGCTGCTAGAAAGCGTACGTGAAGAGCAGGAAGGGCTTTCAGAGCAGCCGGTTCTCGTCTTGGACAGTCGCCACACATCCGCACTTTTAGTGCCTCAGAACCCCGGACAGCTTGCAAAACACGGCTGTAACTGTCCCAGCGCAAGCTGTTCAGGAAAGCACAGAAACGCGATGTTCGCGTGCTTTTAGCGCTGCTCGCAAGAAGCCTCCGGAGCAGGCACTTCTCGTGCAGCAACAACCGTGCCTGCTACGATCTTTCCTAGCCTCTTTTCCTCCGGGCAGCCGGCTTGAGCTGATGTGAAGTGTTGGTGGGCAAATCATCCAGAGAAGCGTCGCAATGCTTCTGGGCTGTTAGCAAGAGCTTTCCTTGCTGAGCCTTTTCACGTTGGAGATTAGCTGGACATTTGCCGGTTTAGTGCCTTGTTTCTTCTGCGCAGCTTGCACAAAGCTCATTGCGGCTTTCGCGGTTCGAGTTGTGCATCGCCGGAGCTCTGCGGGAAAGAGCGAGAGAAGAGCCGCGAAAGCTCCGAGTGCGGCCAGCTCGCGTGTAGCCGCGAATGTGCGCTGTTCGCCGGTTGCAGGGCGACTGCCTTCTGCGCGGCTGCTTCCAAGTTGACGGTAACTGCCAGCGTGCTAGCTGTGTAGGACAGTGAAGAGGCTGACGCGTGTGTGTCCGTAGAGCTGCTAGAAAGCGTACGTGACGAGCAGGAAGGGCTTTCAGAGCAGCCGGTTCTCGTCTTGCACAGTCGCCACACATCCGCACTTTTAGTGCCTCAGAACCCCGGACAGCTTGCAAAACACGGCTGTAACTGTCCCAGCGCAAGCTGTTCAGGAAAGCACAGAAACGCGATGTTCGCGTGCTTTTAGCGCTGCTCGCAAGAAGCCTCCGGAGCAGGCACTTCTCGTGCAGCAACAACCGTGCCTGCTACGATCTTTCCTAGCCTCTTTTCCTCCGGGCAGCCGGCTTGAGCTGATGTGAAGTGTTGGTGGGCAAATCATCCAGAGAAGCGTCGCAATGCTTCTGGGCTGTTAGCAAGAGCTTTCCTTGCTGAGCCTTTTCACGTTGGAGATTAGCTGGACATTTGCCGGTTTAGTGCCTTGTTTCTTCTGCGCAGCTTGCACAAAGCTCTTTGCGGCTTTCGCGGTTCGAGTTGTGCATCGCCGGAGCTCTGCGGGAAAGAGCGAGAGAAGAGCCGCGAAAGCTCCGAGTGCGGCCAGCTCGCGTGTAGCCGCGAATGTGCGCTGTTCGCCGGTTGCAGGGCGAGTGCCTTCTGCGCGGCTGCTTCCAAGTTGACGGTAACTGCCAGCGTGCTAGCTGTGTAGGACAGTGAAGAGGCTGACGCGTGTGTGTCCGTAGAGCTGCTAGAAAGCGTACGTGACGAGCAGGAAGGGCTTTCAGAGCAGCCGGTTCTCGTCTTGGACAGTCGCCACACATCCGCACTTTTAGTGCCTCAGAACCCCGGACAGCTTGCAAAACACGGCTGTAACTGTCCCAGCGCAAGCTGTTCAGGAAAGCACAGAAACGCGATGTTCGCGTGCTTTTAGCGCTGCTCGCAAGAAGCCTCCGGAGCAGGCACTTCTCGTGCAGCAACAACCGTGCCTGCTACGATCTTTCCTAGCCTCTTTTCCTCCGGGCAGCCGGCTTGAGCTGATGTGAAGTGTTGGTGGGCAAATCATCCAGAGAAGCGTCGCAATGCTTCTGGGCTGTTAGCAAGAGCTTTCCTTGCTGAGCCTTTTCACGTTGGAGATTAGCTGGACATTTGCCGGTTTAGTGCCTTGTTTCTTCTGCGCAGCTTGCACAAAGCTCATTGCGGCTTTCGCGGTTCGAGTTGTGCATCGCCGGAGCTCTGCGCGAAAGAGCGAGAGAAGAGCCGCGAAAGCTCCGAGTGCGGCCAGCTCGCGTGTAGCCGCGAATGTGCGCTGTTCGCCGGTTGCAGGGCGACTGCCTTCTGCGCGGCTGCTTCCAAGTTGACGGTAACTGCCAGCGTGCTAGCTGTGTAGGACAGTGAAGAGGCTGACGCGTGTGTGTCCGTAGAGCTGCTAGAAAGCGTACGTGACGAGCAGGAAGGGCTTTCAGAGCAGCCGGTTCTCGTCTTGCACAGTCGCCACACATCCGCACTTTTAGTGCCTCAGAACCCCGGACAGCTTGCAAAACACGGCTGTAACTGTCCCAGCGCAAGCTGTTCAGGAAAGCACAGAAACGCGATGTTCGCGTGCTTTTAGCGCTGCTCGCAAGAAGCCTCCGGAGCAGGCACTTCTCGTGCAGCAACAACCGTGCCTGCTACGATCTTTCCTAGCCTCTTTTCCTCCGGGCAGCCGGCTTGAGCTGATGTGAAGTGTTGGTGGGCAAATCATCCAGAGAAGCGTCGCAATGCTTCTGGGCTGTTAGCAAGAGCTTTCCTTGCTGACCCTTTTCACGTTGGAGATTAGCTGGACATTTGCCGGTTTAGTGCCTTGTTTCTTCTGCGCAGCTTGCACGAAGCTCATTGCGGCTTTCGCGGTTCGAGTTGTGCATCGCCGGAGCTCTGCGGGAAAGAGCGAGAGAAGAGCCGCGAAAGCTCCGAGTGCGGCCAGCTCGCGTGTAGCCGCGAATGTGCGCTGTTCGCCGGTTGCAGGGCGACTGCCTTCTGCGCGGCTGCTTCCAAGTTGACGGTAACTGCCAGCGTGCTAGCTGTGTAGGACAGTGAAGAGGCTGACGCGTGTGTGTCCGTAGAGCTGCTAGAAAGCGTACGTGACGAGCAGGAAGGGCTTTCAGAGCAGCCGGTTCTCGTCTTGCACAGTCGCCACACATCCGCACTTTTAGTGCCTCAGAACCCCGGACAGCTTGCAAAACACGGCTGTAACTGTCCCAGCGCAAGCTGTTCAGGAAAGCACAGAAACGCGATGTTCGCGTGCTTTTAGCGCTGCTCGCAAGAAGCCTCCGGAGCAGGCACTTCTCGTGCAGCAACAACCGTGCCTGCTACGATCTTTCCTAGCCTCTTTTCCTCCGGGCAGCCGGCTTGAGCTGATGTGAAGTGTTGGTGGGCAAATCATCCAGAGAAGCGTCGCAATGCTTCTGGGCTGTTAGCAAGAGCTTTCCTTGCTGAGCCTTTTCACGTTGGAGATTAGCTGGACATTTGCCGGTTTAGTGCCTTGTTTCTTCTGCGCAGCTTGCACAAAGCTCTTTGCGGCTTTCGCGGTTCGAGTTGTGCATCGCCGGAGCTCTGCGGGAAAGAGCGAGAGAAGAGCCGCGAAAGCTCCGAGTGCGGCCAGCTCGCGTGTAGCCGCGAATGTGCGCTGTTCGCCGGTTGCAGGGCGAGTGCCTTCTGCGCGGCTGCTTCCAAGTTGACGGTAACTGCCAGCGTGCTAGCTGTGTAGGACAGTGAAGAGGCTGACGCGTGTGTGTCCGTAGAGCTGCTAGAAAGCGTACGTGACGAGCAGGAAGGGCTTTCAGAGCAGCCGGTTCTCGTCTTGGACAGTCGCCACACATCCGCACTTTTAGTGCCTCAGAACCCCGGACAGCTTGCAAAACACGGCTGTAACTGTCCCAGCGCAAGCTGTTCAGGAAAGCACAGAAACGCGATGTTCGCGTGCTTTTAGCGCTGCTCGCAAGAAGCCTCCGGAGCAGGCACTTCTCGTGCAGCAACAACCGTGCCTGCTACGATCTTTCCTAGCCTCTTTTCCTCCGGGCAGCCGGCTTGAGCTGATGTGAAGTGTTGGTGGGCAAATCATCCAGAGAAGCGTCGCAATGCTTCTGGGCTGTTAGCAAGAGCTTTCCTTGCTGAGCCTTTTCACGTTGGAGATTAGCTGGACATTTGCCGGTTTAGTGCCTTGTTTCTTCTGCGCAGCTTGCACAAAGCTCATTGCGGCTTTCGCGGTTCGAGTTGTGCATCGCCGGAGCTCTGCGCGAAAGAGCGAGAGAAGAGCCGCGAAAGCTCCGAGTGCGGCCAGCTCGCGTGTAGCCGCGAATGTGCGCTGTTCGCCGGTTGCAGGGCGACTGCCTTCTGCGCGGCTGCTTCCAAGTTGACGGTAACTGCCAGCGTGCTAGCTGTGTAGGACAGTGAAGAGGCTGACGCGTGTGTGTCCGTAGAGCTGCTAGAAAGCGTACGTGACGAGCAGGAAGGGCTTTCAGAGCAGCCGGTTCTCGTCTTGCACAGTCGCCACACATCCGCACTTTTAGTGCCTCAGAACCCCGGACAGCTTGCAAAACACGGCTGTAACTGTCCCAGCGCAAGCTGTTCAGGAAAGCACAGAAACGCGATGTTCGCGTGCTTTTAGCGCTGCTCGCAAGAAGCCTCCGGAGCAGGCACTTCTCGTGCCCCACAGTTTTGAGGAATCAGCTAGCAAAGGACTTGGAATCATGGGAACCACCTTCAGAAGAAGGGAAGGTGTTACAGTATGTAGACGACCTTCTTATTGCAACCAGAACCAAAGAATCCTGTGTCATTTGGACCGTGAGTCTGTTAAATTTCCTGGGACTACAGGGATATCGGGTTTCTAAGAAAAAGGCACAGGCGTTGTTACAACCCCAGGTCACGTACCTGGGGTACGAGATCAGTGCCGGACAACGGATCCTAGGACAAGCCCGGAAAGAGGCCATATGCCAAAGCCCCCGACCACAAACTATAAAGGAACTACGGACATTCTTAGGAATGACAGGGTGGTGCCAACTTTGGATATGTGATTATGGTCTGCCTGTTTAAGCCACTCTATTCCCTGATAGCAGCTAACCAAAAGGATCTCCAGTGGGATGCTGAGTCAGATCGAGCCTTCCATCAGCTGAAGAAAGCCCTGATGTCGGCATCAGCATTGGGACTTCCTGATGTGAGTAAGCCATTTTTTCTATTTTCCCACGAAAAACAAGGAATGGCACTAGGAATATTGGCACAAGATTTGGGACCATACAGACGGGCGGTAGCATACTTCTCCAAACAGCTGGATGCCGCTGCGAAAGGGTGGCTGTTCTGGTTTTGTTAGTGGGGGGGTGCTAAGGTGGTAGCTTCTGTAGGAAACTGCTAGAAGTCGCTCCCCTTTGTTCAGTGGACTTGGCCGGGCCTAGAGCGGACCCACTGCTGGCCAAGGCTGAGCCAATTGGTAGCAGAATGTTCTGTGATAATGCCTCTGCTATAACATATTTAAGAAGGGGGAAACAGAAAAAAAAAAAGGGAGAGATGTGAAGCAGCTGAGCGGGGGGCAGAGAGGGGGAAGCGCGAGCCTTGTGGGCCTTGCAGGCCTCACCCTCTGGCCTCCCGCCGGGCAGCCGACTGGGCCCAACTCGGCCCGGCCTGGCTGCAAGAAGTGGAGAGGAGCAGTTGAAGTGAATAAGATGTAAAAAGGATCCTGAGAGGCGTCTGCCAGCCTGTTGCGAGGAACGGCTGCAGACGCCAAGGTCAGTGAAGAAGGAGGGGGAGGAGTAATATGGCTTCTGGCCAAGATTCCTCTGCAACTCGTGGTGACGACCATGGTGGAGCAGGTTGTCCCCCTGCAGCCCATGGAGGTCCACGGAGGGGCAGAGGTCCACCTGCAGCCTGTGGAGGACCCCACGCCGGAACAGGTAGAGGCCTGAAGGAGACTGTGCCCCGTGGAGGGCCCGCTGGGACAGCTGTTCTAGAGGGACTGCACCCTGTGGAAGAGATGACCCATGCCGGGGCAGTTTCACGGAGGACTGTGGCCCGTGGGAGGGACCCCACGCTGGAGCAGAGGAGGAATGCAAGTAGTTCTTCCCCCAACGATGACACAGAGGCGTAAAACAACGCGTGATGAACTGACAGCGACCCCCATTCCCCCCCCCCCGCCCCCGACCCCCCCTCCATGCTGCTCGGGAGGGGAAGGTAGGAGAGATAATGTTAAGCCCGGGAAGAGGGAGGAGTGGGGGGAGGTTATCTTGTTCCCTGTCTCATTCTCCTGCTAGTTTTAGAAATAAATGAGTGTTTTTCCCCAAGTCGAGTCTGTTTTGCCTGTAACGGTAACTTTACAAATTTCTTCCCGTCCTTATCTCAAACCTCGAGCCGTTTTTCTTATATCATCTCCCCCTATTCTCTCGGAGGGTGGGGGGAGCGAGAGAGAGACTGTGTAGTCTGGTCCTGATCAGGGCTGAACTGCGACAGTGGCCCAGCTGTCTGAGAGCAGTAGCAGCTGTCATTCTAAACATTCAAGAAGCCTGAAAGTTCACTCTAGGCCAGAAAATGACTGTCCTAGTTTCCCAGACTGTATCTGCGGTCCTTGAAGCAAAAGGAGGGCATTGGCTTTCCCCACAAAGGTTCCTGAAATATCAAGCTATAATGGTTGAACAGGATGATGTTGAAATCGTGACCACAAACATCATCAATCCGGCCTCATTCCTTGATGGGAACATCGGGGAGCCGGTGAGTCATGACTGCTTGGAAACAATTGAAACCATGTATTCTAGTCGAACGGATCTTAAAGATGTCCCTGTCGATGGAGCCGAACATTGGTTCACCGATGGAAGCAGCTATATGTTAAATGGAAGGCGACATTCCGGATATGCTGTTACCACTTTTGAAAAGGTGATAGAGTCCAGGCCACTATCAGCCGACGTCTCAGCCCAAAAGGCCGAGATCATAGCCCTTACCTGAGCCCTGGAGAGAGCCCAGGGAAGGACTGTAAACATTTGGACTGACCCTAAATATGCCTTTGGGGTGGTACATGCCCATGGAGCAATATGGAAGGAAAGAGGACTGTTAAATTCTCATGGAAAAACCATCAAACACGCAGAAGGGATTTTGAAAATCCTGAATGCAGTCCAGCTTCCCAAAAAGGTGGCAGTTATGCATATTAAAGCACACCAGAAAGTGAGCACAGAATTGGAAAGAGGAAATGAGCTGGCAGATAGGGAAGCAAAACAAGCAGCTAGAGAAACAATCAAGGTAGAGGGTGCGCTAATACCTGATGGACAGGTATTTCTAGAAGGTAAACCAGAATACACAAAGGAAGTCGGCAAACTTATTAATGATCTAAAGGGGTCATATAATGAGGAAGGGTGGGCCAATTACTACCCCTCACACGGGAGGGTAGTAATTCCCTCCTACATGATATGGTCAGTAGTCCGAGAAGAACATAGAAAAAGACACTGGGGGGAGGCGGGGGCAGAAGCCCTATATAAAGATCTCATCAGGAACATAATAGCGTGAAACTTAGACACTACCGCTAGACAAGTAACTCAACAATGTGATCTTTGTCTCCAGACTAATCCTAAAGTTGTAAAAGAGCCGAAACTTGAAAAAATCGGAAAGGGGAATGGTCCGGGACAACGTTGGCAGATTGATTTCTCAGAACTCCCTAGAAAAGGGGGGTATCGATACTTATTAGTACTTACGGATACCTTTTCAGGCTGGCCAGAAGCTTTCCCGTGCGGAACTGCTAAAGCCTGGGAAGTAACCAAAATACTGCTCCAGGAAATAGTACCTAGGTTTGGAGTCGCAGCAGTAATGTCATCGGATAGAGGACCACATTTTGTGTCCAGAATAGTACAAGCAATTAGCCACCATCTAGGGATAGAGTGGCAATTACATATCTCTTACCGACCACAATCAAGTGGCCAGGTGGAGAAAATGAATCACCTAATCAAACAACAGATTGTCAAGTTGGGTCAGGAAACTAATCTAACTTTACCATTAGCTCTTATACGAATACGAACCAGACCAAGAGCAAGAGAAGGGCTTAGTCCATTCGAAATTCTATATGGACGACCCTATGGGGTACAAAAGGGAACGTCTTCACAAATTGGTGAAGAAATAATGACCTCCTATATGGTGGCACTAAACAAACAACTAAAAAGAATTGAAAAACATGCAATGGGAACACGTCGTAGGGGTCTGGATGGGCCTGTTCACGATATACAACCAGGGGACTATGTATATGTTAAGTCTCTTACAGAAAAAACTCTGGAACCACAGTGGGCCGGACCTTTTCAAGTCCTCCTCTCCACCTACACGGCAATTAAGGTAAAGGGACAGAACTCCTGGATACACCATACTCGGATCAAGAGAGCCTCTGCAACCTTGTGGAAAGTAACTCCAGACAACAACGAAGACTTGAGACTTAAACTCGTTCGAACGGATAAGGGCGGGAACAGTGCAGTAGTGAACCGGAGGGACACCACAGCAAACGATACCGGACAAAGAAACCGGGACCGGCCAGTAACTAATCTCGCCCAAATCTGTCATCGGTGCAGTTTATATCTTATTTGTCATTTTATTATAGGAAATATAAAACCCATTTTAGCAGGTCACCAAAGGCAGTACATTATCTACAGAAGTAGCTGTACTAATCCACTAGACCAACTAAATCCTAAAATGACCAATTGTTTAATTGGAATTGTGATTGGGCTTACAATATTTTCCTGCATCTTACCACTAACTTGTAATCAAAAGGACACCAAATGGCCGTGGTCTCACGCCTCCCTTGGGTTTACAGGAAGCATGGGACCACCTTTTAAACGGTCGGGCTTAAACTTGGCCACTGTGGTTATGCACAAAATGGAAATGTACTCAGGGCATGAGTGGGGCTGGGACAGAGGCAACAGGGATCCTTAATACTATGGTGCGCCCCGTTGTGATCTTATTGATTAGCTTAGGAGTTTTATTACTATTAACTATTGTGCTGTACCTATGGGTTTGGAGAATGTTTAAGAAAGTAACACTGTCGTAGTTCAGCCCCGATCAGGACCAGACTACGCAGTCTCTCTCTCACTCCTCCCACCCTCCGAGAGAACAGGGGGAGATAATGTAAGGAAAAACGGCTCGAGGTTTGAGATAAGGACAGGGAGAAATCCTTAAAGTTACCGTCACGGGCAAAACAGACTCGACTTGGGGAAAACTATTCATTTATTACTACAAACAGCAAGATAATGAGACAGAGAACAAGATAACCTCCCTCCACCCCTCCCTCTTCCCAAGCTTAACATCGAGCGATATAAAACCGGGAAGGGGGCAGGGCCACCCGGTTTTTCACTGAGGGGGCGGGGCCATCGCGGCTGCACCCCCCGCCTAGGCCCCGCCCCCCTCCCCCGGCCAGGCGGCGTTCACTGGAAGGGGCTGCACGACAAGGACGACGCCGGCGCCTACGCCATGGCCAGCGTCTCCGGCAGCGACGAGGGCTGAGCCCCCGCGGACGGCCCCGTGCCGGGAGGAAGCCCCGCCCACCCCCTTCCTCCGAGGAAGAGGAGGGGACGGCGCTGCTTTGCCAGCGCGGCATGGGCCACGAGTAAAAACTCCCCTGGGCCCCTTCCCGCCTCTCATCTCTGCCCAGCGTTCTGTCCCAAGATGGCCGCCGTGGGCGGGGCCATCGCGGGTCTTGAGAGCTCAACCAGGTTGGCCAACCCAACGTGGCCCCGCCCATAAGCTGGGGGGGTGGGGGGCGGAGCTCACTCGGGTCTCACCTTGCCGCCATTGGACACCGGAGGTCTTCCCTCGCCGCCATTGGGTGTCTCGGGTCGTCCCTCGCCGCGATTGGGTGTCTCGGGTCCTCCCTCGCCGTGGGTGGGGCGACCCCCAAAATGGCCTCCTTGCCCCACAAAATGCGCTCTCGCCCCCGAAAGTGGTCTCCTGCCCCATAACTGGGCCTTCTACCCCCCAAAATGGCGTCCTGCCCCCCAAAATGCTCTCTTGCCCCCGAAAGTGGCCCCCTGCCCCACAACTGGGCCTTCTACCCCCCCAAAATGGCGTCCTGCCCCCATAAAATGGCGTCCTGCTGTTATAGTTTATCTGCCCTCTTTGTCCAATTAACTGACAGAGATTGGCCAATTAAAAATTTGGTTTATTAAAGCAAGCGACCAGTAAGCAAAACAGCGCTGGGCGGCCGGGGAGTCTCCTGCTCCGCCAACGGCGCGCGCCGAGATAGCAAACCGCCCCATTCTTATACAGTAAAAACAATAAATATTCCGTTGATGCTTATACATATTCATTACCTAAACCCACCTACTCTCGCTTCGTATGCTAATTAGCTTATCAGTCCTTCGCGCTTGCGCAAATTCTCCCAGGAATTGTGGGCGAGGGTCTTCGGGGGTCTTTTGGGAGGAAGGCCGTAGGTCTTCTTCACGGTGTACTTTTCACCTTTGCCTGGAATGTGCTGTTCCCACAAGTTGGCAGTGTCCTTATCAGTCTGAGCCGATTCGTGTCCTTCTTGAACAAGGAGATTTATGTGATGGGTGCCATCCTGTTCTCGAATCCTTGCTCCTTTTAATCACTCCCTCCCTCCCTCGAGATAATGTGAGACTGTTTCTTGCTCCAAACCAGACTTCCCCCTCCCACTAATTGCTTCTTCAAACTATATGGTTAGAAAGTTACTGGTTTTATACCCTTCATCTTTATGAGCCCCCCCCCGCTCCCTCCTTTCGCAGTCCTGCATGCCGTTTTTACATAGCCAGGTGCCTGTGGCTGACCTTGTGTATTTAATGTAACTTTCTTGTGGCTGACTTTGTGTATTTCATATAACTCTCCATTGTTCTGACAAGGTTTGATGAACAAACAGCTCACAGTTTATTACAATCCCCCCTTTTTCTTTTCACTATTTTGTTCATCAAATCGCTTAAGCACCTGCTGGCTCAAAATGAGGGTCTCCTCCACCTCCGGTATTCCTCCCAGAGGTTCATGCTTGGCTCTCATAAGCATCAAATGAGCTGCTTCCAATCTGTTTTTTACAATTGTAACTACTCTATTGAATATACAGGGTCCAAAAGTTAATACCAGTATTAATATAATCAAGGGTCCTGCAATGGTAGATAGTAATGCGGTAAGCCAAGGAGAGTGGTTAAACCAGGACTCATACCAGCTTTGTTGCGTTTCTTGTTCTCGTTTTCGTTTTTCTAGGCCTTCCCGAAGTTTTGTCATAGTATCCCTTACAATCCCTGTGTGATCAGCATATACACAACATTGTTCTCCCAAGGCAGCACATAGCCCACCTTGTTGTAGAAACATTAAATCTAACCCCCTTCGGTTTTGTAGCACCACCTCTGATAATGATCTAACAGATTTTTCCAAGGCAGTTATTGATTGTTCAATTCTTACCAAGTCTTCGTCTACTGCTATTCTAAGTGATTGAAATTTCTGATTTTGTTGGACCAATGACGTTATTCCTGTGCCCGCGCCTGTTGCTCCTACAGCTATCAAAGTGGCTATTGTCAAAGCCGTAAAGGTAAATGGTTCTCGTTTCTGTAAGTGGTGACTCTGGGTATTCTGGTTATTATGCACAAATTCCTCAGGGTGGTATATGATCCGGGGGATTATCATCACTTGGATGCAATATTCCTCATATTCGTTGAACAATTTAAGAGATAAACAGGGAGTGATTCCAGTTTTGGAGCAGATCCATTTGGTGTTACGGGCTGGTATTAGCCAATCAGCAGGGGGCTTCCCTTTCAGGGAAGCTCTTATCTTGCATAATTTATTTTTCTCTGGGGGTACATTCCCAATACATCTCCCTTGTCCCGATACATGTTGCATCGTCAGGCCTGGTTTTCGACCTTCAGAATCCCATAAACATTGTGTTGGGTTTGAACCATTTACCCTTTTCGCCTTTGAGTGGATGCCTATTGCCTCATAGAAGGGAGGTCTAGTATCGCAACACACCCAGCAATGTTTGTGTTTGTGTGGTTTGTGTGATTTAATTTGGGTTTGTGTGGTTTAATACCAGGTAACTGGCTTGCATCAGTTTCCAAAGAGGGTTATCCCCAGAGTTTTCGTCAGGGGTTTGGATGGCTTGGGTACTATTCATTACAATAACTTTCGTTACATCACCCTCTGTTTCCTTGACCAAACTATCAGTCAATGTCTGGTCGGGGTCTGTTTTCTTAGCCAAATCATCAGTCAGGACCTGGTTGGGGCCTACTGGCAGTGGATCATTCGAGGCTGGTTTCTTTTTAATGTGTATTAGCCCACCTCTATCTTGCCCTAGTTCCTTATTATAACGAACTCCCCAAGTTCTTCCTACTAGCCAGCTAGGGTCCTGAGGTCGGGTCACATTCAAGTGCCAGTAGTTGCAACTCCACTTTGCGATACTGACAGACCCACTTCTATCCAGTGTACGTACCACTTGCGGCTTACATCCATAAGGGGCCCAAGATACCTTCAAGAAGGGATCTTTTCCAGGCTCTGGAATCCACCGGTTAGCAATTGTTTCACAACCCCAGTATGCGCAAAAATGTTGTCCTGGTTGGTTACAATACGATTTCCCAGGGTTAGAGCTCGGGCATAGATAAAATGGTGTACCTTCATTTTTACACGCTCCATCTACTGGCGCTAACTGACACAGAGTGGTCTTAAAGGCAGGGGCCCCTGGAGTTATTATAGTTTGTATGACTTTATCATCATCAATGCCCACTTGATGCAGTGTCCATTCGAATGGCTGATGAGCTTGGTGGCTCCGTTTCCCCCATGTTTGTGGTAACATTAAAAACAGAATAGTCAGGACGTACCGAAAAGGGTGAAGCCTCCAATTTTGTTTTAAGCCAATTTGACTAGTGCCTTTTTCCCATTTGGAACCTCGGGGCCTTTTCACTTGGAGGGCCTTTAAATCATCTGCAGTGACAGGGGTCAGTTCTCCACAGCACCTTGTCCCTCCACCTCGCTCGTCAACTCGGTTGCTTCGAGCTACGAGGAATGTCATCTTCTTGGTGGCAAGGACAATCTTCAGGAGAAATGTGACAGTGAATCGGCCCTCACTTATTTATTTTCTGTTCGGCTCCCGATTCTCCTGGGAGTAGCACTTTGGTATTTTATTTTTAAATTGTTTAAACGAGGCTACTCCTGTTTTCGGCACTTCCAAAGATATGTAAGTTCCTTCCCTGCTACTACCAAACTTATTGCTACAATTAATATGAACTATGTGACACATCACTTTTCTTAAAGGCTCATATATATAATGATAATTACAATTACAACCACAATTCTGATTTCAATATAGTCCTTACGTATCCATGTATTTTCCAGGTCTCCAAGTGTGGTTCTTCTGTAAAAAAAAGGTTAACAAGCGAAGCGTCTCCGCCTTACCGATACATGTTCATTGCTCAGTTCAATTTATTAGTCTGTCTTTTTCTTCGCAGTTTTAATTTCAAGGTATTCGGGTCTCCAGAGCTCTCCCACTGCTCCTCGGAGATGGGTCCTTTTACCCGGCTGGCATGGGTCCACCCCCGTTCAGCAGTCCGGATGGCGGTTTCTGTAGTGAGTAAAACAAGATAAGGCCCTTCCCAGCGGGGAGTTAGTGAGGACTCCTTCCATGGCCTAATTAAAACGTTATCTCCAGGTTGTATATTGTGTATTGCAATGTCCAACGGAGGCCTTTGTACTGCTAAGCCTTTATCTCGCAATTGTTTCCTCATAGACATGAGTTGGATTATGTACTGTTTCAGTTGTAAATTTTCAGCCTGGGGATGATCTCGGGGAACCTCCAAATCATAAGGCATTCCATATAACATTTCGAAAGGGGAGATTCCCACATCCGTGTGAGGTTGGATTCTAATATTTAATAAGGCTAAGGGAAGGCATTTTACCCAAGATAATTTGGTCTCCATCATTAATTTGGTCAGTTGTTTCTTTATCTCACCGTTTACCCGCTCTATTTTTCCCGAACTCTGTGGGTGCCAGGGTGTATGATATTCCCACTTGGTCCCCAAAGCAGTAAAAACTTCTTTTATGATTTTTGAAGCAAAATGTGGTCCCCTATCAGAGTCAATAGTTTCAATAGAGCCATACCTAGGTATCACATTTTCAAGCAATAGTTTTGTCACCGTTTGGGCAGTGGCCCTGACTGTTGGAAATGCTTCTACAAAGTGTGTTAAATGATCTATTATTACCAACAAATATCTATACCTGCCTACTTTCGGTAGTTCGGTGAAGTCTATCTGAATTTTGGCGAAGGGTCGGTGAGCCAAATCTCTTCCCCCTAATGGTCTTTCTCTTAATTGGTGCTTGTTCACTTTTTGGCAAATTAGGCAATCTCCAATTATTCTTTTTGCTATATTATATACCCCAATGCAAGCATATTTTATGGCAAATTGATCTACTAGTGCTTGAACCCCCCAGTGGGTGTTTTCATGGTACTTGCGCATGATTCTTATAGCCATAGTTTTTGAAATGACCTCTCGTCCATCAGGAAGTTCCCATTCTCCAGATTTGACTTCCCTTGCCCCCATTCGGACTAACTTGTCTTTCTCCTGCACAGTGAAGCTGTACAGGTGGTACTCTTCCCCATGCGCACAACAAAACTGATAATTAGGATTCGCACAGCTACAATGAAGTGTGCTCTTCCAACAATCCTTGCAAGGAAACTTTCTATCTTTCTTTTCCTTGAAGATCATTAAAGCCGCTCGTTTTGCTTCTTGATCTGCTAGATTGTTTCCCCTTGTCAGTGGAGTTAATCCCCGCTGATGCCCTTTTAAATGGACCACTGCTATTCCTACCGGCCTCCGTAAAGCCTGCAAAATTTCAATTATTAACTCCTGATGAACCAATCCCTTTCCCTGGGAATTTATTAAGCCTCTTTCTTCCCAAATTTTCCCAAATGTATGCACTATTCCAAAGGCATATTTGGAATCCGTATAGATGGTGCCGATTTTTCCTTCTAATAATTGTAAAGCTCTTAAAACTGCGTATAACTCGCATGCTTGAGCCGACCAACTGGGACTCAGGGGCCCTGATTCTATTACCTTAAATGTTTTTCCATTAATTATCGCATATCCTGATTTTCTTTTCCCCTCTATTACCCGGGAAGATCCATCTACAAAAAGTTTTTCCCCATCCTCTAGCTCTTCTTCCTCCAAATCTGGTCTAATTTTGGCTTGTTCTTCAATAGTGTGCAGGCAATCATGAGTTATCTCCTCTGACGGTTCCCCGTACAGAAATTGTGCTGGATTCTGTAAACCAGTAACTTCAAGTTCTAGTTTAGGTGAAGATATCAGGATACCCTCGTACTTCAGGAGCCTGGCATCAGTAATCCACTTTTCAGCTTTCTGTTGTAAAATTCCTCTAATATTGTGGGGTGATAATACTTTCAGTTCTCCCCCAAAGGTAACTTTGTGAGCCTCTTCCACTAGCAGAGCCGCAGCCACTATAGCTTGTAGGCAGATAGGCCATCCTCTGCTTACAGGGTCTAACAATTTAGAAAGGTATCCTACAGGCTTTTTCTTCCCTGCCCATTCTTGCACTAACACCCCATATGCTGTTCCTTCATCAACATTAATAAATAAATAAAATGGTTTCTTGACATCCGGTAAACTCAAAACAGGAGTGTTTACCAAATCCATTTTTAAAACTTCCAATTGTTCATCATCATCCTTAGACCATTTTAATAGGCCATCCTTAGATATCTTAGCATATAAAAATTTTACTTTCCTACTATAGCCTTCAATCCATTGTCTACAATATCCCAAAAGGCCCAGCAATTGTCTGATCTGTCTCTTAGTTTTTGGAGCCGGCAATGATAATATGCCCTGAACTCTTTCTGGGTCTAACTTCTTAGTTCCTTTACTCAATCTGTGCCCTAAATATTTCACTTCCTTTTCGACAAATTGCAGTTTTGATTTCGACACCTTTAATCCCTGTAAACTTAAAAAATTTAACAACCTAATACTCTCCTCCCTAACTGCCTCCTCATCGCTGCCGGCCAACAGTAAATCGTCCACATACTGGACAAGGGTCACCCCCCCACCTAATTCGTACCCCCTCAATATTTGTTCTAATGCCTGTCCAAACAAATTTGGAGACTCGGTGAACCCTTGAGGTAAAACGGTCCACCGTAATTGTTGTTTTCTGTAAGTGTCCGGGTCTTCCCATTCAAAAGCAAAATAATCCCTGCAATCTTTCTTTAAGGGGCATGCCCAGAAGGCATCCTTTAAATCAATTACACTATACCACTGATCATTGGGGCCCAGCTGGCTTAAAAGTGTATGAGGGTTTGCCACTACAGGGAATCTGGTAACCGTTCGTTTGTTAATTTCTCGTAAATCATGCACTAATCTGTATGTCCCATCAGGTTTCTTTACAGGTAAGATGGGGGTGTTAAAAGGGGACATGCAAGGTTCTAATATTCCTTTTTCAATTAACCTTTGAATCTCAGGTTTCAATCCCTGTCTCCCCTCCATCGGTAGGGGGTATTGTTTTATTCTCACTGGTATTTCTGGGTTTCTTATTGTCACTGAAAAAGGTTCAATATCCAATTTTCCAATGGTCTCCGGAGTGTACCATACCTCAGGGTTTATTTTCCCCTCATCAACTGTCCGTAAAGGACACAACTTAATTCTTAGTTCATTTTTTATGACTTCTAAGCCAATCCCTAATTCTATCATTAAATCTCTGCCCAATAAGTTATAGTCCGCCTCAGGCACTAACAGCAAGGACCCCACCCCAAATTTAGAATCACTTTCCAAAACCACATTTTTTATTACGGGAACCCCAAAAGGCTCTCCTTTTGCTCCAATAACTTCTACTTTCTCCGAGGATGTCCCACACCCCCGGGGCAATTTTTGAACAGTAGATCTTTCTGCTCCAGAGACCACTAGGAACTCTATTTCTTATCGCTGGGGACCCACTTTTAATGCCAGCAACTCAAGTGCCAGCAACTCAAGCTCTTGCTGCTCCTCACCGCCCATTCCCAGCGCATCTACAGCACCACAGACATCGGGGCTCCGGGCTTTCCCTGACGAACAGGGCTTCGACCTTTACCACCAGCTGAACCTGGGCGCCCACTGAAAGTAAAACCCCGAAAAATCACGAACGTCGGACGATTCCTCCCACACAGAAAGTGCCAGCAACTCAAGCTCTTGCTGCTACTCACCGGACTTTGGCAGTGCATCTACAGCACCACAGACATCACGGCTCCGGGCTTTCCCTGACCAACAGGGCTTCGACATTTACCACCAGCTGCACCTGGGCGCCCACTGAAAAAAATAAACGAAAAATCATGAACATCGGACGATTGCTCCCACACCAAAAGTGCCAGCCAGTCAAGCTCTTGCTGCTCCTCACCGGCCATTGGCAGCGCATCTACAGCACCACAGACATCAGGGCTCTGGGCTTTCCCTGACGAACAGGGCTTCGACGTTTACCACCAGCTGAACCTGGGCGCCCACTGAAAAAAATAAACGAAAAATCACGAACATCGGACGATTGCTCCCACAGCGAAAGTGCCAGCCAGTCAAGCTCTTGCTGCTCCTCACCGGCCATTGGCAGCGCATGTACAGCACCACAGACATCGGGGCTCCGGGCTTTCCCTGACCAACAGGGCTTCGACGTTTACCACCAGCTGCACCTGGGCTCCCACTGAAAAGAACCCCGAAAAATCACAAACGTCGGACGATTGCTCCCACACAGAAAGTGCCAGCCAGTCAAGCTCTTGCTGCTCCTCACCGGACTTTGGCAGTGCATCTACAGCACCACAGACATCGGGGCTCCGGGCTTTCCCTGACCAACAGGGCTTCGACGTTTACCACCAGCTGCACCTGGGCTCCCACTGAAAAGAACCCCGAAAAATCACAAACGTCGGACGATTGCTCCCACACAGAAAGTGCCAGCAACTCAAGCTCTAGCTGCTCCTCACCAGCCATTCCCAGTGCATCTACAGCACCACAGACATCGGGGCTCTGGGCTTTCCCTGACGAACAGGGCTTAGAAGTTTACTACCAGCTGAACCTGGGCGCCCACTGGAAAAAAAATCCCCAAATATCACGAACGTCGGACGATTGCTCCCACACCGAAAGTGCCAGCCAGTCAAGCTTTTGCTGCTCCTCCCCGGCCATTGGCAGCGCATGTACAGCACCACAGACATCGGGGCTCCGGGCTTTCCCTGACGAACAGGGCTTCGACATTTACCACCAGCTGCACCTGGTTACCCACTGAAAAAAAACCCCGAAGAATCACGAACGTCGGACGATTGCTCCCACACCGAAAGTGCCAGCCAGTCAAGCTCATGCTGCTTCTCACCAGCCATTCCCAGCGCATCTACAGCACGACAGACATCGGGGATCCGGGCTTTCCCTGACCAACAGGGCTTCGACATTTACCACCAGCTGCACCTGGGCCCCCACTGAAAAGAACCCCGAAAAATCACGAACGTCGGACGATTGCTCCCACACCGAAAGTGCCAGCCAGTCAAGCTCTTGCTGCTCCTCCCCGGCCATTCCCAGCGCATCTACAGCACCACAGACATCGGGGCTCCGGGCTTTCCCTGACAAACAGGGCTTCGACGTTTACCACCAGCTGCACCTGGGCACCCACTGAAATAAAACCCCGAAAAATCACGAACGTCGTACGATTGCTCCCACAGCAAAAGTGCCAGCCAGTCAAGCTCTTGCTGCTCCTCACCAGCCATTCCCAGCGCATCTACAGCACCACAGACATCGCGGCTCCGGGCTTTCCCTGACCAACAGGGCTTCGACGTTTACCACCAGCTGCACCTGGTTGCCCACTGAAAAAAAAACCCTGAAAAATCAAAAACGTCGGACGATTGATCCCACACCGAAAGTGCCAGCCTGTCAAGCTCTTGCTGTTCCTCACCGGCCATTGGCAGCGCATCTACAGCACCACAGACATCGGGGCTCTGGGCTTTCCCGGACCAACAGGGGTTCGACGTTTACCACCAGCTGAGCCTGGGCGCCAACTGAAAAGAACCCCGAAAAATCACGAACATAGGACAATTGCTCCCACACCGAAAGTTCCAGCCAGTCAAGCTCTTGCTGCTCCTCACCGGCCACTGGCAGCGCATCTACAGCACCACAGACATCGGGGCTCTGGACTTTCCCTGACAAACAGGGCTTCGATGTTTACCACCAGCTGAACCTGGGCGCCCACTGAAATAAAACCCCGAAAAATCACAAACGTCGGACGATTCCTCCCACACAGAAAGTGCCAGCAACTCAAGCTCTTGCTGTTCCTCACCGGACTTTGGCAGTGCATCTACAGCACCACAGACATCACGGCTCCGGGCTTTCCCTGACCAACAGGGCTTCGACGTTTACCACCAGCTGCACCTGGGCTCCCACTGAAAAAAACCCCGAAAAATCACAAACGTTGGACGATTGCTCCCACACCAAAAGTGCCAGCCAGTCAAGCTCTTGCTGCTCCTCCCCGGCCATTGGCAGCGCATCTACAGCACCACAGACATCGTGGCTCCGGGCTTTCCCTGACCAACAGGCCTTCGACATTTACCACCAGCTGCACCTGGGCGCCCACTGAAATAAAACCCCGAAAAATCACGAACGTCGGACGACTGCTCCCACACCCAAAGTGCCAGCCAGTCAAGCTCTTGCTGCTCCTCACCGGACAGTGGCAGTGCATCTACAACACCACAGACATCGGGGCTCCGGGCTTTCCCTGACCAACAGGGCTTCGACGTTTACCACTCGCTGAACCTGGGCTCCCACTGAAAATAACCCCGAAAAATCACGAACGTCGGACGATTGCTCCCACACCAAAAGTGCCAGCCAGTCAAGCTCATGCTGCTTCTAACCAGCCATTCCCAGCGCATCTACAGCGCCACAGACATCGGGGCTCCGGGCTTTCCCTGACCAACAGGGCTTCGACGTTTACCACCAGCTGCAGCTGGGCGCCCACTGAAATAAAAGCCCGAAAAATCACGAACGTCGGACGATTGCTCCCACAACGAAAGTGCCAGCCAGTCAAGCTCTTGCTGCTCCTCACCGGCCATTCCCAGCGCATCTACAGCACCACAGACATCGGGGCTCCGGGCTTTCCCTGACCAACAGGGCTTCGACGTTTACCACCCGCTGCACATGGGCGCCCACTAAAAAAAATAAACGAAATATCACGAACATCAGACGATTCCTGCCACACCTTAAATGCCAGCCAGTCAAGCTCATGCTGCTTCTCACCAGCCATTCCCAGCGCATCTACAGCACCACAGACATCGGGGCTCCGGGCTTTCCCTGACCAACAGGGCTTCAACGTTTACCACCAGCTGCACCTGGGCGCCCACTGAAATAAAACCCCGAAAAATCACGAACGTCGGACAATTGCTCCCACACCGAAAGTGCCAGACAGTCAACCTCTAGCTGCTCCTCACCGGGCATTACCAGCGCATCTACAGCACCACAGACATCGCGGCTCCGGGCTTTCCCTGACCAACAGGGCTTCGACATTTACCACCAGCTGCACATGGGCGCCCACTGAAAAAAAAACCCTAAAAAATCAAAAACGTCGGACAATTGCTCCCACACCGAAAGTGCCAGCCAGTCAAGCTCTTGCTGCTCCTCCCCAGCCATTGGCAGCGCATCTACAGCACCACAGACATCGGGGCTCCGGGCTTTCCCTGACCAACAGGCCTTCGACATTTACCACCAGCTGAACCTGGGCGCCCACTGAAAAGAACCCCGAAAAATCACGAACGTCGGACGATTGCTCCCACACCGAAATTGCCAGCCAGTCAAGCTGTAGGTGCTCCTCACCTTCCATTCCCAGCGCATCTACAGCACCACAGACATCGGGGCTCCGGGCTTTCCCTGACGAACAGGGCTTCGACGTTTACCACCAGCTGCACCTGGGCTCCCACTGAAATAAAACCCCGAAAAATCACGAACGTCGGACGATTGCTCCCACACCAAAAGTGCCAGCAACTCAAGCTCTTGCTACCCCTCACCGGCCATTCCCAGCGCATCTACAGCACCACAGACATCGCGGCTCCGGGCTTTCCCTGACCAACAGGCCTTTGACATTTACCACCAGCTGCACCTGGTTGCCCACTGAAAAAAAACCCTGAAAAATCAAAAACGTCGGACGATTGCTCCCACACCAAAAGTGCCAGACAGTCAAGCTCTTGCTGCTCCTCACCTCCCATTGGCAGCGCATGTACAGCACCACAGACATCACGGCTCCGGGCTTTCCCTGACCAACAGGGCTTCGACGTTTACCACTAGCTAAACCTGGGCTCCCACTAAAAAAAAATCCCGAAAAATCAAAAACGTCCGACGATTCCTGCCACACCGAAAGTGCCAGCCTATCAAGCTCTTGCTGCTTGTACCCGGCCATTGGCAGCACATCTACAGCACCAAAGACATCGCGGCTCCGGGCTTTCCCTGACCAACAGGGCTTCGATGTTCACCACCAGCTGCAAATGGGCGCCCACTGAAATAAAACCCCGAAAAATAACAAACGTCGGACGATTCCTCCCACACCAAAAGTGCCAGACAGTCAAGCTCTTGCTGCTACTCACCGGACTTTGGCAGTGCATCTACAGCACCACAGATATCGGTGTTCTGCGCTTTCCCTGACCAACAGGGCTTCGACGTTTACCACCAGCCGCACCTGGGCGCCCACTGAAAAAAATAAATGAAAAATCACGAACGTCGGACGATTGCTCCCACACCGAAAGTGCCAGCCAGTCAAGCTCTTGCTGCTCCTCACCGGCCATTCCCAGCGCATCTACAGCACCACAGACATCGGGGCTCCGAGCTTTCCCTGACCAACAGGGCTTCGACGTTTACCACCAGCTGCACCTGGGCGCCCACTGAAAAAAACCCCTAAAAATCAGGAACATCGGACGATTGCTCCCACATTGAAAGTGCCAGCAACACAAGCTCTTGCTGCTGCTCACTGCCCATACCCAGCGCATCTACAGCACCACAGACATCGGGGCTCCGGGCTTTCCATGACCAACAGGGCTTAGACGTTTACCAGCAGCTGCACCTGGGCACCCACTGAAAAAAAACCTTGAAAAATCACGAAGATCGGACGATTTCTCCCACACCGAAAGTGCCAGCCAGTCAGGCTCTTGCTGCTAATCACCGCCCATTCCCAGCGCATCTACAGCACCACAGACATTTGGGCTCCGGACTTTCCCTGACTAACAGCACTTCGACGTTTACCACCAGCTGAACATGGGTGCCCATTAAAAAAAAAACCCGAAAAAAACACAAACGTCGGACGATTGCTCCCACACCGAAAGTGCCAGCCAGTCAAGCTCTTGCTGCTCCTCACCGGCCATTGGAAGCGCATCTACAGCACCACAGACATCGGGGCTCCGGGCTTTCCCTGACCAACAGGGCTTCGACGTTTACCACCAGCTGCACCTGGGCGCCCACTGAAATAAAACCCCGAAAAATCACGAACGTCGGACGATTGCTCCCACACCAAAAGTGCCAGCAACTCAAGCTCTTGCTACCCCTCACCGGCCATTCCCAGCGCATCTACAGCACCACAGACATCGGGGCTCTGGGCTTTCCCTGACAAACAGGGCTTCGACATTTACCACCAGCTGCACCTGGGCGCCCACTGAAATAAAACCCCGAAAAATCACGAAGATCGGACGATTGCTCCCACACCAAAAGTGCCAGCAACTTAAACTCTTGCTGCTACTCACCGGACTTTGGCAGTGCATCTACAGCACCACAGACATCGGGGTTCTGCGCTTTCCCTGACCAACAGGGCTTCGACGTTTACCACCAGCTGAACCTGGGCGCCCGCTGAAAAAAATAAAAGAAAAATCACGAACGTCGGACGATTGCTCCCACAGCAAAAGTGCCAGCCAGTCAAGCTCTTGCTGCTCCTCACCAGCCATTCCCAGCGCATCTACAGCGCCGCAGACATCGCGGCTCCGGGCTTTCCCTGACCAACAGGGCTTCGACGTTTACCATCAGCTGCACCTGGGCGCCCACTGAAAAAAATAACGAAATATCACGAACATCAGACCATTGCTCCCACACCGAAAGTGCCAGCAACTCAAGCTCATGCTGCTTCTCACCGGACTTTGGCAGTGCATCTACAGCACCACAGACATCGCGGCTCCGGGTTTCCCTGACCAACAGGGCTTCGACGTTTACCACCCGGTGCACCTGGGCTCCCACTGAAAAAAAACCCCGAAAAATCACGAACGTCGGACGATTACTCCCACACCGAAAGTGCCAGCAACTCAAGCTCATGCTGCTTCTCACCGGACTTTGGCAGTGCATCTACAGCACCACAGACATCGGGGCTCCGGGCTTTCCCTGACCAACAGGGCTTCGATGTTTACCACCAGCTGCACCTGGGCGCCCAGTGAATAAAAACCCCGAAAAATCACAAACGTTGGACGATTCCTGCCACACCTTAAATGCCAGCCTGTCAAGCTCTTGCTGCTCCTCACCGCCCATTCCCAGCGCATCTACAGCACCACAGACATCAGGGCTCTGGACTTTCCCTGACGATCAGGGCTTCGACGTTTACCACCAGCTGCACCTGGTTGCCCACTGAAAAAAAACCCTGAAAAATGACGAACGTCGGACGATTGCTCCCACACCACAAGCGCCAGACAGTCAAGCTCTAGCTGCTGAACACCGGCCATTGGCAGTGTATCTACAGCACCACAGACATCGGGGCTCCGGGCTTTCCCTGACTAACAGGGCTTCGACGTTTACCACCAGCTGAACCCGGGCGCCCACTGAAATAAAACCCCGAAAAATCACGAACGTCCGACGATTGCTCCCACACCCAAAGTGCCAGCCAGTCAAGCTCTTGCTGCTCCTCACCGGCCATTCCCAGCGCATCTACAGCACCACAGACATCGGGGCTCCGAGCTTTCCCTGATGAACAGGGCTTCGACGTTTACCACCAGCTGCACCTGGGCTCCCACTGAAAGTAAAACCCCGAAAAATCACGAACATCGGACGATTGCTCCCACAACGAAAGTGCCAGCCTGTCAAGCTCTTGCTGCTCCTCAACGGCCACTGGCAGCGCATCTACAGCACCACAGACATCGCGGCTCCAGGCTTTCCCTGACCAACAGGGCTTCGACGTTTACCACCAGCTGCACCTGGTTACGCACTGAAAAAAAACCCTGAAAAATCAAAAACGTCGGACGATTGATCCCACACCGAAAGTGCCAGCCAGTCAAGCTCTTGCTGTTCCTCACCGGACAGTGGCAGTGCATCTACAGCACCACAGACATCGGGGCTCCGGGCTTTCCCTGACCAACAGGGCTTCGACGATTACCACTTGCTGAACCTGTGCTCCCACTGAAAAGAACCCCGAAAAATCACAAACGTCGCACGATTGCTCCCACACTGAAAGTGCCAGCCTGTCAAGCTCTTGCTGCTCCTCACCGGCCATTCCCAGTGCATCTACAGCACCACAGACATCGGGGCTCCGGGCTTTCACTGACCAACACGGCTTCGACATTTACCACCCGCTGCACCTGGGTGCCCACTGGAAAAAACCCAGAAAAATCACGAACATCAGACGATTGCTCCCACACCGAAAGTGCCAGCCAGTCAAGCTCTTGCTGCTCCTCACCGCCCATTCCCAGCGCATCTACAGCACCACAGATATCGGGGTTCTACGCTTTCCCTGACCAAGAGGGCTTCGACATTTACCATCAGCTGCACCTGGGCGCCCACTGAAAGTAAAACCGCGAAGAATCACGAACGTCGGACGATTGCTCCCACACCAAAAGTGCCAGCAACTCAAGCTCTTGCTGCTACTCACCGGACTTTGGCAGTGCATCTACAGCACCACAGACATCGGGGCTCCGGACTTTCCCTGATCAACTGGGCTTCGACGTTTACCACCAGCTGCACCTGGGCGCCCACTGAAATAAAACCCCGAAAAATCACGAACGTCGGACGATTGCTCCCACACCGAAAGTGCCAGCAACTCAAGCTCTTGCTGCTACTCACCGGACTTTGGGAGTGCATCTACAGCACCACAGACATCGGGGTTCTACGCTTTCCCTGACCAAGAGGGCTTCGACATTTACCATCAGCTGCACCTGGGCGCCCACTGAAAAAAATAAACGAAAAATCATGAACATCGGACGATTGCTCCCACACCGAAAGTGCCAGCCAGTCAAGCTCTTGCTGTTCCTCACCGGACAGTGGCAGTGCATCTACAGCACCACAGACATCGGGGCTCCGGGCTTTCCCTGACCAACAGGGCTTCGACGATTACCACTTGCTGAACCTGTGCTCCCACTGAAAAGAACCCCGAAAAATCACAAACGTCGCACGATTGCTCCCACACTGAAAGTGCCAGCCAGTCAAGCTCTTGCTGCTCCTCACCGGCCATTCCCAGCGCATCTACAGCACCACAGACATCGGGGCTCCGGGCTTTCCCTGACGAACAGGGCTTCGAGATTTACCACCCGCTGAACCTGGGCGTCCACTGAAAAAAAATCCCCAGAAATCACAAACGTCCGACGATTGCTCCCTGTCGTAGTTCAGCCCCGATCAGACCAGACTACGCAGTCTGTCTCTCGTTCCCCCCACCTTCCGAGAGAATAGGAGGAGATTATATAAGAAAAACGGCTCAAGGTTTGAGATAAGGACGGGGAGAAATCCTTAAAGTTACCGTCACGGGCAAAACAGACTCGACTTGGGGAAAACTATTCATTTATTTCTAAAATTAGCAGGAGAATGAGACAGGGAACAAGATAACCTCCCCCCACCCCTCCCTCTTCCCGGGCTTAACATTATCTCTCCTACCTTCCCCTCCCGAGCGGCACGGGGGGTTGGAAAAGGGAATGGGGGTCGCTGTCAGTTCATCACGCGTTGTTTTACGCCTCTGTATCATCGTCGGGGGAAGACCTCCTCGCATTCCTCCTCTGCTCCAGCGTGGGGTCCCTCCCACGGGCCACAGTCCTTCGTGAAACTGCTCCGGCGTGGGTCATCTCTTCCACGGGGTGCAGTCCCTCTAGAGCAGCTGTCCCAGCGGGCCCTCCACGGGGCACAGCCTCCTTCAGGCCTCCACCTGCTCCGGCGTGGGGTCCTCCACGGGCTGCAGGTGGATCTCTGCCCCTCCGTGGACCTCCATGGGCTGCAGGGGGACAACCTGCTCCACCATGGTCGTCACCACGAGTTGCAGAGGAATCTTGGCCAGGAGCCGCATTACTCCTCCCCCTCCTCCTTCACTGACCTTGGCGTCTGCAGCCGTTCCTCACAACAGGCTGGCAGACGCCTCTCAGGATCCTTTTTACATCTTATTCACTTCTCATCTCCTCTCCACTTCTTGCAGCCAGGCCGGGCCGAGTTGGGCCCAGTCGGCTGCCCGGCGGGAGGCCAGAGGGTGAGGCCTGCAAGGCCCACGAGGCTCGCGCTTCCCCCTCTCTGCCCCCCGCTCAGCTGCTTCACATCTTCTCCTCCCTCTTTTTCCTGTTTTCCCCTATTTAAATACGTTATCGCAGAGGCGTTATCAGGGGACATTCTGCTACCAATTGGCTTGGCCTTGGCCAGCAGCGGGTCCGCCCTAGGCCCGGCCGAGTCCACTGAACAAAGGGGAGCGACTTCTAGCAGTTTCCTACAGAAGCTGCCACCTTAGGCCCCCCCTCACTAACAAAACCAGAACATTCCACCCCTCGCCTCTGCGAATTACGTATTTAAGTATTATAAATAAAATACACACACATCAACAGAAGAAAATAGAATTCCCCGCACCAAAATCAAAATAATATCCTCACAACACCAACAGTGGGTAGACAATTAACAAACAATTCACCACTTATCCCTTCACCACAATCAGAACATAAATTCCCCATAATCATTTTGCTCTTTTGTCAAGTTCAGTCCCTGTTTTGCCCGTTACTGCTCCCAATTAAACTCAATCCTTACCTCAAATTCCTCGAGCCCCACGTTGGGCGCCAAAATAACTGTCGTAGTTCAGCCCCAACGCGGACCAGACTACGCAGTCTCTCTCTCACTCCCCCCACTCTCTGAGAGAATAGGAGGAGATTTGACAAACAAAAAAAAACCAGGGAAAAAAAAACCAAACACGCGGGTTGAGATTGAACAAAAAGTAAATTTAACAGTAATGACAGAAGAAAACAAGACAGTGATGGAACACAAATACAGTACAATAACTCACAACAGAACTCCACATCCAGTCTCTTCCAACTAGCAAGGGCCTCCCTTCAGCACCCTCCTCACTTACATACTGAGCATGATGTCAGATGGGATGGAATAGCCCTTTGGCTAATTTGGGTAAATTAACCCCAGCTGTTAGCTAATTATTGAACGATCCCAGCCATAGGGGCTACCAGCTTCAGTTCTCCACCCAGCTCAGGTAAATATTAACTCTATCCTAGCCAAACCCAGGACACTCCCACACCGAAAGTGCCAGCCAGTCAAGCTCTTGCTGCTCCTCACCGGCCATTGGCAGCGCATCTACAGCACCACAGACATCGGCGCTCCGGGCTTTCCCTGACCAACAGGCCTTCGACGTTTACCATCAGCTGCACCTGGGCGCCCACTGAAAAAAATAACGAAATATCACGAACATCAGACGATTGCTCCCACACCGAAAGTGCCAGCAACTCAAGCTCATGCTGCTTCTCACCGGACTTTGGCAGTGCATCTACAGCACCACAGACATCGCGGCTCCGGGCTTTCCCTGACCAACAGGGCTTCGACGTTTACCACCAGGTGCACCTGCGCTCCCACTGAAAAAAAACCCCGAAAAATCACGAACGTCGGACGATTACTCCCACACCGAAAGTGCCAGCAACTAAAGCTCCTGCTGCTACTCACCGGACATTGGCAGTGCATCTACAGCACCACAGACATCGGGGCTCCGGGCTTTCCCTGACCAACAGGGCTTCGATGTTTACCACCAGCTGCACCTGGGCGCCCACTGAAAAAAAACCCCGAAAAATCACAAACGTTGGACGATTCCTGCCACACCTTAAATGCCAGCCTGTCAAGCTCTTGCTGCTCCTCACCGCCCATTCCCAGCGCATCTACAGCACCACAGACATCAGGGCTCTGGACTTTCCCTGACGATCAGGGCTTCGACGTTTACCACCAGCTGAACCTGGGCGCCCACTGAAAAGAACCCCGAAAAATCACGAACGTCGGACAATTGCTCCCACACCAAAAGTGCCAGCAACACAAGCTCTTGCTGCTCCTCAGCGGCCATGGGCAGCGCATCTACAGCGCCACAGACATCGGGGCTCCGGGCTTTCCCTGACCAACAGGGCTTTGACTGTTACCACCAGCTGCACCTGGGCTCCCACTGAAAAAAAACCCCGAATAATCACAAACGTCGGACGATTGCTCCCACACCCAAAGTGCCAGCCAGTCAAGCTCTTGCTGCTCCTCACCGGCCATTCCCAGCGCATCTACAGCACCACAGACATCGGGGCTCTACGCTTTCCCTGACCAACAGGGCTTCGACGTTTACCACCCGCTGCACCTGGGCGCCCACTGAAATAAAACCCCGAAAAATCACAAACGTCGGACAATTGCTCCCACATTGAAAGTGCCAGCAACTCAAGCTCTTGCTGCTACTCACCGGACTTTGGCAGTGCATCTACAGCACCACAGACATCGGGGTTCTCCGCTTTCCCTGAACAACAGGGCTTCGACGTTTACCACCAGCTGCACCTGGGCGCCCACTGAAAAAAATAAATGAAAAATCACGAACGTCGGACGATTGCTCCCACACCAAAAGTGCCAGCCAGTCAAGCTCTTGCTGCTCCTCACCGGCCATTCCCAGCGCATCTACAGCACCACCGACACCGGGGCTCCGGGCTTTCCCTGACCAACAGGGCTTCGACGTTTACCACCAGCTGCACCTGGGCGCCCACCTAAAAAAAATCCCCAAAAATCACAAATGTCGGACGATTGCTCCCACACCTTAATTGTCATCGGGTCACGCTACTGATACTCCTCATGGGCCATTGCCAGCGCATCTACAGCCCCACAGACATCGGGGCTCCGGGCTTTCCCTGACCAACAGGGCTTAGAAGTTTACCACCAGCAGAACCTGGGCGCCCACTGAAAGTAAAACCCCGAAGAATCACGAACGTCGGACGATTATTCCCACAGCGAAAGTGCCAGCAACTCAAGTTCCTGCTGCTACTCACCGGACTTTGGCAGTGCATCTACAGCACCACAGACATCGGGGCTCCGGGCTTTCCCTGACCAACTGGGCTTCGACATTTACCACCAGGTGCACCTGGGCGCCCACTGAAAAAAATAAACGAAAAATAACAAACGTCGGACGATTGGTCCCATAGCGAAAGTGCCAGCCAGTCAAGCTCTTGCTGCTACTCACCGCCCATTGGCAGCGCATCTACAGCACCACAGACATCGGGGCTCCGGGCTTTCCCTGACCAACAGGGCTTCGACATTTACCACCCGCTGCACCTGGTTGACCACTGAAAAAAAACCCTGAAAAATTAAAAACGTCGGACGATTGATCCCACACTGAAAGTGCCAGCAACTGAAGCTCTTGCTGCTCCTCACCGGCCATTGGCAGCGCATCTACAGCACCACAGACATCGCGGCTCTGGGCTTTCCCTGACGAACAGGGCTTCGACATTTACCACCAGCTGCACCTAGTTGGCCACTGAAAAAAAACCCTGAAAAATCAAAAACGTCGGACAATTGATCCCACACCGAAAGTGCCAGCCAGTCAAGCTCTTGCAGTTCCTCACCGGCCACTGGCAGCTCATCTACAGCACCACAGACATCGGAGCTCCGGGCTTTCCCTGACCATCAGGGCTTCGACGTTTACCACTCGCTGCACCTGGGCTCCCACTGAAAAAAACCCCGAAAAATCACGAACGTCGGACGATTGCACCCAAACCGAAATTGCCAGCAACACAATCTCTTGCTGCTCCTCACCGGCCATTCCCAGCGCATCTACAGCACCACAGACATCGGGGCTCCGGGCATTCCCTGACGAACAGGGCTTCGAAGTTTACCACCAGCTGAACCTGGGCGCCCACTGGAAAAAAAACCCAAAAAATCACGAACGTCGGACGATTGTTCCCACATTGAAAGTGCCAGCCAGTCAAGCTCTTGCTGCTCCTCACCGGCCATTCCCAGCGCATCTACAGCACCACAGACATCGGGGCTCCGGGCTTTCCCTGACCAACAGGGCTTCGACGTTTACCACCAGCTGCACCTGGGTGCCGCCTGAAAAAAAAACTCCAACAATCACAAATGTCGGACGATTCCTGCCACACCTTAAATGCCAGCCTGTCAAGCTCTTGCTGCTACTCACCGGACATTCCCAGCGCATCTATAGCACCACAGACATCAGGGCTCTGGAATTTCCCTGACGAACAGGGCTTCGACGTTTACCACCAGCTGCACCTGGGCGCCCACTGAAAAAAAAACCGCAAAAATCACGAACGTCGGACGATTGCTCCCACAACGAAAGTGCCAGCAACTCAAGCTCTTGCTGCTCCTCACCGGACTTTGGCAGCGCATCTACAGCACCACGGACATCGGGGCTCCGGGCTTTCCCTGACCATCAGGGCTTCGACATTTACCACCAGCTGCACCTGGGCGCCCACTGAAATAAAACCCCGAAAAATCACGAACGTCGGACGATTGCTCCCACAACGAAAGTGCCAGCAACTCAAGCTCTTGCTGCTCCTCACCGGACTTTGGCAGTGCATCTACAGCACCACAGACATCGGGGCTCCGGGCTTTCCCTGACGAACAGGGCTTCGACGTTTACCACCAGCTGCACCTGGGCGCCCACTGAAAAAAATAAACGAAAAATCATGAATATCGGACGATTGCTCCCACACCGAAAGTGCCAGCCAGTCAAGCTCTTGCTGCTACTCACCGCACATTGGCAGGGCATCTACAGCACCACAGACATCGGGGCTCTGGGCTTTCCCTGACCAACAGGGCTTCGACGTTTACCACCAGCTGAACCTGGGCGCACACTGAAAAAAATAAACTAAAAATCACGAACATCGGACGATTCCTCCCACACCGAAAGTGCCAGACAGTCAAGCTCTTGCTGCTCCTCACCGGCCATTGGCAGCTCATCTACAGCATCACAGATATCGGGGCTCCGGGCTTTCCGTGACCAACAGGGCTTCGACGTTTACCACCAGCTGAACCTGGGCGCCCACTGAAAGTAAAACCCCGAAAAATCACGAACATCGGACGATTGCTCCCACACCGAAAGTGCCAGCAACTCAAGCTCTTGCTGCTCCTCACCGCCCATTCCCAGCGCATCTACAGCACCACAGACATCGCGGCTCCGGGCTTTCCCTCACCAACAGGGCTTCGACATTTACCACCAGCTGCACCTGGTTACCCCCTGAAAAAAAACCCTGAAAAATCAAAAACGTCAGACGATTGCTCCCACACTGAAAGTGCCAGCAACTGAAGCTCTTGCTGCTCCTCACCGGCCATTGGCAGCGCATCTACAGCACCACAGACATCGCGGCTCTGGGCTTTCCCTGACCAACAGGACTTCGACATTTACCACCAGCTGCACCTAGTTGGCCACTGAAAAAAAACCCTGAAAAATCAAAAACGTCGGACAATTGATCCCACACCGAAAGTGCCAGCCAGTCAAGCTCTTGCAGTTCCTCACCGGCCACTGGCAGCTCATCTACAGCACCACAGACATCGGGGCTCCGGGCTTTCCCTGACCATCAGGGCTTCGACGTTTACCACTCGCTGCACCTGGGCTCCCACTGAAAAAAACCCCGAAAAATCACGAACGTCGGACGATTGCACCCAAACCGAAATTGCCAGCAACACAATCTCTTGCTGCTCCTCACCGGCCATTCCCAGCGCATCTACAGCACCACAGACATCGGGGCTCCGGGCATTCCCTGACGAAGAGGGCTTCGACGTTTACCACCAGCTGAACCTGGGCGCCCACTGGAAAAAAAACCCAAAAAATCACGAACGTCGGACGATTGTTCCCACATTGAAAGTGCCAGCCAGTCAAGCTCTTGCTGCTCCTCACCGGCCATTCCCAGCGCATCTACAGCACCACAGACATCGGGGCTCCGGGCTTTCCCTGACCAACAGGGCTTCGACATTTACCACCAGCTGCACTTGGGCGCCCACTGAAATAAAACCCCGAAAAATCACGAACGTCGGACGATTGCTCCCACACTGAAAGTGCCAGCAACTCAAGCTCTTGCTGCTACTCACCGCCCATTGGCAGGGCATCTACAGCACCACAGACATCGGGGCTCCGAGCTTTCCCTGACCAACAGGGCTTCAACGTTTACCACCAGCTGAACCTGGGCGCCCACTGAAAAAAAACCCGAAAAATCACGAACGTCGGACGATTGCTCCCACAACGAAAGTGCCAGCCAGTCAAGCTCTTGCTGCTCCTCACCGGCCATTCCCAGCGCATCTACAGCACCACAGACATCGGGGCTCCGGGCTTTCCCTGACCAACAGGGCTTCGACGTTTACCACCCGCTGCACCTGGGCGCCCACTGAAAAAAATAAACGAAAAATCACAAACGTCGGACGATTGCTCCCACACCGAAAGTGCCAGCCAGTCAAGCTCTTGCTGCTCCTCACCAGCCATTGCCAGCCCATCTACAGCACCACAGACATCGGGGCTCCGGGCTTTCCCTGACCAACAGGCTTTCGACATTTACCACCAGCTGCACATGGGTGCACCCTGAAAAAAAAACCCCAACAATCACAAATGTCGGACGATTCCTGCCACACCTTAAATGCCAGCCTGTCAACCTCTTGCTGCTCCTCACCGCCCATTCCCAACGCATCTACAGCACCACAGACATCGGGGCTCTGGGCTTTCCCTGACCAACAGGGCTTCGACGTTTACCACCAGCTGCACCTTGGCGCCCACTGAAAAAAAAACCGCAAAAATCACGAACGTCGGACGATTGCTCCCACACCGAAAGTGCCAGCCTGTCAAGCTCTTGCTGCTCCTCACCGGCCATTCCCAGCGCATCTACAGCACCACAGACATCGGGGCTCCGGGCTTTCCCTGACCAACAGGGCTTCGACGTTTACCACCAGCTGCACCTGGGCGCCCACTGAAATAAAACCCCGAAAAATCACGAACGTCGGACGATTCCTCCCACACCGAAAGTGCCAGCAACTCAAGCTCTTGCTGCTACTCACCGGCCATTGGCAGTGCATCTACAGCACCACAGACATCGGGGTTCTGCGCTTTCCCTGAACAACAGGGCTTCGACGTTTACCACCAGCTGCACCTGGGTGCCCCCTGAAAAAAAAACCCCAAAAATCACAAATGTCAGACGATTCCTGCCACACCTTAAATGCCAGCCTGTCAAGCTCTTGCTGCTCCTCACCGGCCATTCCCAGCGCATCTACAGCACCACAGGTATCGGGGCTCCGAGCTTTCCCTGACGAACCGGGCTTCGACATTTACCACCAGCTGCACCTGGGTGCCCCCTGAAAAAAAAAACCCAGAAATCACAAATGTCGGACGATTCCTGCCACACCTTAAATGCCAGCCTGTCAAGCTCTTGCTGCTACTCACCGGCCATTCCCAGCGCATCTACAGCACCACAGACACCGGGGCTCCGGGCTTTCCCTGACCAACAGGGCTTCGACATTTACCACCAGCTGCACCTAGTTGCCCACTGAAAAAAAACCCTGAAAAATGACTAACGTCGGACTATTGCTCCCACACCAAAAGTGCCAGCCTGTCAAGCTCTTGCTGCTCCTCACCGGACAGTGGCAGTGCATCTACAGCACCACAGACATCGGGGCTCCGGGCTTTCCCTGACCAACAGGGCTTAGAAGTTTACCACCAGCTGAACCTGGGCGCCCACTGAAATAAAACCCCGAAAAATCACGAACATCGGACGATTGCTCCCACACCCAAAGTGCCAGCCAGTCAAGCTCTTGCTGCTCCTCACCGCCCATTCCCAGCGCATCTACAGCACCACAGACATCGGGGCTCCGGGCTTTCCCTGACCAACAGGGCTTCGACGTTTACCACCAGCTGCACCTGGGCGCCCACTGAAAAAAACCCCGAAAAATCACAAACGTCGGACTACTGATCCCACACTGAAAGTGCCAGCCAGTCAAGCTCTTGCTGCTCCTCACCGGCCATTCCCAGCGCATCTACAGCACCACAGACATCGGGGCTCCGGGCTTTCCCTGACCAACAGGGCTTCGACGTTTACCACCAGCTGCACCTAGTTGGCCACTGAAAAAAAACCCTGAAAAATCAAAAACGTCGGACGATTGATCCCACACTGAAAGTGCCAGCCAGTCAAGCTCTTGCTGCTCCTCACCGGCCATTCCCAGCGCATCTACAGCACCACAGACATCGGGGCTCCGGGCTTTCCCTGACCAACAGGGCTTCGACGTTTACCACCAGCTGAACCTGGGCGCCCACTGAAAGTAAAACCCCAAAGAATCACGAACGTCGGACGATTGCTCCCACACCGAAAGTGCCAGCAACTCAAGCTCCTGCTGCTCCTCACCGGCCATTCCCAGCGCATCTACAGCACCACAGACATCGGGGCTCCGGGCTTTCCCTGACCAACAGGGCTTCGACGTTTACCACCCGCTGCACCTGGGCGCCCACTGAAAAAAATAAACGAAAAATCACAAACGTCGGACGATTGCTCCCACACCGAAAGTGCCAGCCAGTCAAGCTCTTGCTGCTCCTCACCGGCCATTCCCAGCGCATCTACAGCACCACAGACATCGGGGCTCCGGGCTTTCCCTGACCAACAGGGCTTCGACATTTACCACCAGCTGCACCTGGGCGCCCACTGAAATAAAACCCCGAAAAATCACGAACGTCGGACGATTGCTCCCACAACGAAAGTGCCAGCCTGTCAAGGTCTTGCTGCTCCTCACCGCCCATTGGCAGCGCATCTACAGCACCACAGACATCGGGGCTCCGGGCTTTCCCTGACCAACAGGGCTTCGACATTTACCACCAGCTGCACCTGGGCGCCCACTGAAAGTAAAACCCCGAAGAATCACGAACATCGGACGATTGCTCGCACACCGAAAGTGCCAGCCAGTCAAGCTCTTGCTGCTCCTTACCGGCCATTGCCAGCCCATCTACAGCACCACAGACATCGGGGCTCCGGGCTTTCCCTGATGAACAGGGCTTCGACGTTTACCATCAGCTGCACCTGGGCGCCCACTGAAAGTAAAACCCCGAAAAATCACGAACGTCGGACGATTCCTCCCACACCGAAAGTGCCAGCAACTCAAGCTCTTGCTGGTACTCACCGGACTTTGGCAGTGCATCTACAGCACCACAGACATCGGGGCTCCGGGCTTTCCCTGATCAACAGGGCTTCGACAGTTACCACCAGCTGCACCTGGGCGCCCACTGAAAAAAATAAACGAAAAATCACAAACGTCGGACGATTCCTCCCACACCGAAAGTGCCAGCAAATCAAGCTCTTGCTGCTCCTCACCGGCCATTCCCAGCGCATCTACAGCACCACAGACATCGCGGCTCCGGGCTTTCCCTGACCAACAGGCCTTCGACATTTACCACCAGCTGCACCTGGTTACACACTGAAAAAAAACCCTGAAAAATCACAAACGTCGGACGATTGCTCCCACACCGAAAGTGCCAGCAACTCAAGCTCTTGCTGCTCCTCACCGGCCATTGGCAGCGCAACTACAGCACCACAGACATCGGGGCTCCGGGATTTCCCTGACCAACAGGGCTTCGACATTTACCACCAGCTGCACCTGGTCACCCACTGAAATAAAACCCCCAAAAATCACGAACGTCGGACGATTGCTCCCACACCCAAAGTGCCAGCCAGTCAAGCTCTTGCTGCTCCTCACCGGACTTTGGCAGTGCATCTACAGCACCACAGACATCAGGGCTCCGGGCTTTCCCTGACCAACAGGGCTTCAACGTTTACCACCAGCTGCACCTGGGCTCCCACTGAAAAAAAACCCCGAATAATCACAAACATCGGACTATTGCTCCCACACCAAAAGTGCCAGCCAGTCAAGCTCTTGCTGCTCCTCACAGGCCATTCCCAGCGCATCTACAGCACCACAGACATCGGGGCTCCGGGCTTTCCCTGACCAACTGGGCTTCGACGTTTACCACCCGCTGCACCTGGGCGCCCACTGAAAAAAATAAACGAAAAATCACAAACGTCGGACGATTGCTCCCACACCGAAAGTGCCAGCCAGTCAAGCTCTTGCTGCTCCTCACCGGCCATTCCCAGCGCATCTACAGCACCACAGACATCGGGGCTCCGGGCTTTCCCTGACCAACAGGGCTTCGACATTTACCACCAGCTGCACCTGGGCGCCCACTGAAATAAAACCCCGAAAAATCACGAACGTCGGACGATTGCTCCCACAACGAAAGTGCCAGCCTGTCAAGGTCTTGCTGCTCCTCACCGCCCATTGGCAGCGCATCTACAGCACCACAGACATCGGGGCTCCGGGCTTTCCCTGACCAACAGGGCTTCGACATTTACCACCAGCTGCACCTGGGCGCCCACTGAAAGTAAAACCCCGAAGAATCACGAACGTCGGACGATTGCTCGCACACCGAAAGTGCCAGCCAGTCAAGCTCTTGCTGCTCCTTACCGGCCATTGCCAGCCCATCTACAGCACCACAGACATCGGGGCTCCGGGCTTTCCCTGATGAACAGGGCTTCGACGTTTACCATCAGCTGCACCTGGGCGCCCACTGAAAGTAAAACCCCGAAAAATCACGAACGTCGGACGATTCCTCCCACACCGAAAGTGCCAGCAACTCAAGCTCTTGCTGGTACTCACCGGACTTTGGCAGTGCATCTACAGCACCACAGACATCGGGGCTCCGGGCTTTCCCTGATCAACAGGGCTTCAACGTTTACCACCAGCTGCACCTGGGCGCCCACTGAAAAAAATAAACGAAAAATCACAAACGTCGGACGATTCCTCCCACACCGAAAGTGCCAGCAAATCAAGCTCTTGCTGCTCCTCACCGGCCATTCCCAGCGCATCTACAGCACCACAGACATCGCGGCTCCGGGCTTTCCCTGACCAACAGGCCTTCGACATTTACCACCAGCTGCACCTGGTTACACACTGAAAAAAAACCCTGAAAAATCACAAACGTCGGACGATTGCTCCCACACCGAAAGTGCCAGCAACTCAAGCTCTTGCTGCTCCTCACCGGCCATTGGCAGCGCAACTACAGCACCACAGACATCGGGGCTCCGGGATTTCCCTGACCAACAGGGCTTCGACATTTACCACCAGCTGCACCTGGTCACCCACTGAAATAAAACCCCCAAAAATCACGAACGTCGGACGATTGCTCCCACACCCAAAGTGCCAGCCAGTCAAGCTCTTGCTGCTCCTCACCGGACTTTGGCAGTGCATCTACAGCACCACAGACATCAGGGCTCTGGACTTTCCCTGACCAACAGGGCTTCGACGTTTACCACCAGCTGCACCTGGGCTCCCACTGAAAAAAAACCCCGAATAATCACAAACATCGGACTATTGCTCCCACACCAAAAGTGCCAGCCAGTCAAGCTCTTGCTGCTCCTCACAGGCCATTCCCAGCGCATCTACAGCACCACAGACATCGGGGCTCCGGGCTTTCCCTGACCAACTGGGCTTCGACGTTTACCACCCGCTGCACCTGGGCGCCCACTGAAAAAAATAAACGAAAAATCACAAACGTCGGACGATTGCTCCCACACCGAAAGTGCCAGCCAGTCAAGCTCTTGCTGCTCCTCACCGGCCATTGGCAGCCCATCTACAGCACCACAGACATCGGGGCTCCGGGCTTTCCCTGACCAACAGGGCTTCGACATTTACCACCAGCTGCACCTGGGCGCCCACTGAAATAAAACCCCGAAAAATCACGAACGTCGGACGATTGCTCGCACACCGAAAGTGCCAGCCAGTCAAGCTCTTGCTGCTCCTTACCGGCCATTGCCAGCCCATCTACAGCACCACAGACATCGGGGCTCTGGGCTTTCCCTGATGAACAGGGCTTCGACATTTACCATCAGCTGCACCTGGGCGCCCACTGAAAGTAAAACCCCGAAAAATCACGAACGTCGGACGATTGCTCCCACACCGAAAGTGCCAGCAACTCAAGCTCTTGCTGGTACTCACCGGACTTTGGCAGTTCATCTACAGCACCACAGACATCGGGGCTCCGGGCTTTCCCTGAACAACAGGGCTTCAACGTTTACCACCAGCAGAACCTGGGCGCCCACTGAAAAAAATAAACGAAAAATCACGAACATCGCACGATTGCTCCCACACCGAAAGTGCCAGCAAATCAAGCTCTTGCTGCTCCTCACCGCCCATTCCCAGCGCATCTACAGCACCACAGACATCGCGGCTCCGGGCTTTCCCTGACCAACAGGGCTTCGACATTTACCACCAGCTGCACCTGGTTACACACTGAAAAAAAACCCTGAAAAATCACAAACGTCGGACGATTGCTCCCACACCGAAAGTGCCAGCAACTCAAGCTCTTCCTGCTCCTCACCGGCCATTGGCAGCGCAACTACAGCACCACAGACATCGGGGCTCCGGGCTTTCCCTGACCAACAGGGCTTCGACATTTACCACCAGCTGCACCTGGTCACCCACTGAAATAAAACCCCCAAAAATCACGAACGTCGGACGATTGCTCCCACACCCAAAGTGCCAGCCAGTCAAGCTCTTGCTGCTCCTCACCGGACTTTGGCAGTGCATCTACAGCACCACAGACATCGGGGCTCCGGGCTTTCCCTGACCAACAGGGCTTCGACGTTTACCACCAGCTGCACCTGGGCTCCCACTGAAAAAAACCCCGAATAATCACAAACATCGGACGATTCCTCCCACACCGAAAGTGCCAGCAACTCAAGCTCTTGCTGCTACTCACCGGACTTTGGCAGTGCATCTACAGCACCACAGACATCGGGGTTCTGCGCTTTCCCTGACCAACAGGGCTTCAACGTTTACCACCCGCTGCACCTGGGCGCCCACTGAAATAAAACCCCGAAAAATCACGAACGTCCGACGATTGCTCCCACACCCAAAGTGCCAGCCAGTCAAGCTCTTGCTGCTCCTCACCGGCCATTGGCAGCGCATCTACAGCACCACAGACATCGGGGCTCCGGGCTTTCCCTGACCAACAGGGCTTCGACATTTACCACCAGCTGCACCTGGGCGCCCACTGAAATAAAACGCCGAAAAATCACGAACGTCGGACGATTGCTCCCACACCAAAAGTGCCAGCAACTCAAGCTCTTGCTGCTACTCACCGGACTTTGGCAGTGCATCTACAGCACCACAGACATCGGGGCTCCGGACTTTCCCTGATCAACTGGGCTTCGACGTTTACCACCAGCTGCACCTGGGCGCCCACTGAAATAAAACACCGAAAAATCACGAACGTCGGACGATTGCTCCCACACCGAAAGTGCCAGCAACTCAAGCTCTTGCTGCTACTCACCGGACTTTGGGAGTGCATCTACAGCACCACAGACATCGGGGTTCTACGCTTTCCCTGACCAAGAGGGCTTCGACATTTACCATCAGCTGCACCTGGGCGCCCACTGAAAAAAATAAACGAAAAATCATGAACATCGGACGATTGCTCCCACACCGAAAGTGCCAGCCAGTCAAGCTCTTGCTGCTCCTCACCGGCCATTCCCAGCGCATCTACAGCACCACAGACATCGGGGCTCCGGGCTTTCCCTGACCAACAGGGCTTCAACGTTTACCACCAGCTGAACCTGGGCGCCCACTGAAATAAAACCCCCAAAAATCACGAACGTCGGACGATTGTTCCCACATTGAAAGTGCCAGCCAGTCAAGCTCTTGCTGCTCCTCACCGGCCATTTGCAGCGCATCTACAGCACCACAGACATCGGGGCTCTGCGCTTTCCCTGACCAACAGGGCTTCGACGTTTACCACCAGATGAACCTGGGCGCCCACTGAAAAAAATAAACGAAAAATCACGAACATCGGACGATTGCTCCCACACCGAAAGTGCCAGACAGTCAAGCTCTTGCTGCTACTCACCGGACTTTGGCAGTGCATCTACAGCACCACAGACATCGGGGCTCCGGGCTTTCCCTGACCAACAGGGCTTCGACGTTTACCACCAGCTGCACCTGGGCGCCCACTGAAAAAAAACCCCGAATAATCACAAACATCGGACGATTGCTCCCACACCAAAAGTGCCAGACAGTCAAGCTCTTGCTGCTCCTGACCGGCCATTGGCAGCGCATCTACAGCACCACAGACATCGCGGCTCTGGGCTTTCCCTGACCAACAGGCCTTCGACATTTACCACCAGCTGCACCTAGTTGGCCACTGAAAAAAAACCCTGAAAAATCAAAAACGTCGGACAATTGATCCAACACCGAAAGTGCCAGCCAGTCAAGCTCTTGCTGCTCCTCACCGGACTTTGGCAGCGCATCTACAGCACCACAGACATCGGAGCTCCGGGCTTTCCCTGACCAACAGGGCTTCGACGTTTACCACTCGCTGCACCTGGGCTCCCACTGAAAAGAACCCCCGAAAAATCACGAACGTCGGACGATTGCTCCCACACCGAAAGTGCCAGCAACACAAGCTCTTTCTGCTCCTCACCGGCCATTCCCAGCGCATCTACAGCACCACAGACATCGGGGCTCCGGGCTTTCCCTGATCAACTGGGCTTCGACGTTTACCACCAGCTGCACCTGGTTACCCACTGAAATAAAACCCCGAAAAATCACGAACGTCGGACGATTGCTCCCACACCGAAAGTGCCAGCAACTCAAGCTCTTGCTGCTCCTCACCGGCCATTCCCAGCGCATCTACAGCACCACAGACATCGGGGTTCTGCGCTTTCCCTGACCAACAGGGCTTCGACGTTTACCACCAGCTGCACCTGGGCGCCCGCTGAAAAAAATAAAAGAAAAATCACGAACATCGGACGATTGCTCCCACACCGAAAGTGCCAGCAACTCAAGCTCTTCCTGCTCCTCACCGGCCATTGGCAGCGCATCTACAGCACCACAGACATCGGGGCTCCGGGCTTTCCCTGACCAACAGGGCTTCGACATTTACCACCAGCTGCACCTGGGCGCCCACTGAAATAAAACCCCGAAAAATCACGAACGTCGGACGATTGCTCCCACACTGAAAGTGCCAGCCAGTCAAGCTCTTGCTGCTCCTCACCGGCCATTCCCAGCGCATCTACAGCACCACAGACATCGGCGCTCCGGGCTTTCCCTGACCAACAGGGCTTCGACATTTACCACCAGCTGAACCTGGGCTCCCACTGAAATAAAACCCCCAAAAATCACGAACGTCGGACGATTGCTCCCACACCGAAAGTGCCAGCCAGTCAAGCTCTTGCTGCTCCTCACCGGACTTTGGCAGTGCATCTACAGCACCACAGACATCGGGGCTCCGGGCTTTCCCTGACCAACAGGGCTTCGACATTTACCACCAGCTGCACCTGGGCGCCCACTGAAATAAAACCCCGAAAAATCACGAACGTCGGACGATTGCTCCCACAACGAAAGTGCCAGCAACTCAAGCTCTTGCTCCTACTCACCGGACTTTGGCAGCGCATCTACAGCACCACAGACATCGGGGCTCTGGGCTTTCCCTGACCAACAGGGCTTCGACGTTTACCACCAGCTGCACCTGGGCGCCCACTGAAAAAATACCCCGAAAAATCACGAACGTCGGACGATTGTTCCCACACCGAAAGTGCCAGCAACACAAGCTCTTGCTGCTCCTCACCGGCCATTCCCAGCGCATCTACAGCACCACAGACATCGGGGCTCCGGGCTTTCCCTGACCAACAGGCCTTCGACATTTACCACCAGCTGCACCTGGGCGCCCACTGAAATAAAACCCCGAAAAATCACGAACGTCGGACGATTGCTCCCACACTGAAAGTGCCAGCAACTCAAGCTCTTGCTGCTACTCACCGGCCATTCCCAGCGCATCTACAGCACCACAGACATCGGGGCTCCGGGCTTTCCCTGACCAACTGGGCTTCGACGTTTACCACCAGCTGCACCTGGGCTCCCACTGAAAAAACACCCCGAATAATCACAAACATCGGACTATTGCTCCCACACCAAAAGTGCAGAACAGTCAACCTCTTGCTGCTCCTCACCGGCCATTCCCAGCGCATCTACAGCACCACAGACATCGGGTCTCTGGGCTTTCCCTGACCAACAGGGCTTCGACATTTACCACCAGCTGCACCTGGTTACCCACTGAAAAAAAACCCTGAAAAATCAAAAACGTCGGACGATTGCTCCCACACCAAAAGTGCCAGCAACTCAAGCTCTTGCTGCTCCTCACCGCCCATTCCCAGCGCATCTACAGCACCACAGACATCGCGGCTCCGGGCTTTCCCTGACCAACAGGGCTTCGACGTTTACCACCCGCTGCACCTGGGCGCCCACTGAAAGTAAAACCCCAAAGAATCACGAACGTCGGACGATTGCTCCCACACCGAAAGTGCCAGCAACACAAGCTCTTGCTGCTCCTCACCGGCCATTCCCAGCGCATCTACAGCACCACAGACATCGGGGCTCCGGGCTTTCCCTGACGAACAGGGCTTCGACGTTTACCACCAGCTGAACCTGGGCGCCCACTTGAAAAAAAACCCGAAAAATCACGAACGTCGGACGAATGTTCCCACATTGAAAGTGCCAGCCAGTCAAGCTCTTGCTGCTCCTCACCGGCCATTGGCAGCGCATCTACAGCACCACAGACATCGGGGCTCCGGGCTTTCCCTGACCATCAGGGCTTCGACATTTACCACCAGCTGAACCTGGGCCCCCACTGAAATAAAACCCCGAAAAATCACGAACGTCGGACGATTGCTCCCACAACGAAAGTGCCAGCAACTCAAGCTCTTGCTGCTACTCACCGGACCTTGGCAGCGCATCTACAGCACCACAGACATAGGGGCTCCGGGCTTTCCCTGACCAACAGGGCTTCGACGTTTACCACCAGCTGAACCTGGGCGCCCACTGAAAGTAAAACCCCGAAAAATCACGAACGTCGGACGATTGCTCCCACACCGAAAGTGCCAGCCAGTCAAGCTCTTGCTGCTCCTCACCGGCCATTGGCAGCGCATCTACAGCACCACAGACATCGGGGCTCCGGGCTTTCCCTGACCAACAGGGCTTCGACGTTTACCACCAGCTGAACCTGGGCGCCCACTGAAAAAAATAAACGAAAAATCATGAACATCGGACGATTGCTCCCACACCGAAAGTGCCAGCCAGTCAACCTCTTGCTGCTCCTCACCGGCCATTGGCAGCGCATCTACAGCACCACAGACATTGGGGCTCCGGGCTTTCCCTGACCAACAGGGCTTCGACGTTTACCACCAGCTGAACCTGGGAGCCCAGTGAAATAAAACCCCGAAAAATCACGAACGTCGGACGATTCCTCCCACACCGAAAGTGCCAGCAACTCAAGCTCTTGCTGCTCCTCACCGGCCATTCCCAGCGCATCTACAGCACCACAGACATCGGGGCTCTGGGCTTTCCCTGACCAACAGGCCTTCGACGTTTACCACCAGCTGCACCTGGGCTCCCACTGAAAAGAACCCCGAAAAATCACGAACGTCGGACGATTGCTCCCACACCAAAAGTGCCAGACAGTCAAGCTCTAGCTGCTGAACACCGGCCATTCCCAGCGCATCTACAGCACCACAGACATCGGGGCTCCGGGCTTTCCCTGACCAACAGGGCTTCGACATTTACCACCAGCTGAACCTGGGCGCCCACTGAAAAAAATAAATTAAAAATCACGAACGTCGGACGATTGCTCCCACACTGAAAGTGCCAGCAACTCAAGCTCTTGCTGCTACTCACCTCCCATTCCCAGCGCATCTACAGCACCACAGACATCGGGGCTCCGGGCTTTCCCTGACCAACTGGGCTTCGACGTTTACCACCAGCTGAACCTGGGCGCCCACTGAAATAAAACCCCCAAAAATCACAAACGTCGGACTATTGCTCCCACACTGAAAGTGCCAGCCAGTCAAGCTCTTGCTGCTCCTCACCGCCCATTCCCAGCGCATCTACAGCACCACAGACATCGGGGCTCCGGGCTTTCCCTGACCAACAGGGCTTCGACATTTACCACCAGCTGCACCTGGGCGCCCAGTGAAAAAAAAAACCCCAAAAATCACGAACGTCAGACGATTGCACCCACATCGAAAGTGCCAGCATGTCAGCCTCTTGCTGCTCCTCACCGGCTATTGGCAGCGCATCTACAGCACCACAGACATCGGGGCTCCGGGATTTCCCTGACCAACAGGGCTTCGACGTTTACCACCAGCTGCACCTGGTTACGCACTGAAAAAAAACCCTGAAAAATCAAAAACGTCGGACGATTGCTCCCACACCGAAAGTGCCAGCCAGTCAAGCTCTTGCTGCTCCTCACCGGCCATTCCCAGCGCATCTACAGCACCACAGACATCGGGGCTCCGGGCTTTCCCTGACCAACTGGGCTTCGACGTTTACCACCAGCTGAACCTGGGCGCCCACTGAAATAAAACCCCCAAAAATCACAAACGTCGGACTATTGCTCCCACACTGAAAGTGCCAGCCAGTCAAGCTCTTGCTGCTCCTCACCGCCCATTCCCAGCGCATCTACAGCACCACAGACATCGGGGCTCCGGGCTTTCCCTGACGAACAGGGCTTCGACATTTACCACCAGCTGCACCTGGGCGCCCACTGAAAAAAAACCCCGAAAAATCACAAATGTCGGACGATTCCTGCCACACCTTAAATGCCAGCCTGTCAAGCTCTTGCTGCGCCTCACCGCCCATTCCCAGCGCATCTACAGCACCACAGACATCAGGGCTCTGGACTTTCCCTGACGAACACGGCTTCGACATTTACCACCCGCTGCACCTGGGCGCCCACTGAAAAAAATAAATGAAAAATCACAAACGTCGGACGATTGCTCCCACACCGAAAGTGCCAGCCAGTCAAGCTCTTGCTGCTCCTCACCAGACTTTGGCAGTGCATCTACAGCACCACAGACATTGGGGTTCTGCGCTTTCCCTGAACAACAGGGCTTCGACGTTTACCACCAGCTGAACCTGGGCGCCCACTGAAAAAAAACCCCGAAAAATCACGAACGTCGGACGATTGCTCCCACACCGAAAGTGCCAGACAGTCAAGCTCTTGCTGCTCCTCACCGGCCATTGGCAGCTCATCTACAGCATCACAGATATCGGGGCTGCGGGCTTTCCGTGACCAACAGGGCTTCGACGTTTACCACCAGCTGAACCTGGGCGCCCACTGAAAGTAAGACCCTAAAAAATCACGAACGTCGGACGATTGCTCCCACACCGAAAGTGCCAGCAACTCAAGCTCTTGCTGCTACTCACCGGCCATTCCCAGCGCATCTACAGCACCACAGACATCGCGGCTCCGGGCTTTCCCTGACCAACAGGGCTTCGACATTTACCACCAGCTGCACCTGGTTACCCACTGAAAAAAAACCCTGAAAAATCAAAAACGTCGGACGAATGCTCCCACACCAAAAGTGCCAGCAACTCAAGCTCTTGCTGCTCCTCACCGGCCATTCCCAGCGCATCTACAGCACCACAGACATCGGGGCTCCGGGCATTCCCTGACCAACAGGGCTTCGACATTTACCACCAGCTGCACCTGGGCGCCCACTGAAAAAAATAAACGAAAAATCACAAACGTCGGACGATTGCTCCCACACCGAAAGTGCCAGCAACTCAAGCTCCTGCTGCTACTCACCGGACTTTGGGAGTGCATCTACAGCACCACAGACATCGGGGTTCTCCGCTTTCCCTGACCAACAGGGCTTCGACGTTTACCACCAGCTGCACCTGGGCGCCCACTGAAAAAAATAAACTAAAAATCACAAACGTCGGACGATTGCTCCCACACCGAAAGTGCCAGCCAGTCAAGCTCTTGCTGCTCCTCACCGGCCATTCCCAGCGCATCTACAGCACCACAGACATCGGGGCTCCGGGCTTTCCCTGACCAACAAGGCTTCGACGTTTACCACCAGCTGAACCTGGGCGCCCACTGAAAGTAAAACCCCAAAAAATCACGAACGTCGGACGATTGCTCCCACACCGAAAGTGCCAGCAACTCAAGCTCCTGCTGCTACTCACCGGACTTTGGCAGTGCATCTACAGCACCACAGACGTCGGGGTTCTGCGCTTTCCCTGACCAACAGGGCTTCGACATTTACCACCAGCTGAACCTGGGCGCCCACTGAAAAAAATAAACGAAAAATCACAAACGTCGGACGATTGCTCCCACACCGAAAGTGCCAGCCAGTCAAGCTCTTGCTGCTCCTCACCGGACTTTGGCAGCGGATCTACAGCACCACAGACATTTGGGCTCCTGGCATTCCCTGACCAACAGGGCTTCGACGTTTACCACCAGCTGCACCTGGGCGCCCACTGAAAAAGAAAACCCAAAAATCACAAATGTCGGACGATTCCTGCCACACCTTAAATGCCAGCCTGTCAAGCTCTGGCTGCCCCTCACCGCCCATTCCCAGCGCATCTACAGCACCACAGACATCGCGGCTCCGGGCTTTCCCTGACCAACAGGCCTTCGACGTTTACCACCAGCTGCACCTGGGCTCCCACTGAAAAGAACCCCGAAAAATCACGAACGTCGGACGATTGCTCCCACACCAAAAGTGCCAGACAGTCAAGCTCTAGCTGCTGAACACCGGCCATTCCCAGCGCATCTACAGCACCACAGACATCGGGGCTCCGGGCTTTCCCTGACCAACTGGGCTTCGACGATTACCACCAGCTGAACCTGGGCGCCCACTGAAATAAAACCCCGAAAAATCACGAACGTCCGACGATTGCTCCCACACCCAAAGTGCCAGCCAGTCAAGCTCTTGCTGCTCCTCAGCGGCGATTGGCAGCACATCTACAGCACCACAGATATCGGGGCTCCAGGCTTTCCCTGACGAACAGCGTTCGACGTTTACCACCAGCTGCACCTGGGCGCCCACTGAAAAAAATAAACGAAAAATCATGAATATCGGACGATTGCTCCCACACCGAAACTGCCAGCAACTCAAGCTCTTGCTGCTACTCACTGCCCATTGGCAGGGCATCTACAGCACCACAGACATCGGGGCTCCGAGCTTTCCCTGACCAACTGGGCTTCAACGTTTACCACCAGCTGCACCTGGGCGCACACTGAAATAAAACTCCGAAAAATCACGAACGTCAGACGATTGCTCCCACAACGAAAGTGCCAGCAACTCAAGCTCTTGCTGCTACTCACCAGACTTTGGCAGTGCATCTACAGCACCACAGACATCGGGGCTCCGGGCTTTCCCTGACCAACAGGGCTTCGACGTTTACCACCAGCTGCACCTGGGCGCCCACTGAAATAAAACCCCGAAAAATCACGAACGTCGGACGATTGCTCCCACAACGAAAGTGCCAGCAACTCAAGCTCTTGCTGCTACTCACCGGACTTTGGCAGTGCATCTACAGCACCACAGACATCAGGGCTCCGAGCTTTCCCTGACCAACAGGGCTTCAACGTTTACTACCAGCTGCACCTGGGCGCCCACTGAAATAAAACCCCGAAAAATCACGAACGTCGGACGATTGCTCCCACAACGAAAGTGCCAGCAACTCAAGCTCTTGCTGCTACTCACCAGACTTTGGCAGTGCATCTACAGCACCACAGACATTGGGTTTCTGCGCTTTCCCTGACCAACAGGGCTTCGACATTTACCACCAGCTGAACCTGGGCGCCCACTGAAAAAAATAAACTAAAAATCACGAACATCGGACGATTATTCCCACACTGAAAGTGCCAGCAACTCAAGCTCTTGCTGCTCCTCACCGCCCATTGGCAGGGCATCTACAGCACCACAGACATCGGGGCTCCGAGCTTTCCCTGACCAACAGGGCTTCGACGTTTACCACCAGCTGCACCTGGGCGCCCACTGAAATAAAACCCTGAAAAATCACGAACGTCGGACGATTGCTCCCACACCGAAAGTGCCAGCAACTCAAGCTCTTGCTGCTACTCACCTCCCATTCCCAGCGCATCTACAGCACCACAGACATCGGGGCTCCGGGCTTTCCCTGACCAACTGGGCTTCGACGTTTACCACAAGCTGCACCTGGGCGCCCACTGAAAAAAATAAACGAAAAATCACAAACGTCGGACGATTGCTCCCACACCGAAAGTGCCAGCAACTCAAGCTCCTGCTGCTACTCACCGGACTTTGGCAGTGCATCTACAGCACCACAGACATCGGGGTTCTGCGCTTTCCCTGAACAACAGGGCTTCGACATTTACCACCAGGTGCACCTGGGCGCCCACTGAAAAAAATAAACGAAAAATCACAAACGTCGGACGATTGCTCCCACACCGAAAGTGCCAGCCTGTCAAGCTCTTGCTGCTCCTCACCGGCCATTGGCAGCGCATCTACAGCACCACAGACATCAGGGCTCCGGGCTTTCTCTGACCAACAGGGCTTCGACATTTACCACCAGCTGCACCTGGGCGCCCAGTGAATAAAAATCCCCAAAAATCACAAACGTCCGACGATTGCTCCCACACCAAAAGTGCCAGCAACACAAGCTCTTGCTGCTCCTCACCGCCCATTGGCAGCGCATCTACAGCACCACAGACATCGGGGCTCCGGGCTTTCCCTGACCAACAGGGCTTAGAAGTTTACTACCAGCTGAACTTGGGCGCCCACTGGAAAAAATATCCCCAAATATCACAAACGTCGGACGATTGCTCCCACACCGCAAGTGCCAGCCAGTCAAGCTCTTGCTGCTCCTCACCGGCCATTGGCACCGCATCTACAGCACCACAGACATCACGGCTCCGGGCTTTCCCTGACCAACAGGGCTTCGACATTTACCACCAGCTGCACCTGGTTACCCACTGAAAAAAAACCCTGAAAAATCAAAAACGTCGGACGATTGCTCCCACACCAAAAGTGCCAGCCAGTCAAGCTCTTGCTGCTCCTCACCGGCCGTGGGCAGTGAATCTACAGCACCACAGACATCCCGGCTCCGGGCTTTCCCTGACGAACAGGGCTTCGACGTTTACCACCAGCTGCACCTGGGCGCCCACTGAAATAAATAAACGAAAAATCACAAACGTCGGACGATTGCTCCCACACCTGAAGTGCCAGCCAGTCAAGCTCTTGCTGCTCCTCACCAGACTTTGGCAGCGCATCTACAGCACCACAGACATCGGGGCTCCGGGCTTTCCCTGACCAACAGGGCTTCGACGTTTACCACCAGCTGCACCTCGGAGCCCGCTGAAAAAAACCCCGAAAAATCACAAACGTCGGACGATTGCTCCCACACCGAAAGTGCCAGCAACTCAAGCTCTTGCTGCTACTCACCGGACTTTGGCAGTGCATCTACAGCACCACAGACATCGGGGTCCTGCGCTTTCCCTGAACAACAGGGCTTCGACGTTTACCACCAGCTGCACCTGGGCGCCCACTGAAAAAAGTAAACGAAAAATCACGAACATCGCACGATTGCTCCCACACCGAAAGTGCCAGCCAGTCAAGCTCTTGCTGCTCCTCACCGGCCATGGGCAGCGCATCTACAGCACCACAGACATCGGGGCTCCGGGCTTTCCCTGACCAACCGGGCTTCGACATTTACCACCAGCTGCACCTGGGTGCCCCCTGAAAAAAAAAACCCCAAAAATCACAAAATATCGGACGATTTCTGCCACACCTTAAATGCCAGCCTGTCAAGCTCTTGCTGCTCCTCACCGGCCATTGGCAGCGCATCTAAAGCACCACAGACATCGGGGCTCCGGGCTTTCCCAGACCAACAGGGCTTCGACATTTACCACCAGCTGCACCTGGGCGCCCACTGAAATTAAAACCACGAAAAATCACGAACGTCGGACGATTGCTCCCACACCAAAAGTCCCAGTCAGTCAAGCTCTTGCTGCTACTCACGGGCCATGGGCAGCGCATCTACAGCACCACAGACATCGTGGCTCCGGGCTTTCCCTGACCAACAGGGCTTCGACATTTACCACCAGCTGCACCTGGGTGCCCCCTGAAAAAAAAACCCCAAAAATCACAAATGTCGGACGATTCCTGCCACACCTTAAATGCCAGCCTGTCAAGCTCTTGCTGCTCCTCACCCGCCATTGGAGGCGCATCTACAGCACCACAGACATCGGGGCTCCGGGCTTTCCCTGACCAACAGGGCTTCAACGTTTACCACCAGCTGCACCTGGGCGCCCACTGAAAAAAATAAACGAAAAATCACGAACATCGCACGATTGCTCCCACACCGAAAGTGCCAGCAACTCAAGCTCTTGCTGCTACTCACCTCCCATTCCCAGCGCATCTACAGCACCACAGACATCGGGGCTCCGGGCTTTCCCTGACGAACAGGGCTTCGACGTTTACCACCAGCTGAACCTGGGCGCGCACTGGAAAAAAAACCCGAAAAATCACGAACGTCGGATGATTGTTCCCACATTGAAAGTGCCAGCCAGTCAAGCTCTTGCTGCTATTCACCGGCCATTGGCAGCGCATCTACAGCACCACAGACATCGGGGCTCCGGGCTTTCCCTGACCAACAGGGCTTCGACGTTTACCACCCGCTGCACCTGGGCTCCCACTGAAAAGAACACCGAAAAATCACAAACGTCGGACGATTGCTCCCACACCGAAAGTGCCAGCCAGTCAAGCTCTTGCTGCTCCTCACCGCCCATTGGCAGCGCATCTACAGCACCACAGACATCGGAGCTCCGGGCTTTCCATGACGAACCAGGCTTCGACATTTACCACCAGCTGCACCTGGGCTCCCACTGAAAAGAACCCCCGAAAAATCACGAACATCGGACGATTGCTCCCACACCGAAAGTGCCAGCAACACAAGCTCTTGCTGCTCCTCACCGGCCGTTCCCAGCACATCTACAGCACCACAGACATCGGGGCTCCGGGCTTTCCCTGACCAATAGGGCTTCGACGTTTACCACCAGCTGAACCTGGGCGCCCACTGAAAAAAATAAACGAAAAATCACGAAGATCAGACGATTGATCCCACAACGAAAGTGCCAGCCAGTCAAGCTCTTGCTGCTCCTCACCGCCCATTCCCAGCGCATCTACAGCACCACAGACATCGGGGCTCCGGGCTTTCCCTGACCAACAGGGCTTCGACATTTACCACCAGCTGCACCTGGGCGCACACTGAAATAAAACCCCGAAAAATCACGAACGTCGGACGATTGCTCCCACAACGAAAGTGCCAGACAGTCAAGCTCTTGCTGCTACTCACCGCCCATTGGCAGCGCATCTACAGCACCACAGACATCGGGGCTCCGGGCTTTCCCTGACCAACAGGGCTTCGACGTTTACCACCAGCTGCACCTGGGCGCCCACTGAAAAAAACCCCGAAAACTCACGAACGTCGGACGATTCCTCCCACACCGAAAGTGCCAGCATGTCAGCCTCTTGCTGCTCCTCACCGGCCATTGGCAGCGCATCTACAGCACCACAGACATCGGGACTCCGGGCTTTCCCTGACCAACAGGGCTTCGACGTTTACCACCAGCTGAACCTGGGCGCCCACTGAAAAAAAACCCCGAAAAATCACGAACGTCGGACGATTGCTCCAACACCGAAAGTGCCAGCCTGTCAAGCTGTAGCTACTCCTCACCAGCCATTGCCAGCGCATCTACAGCACGACTGACATCGGGGCTCTGGACTTTCCTTGACGAACAGGGCTTCGACGTTTACCACCAGCTGCACCTGGGCGCCCACTGAAAAGAACCCCCAAAAAATCACGAACATCGGTCGATTCCTCCCACACCGAAAGTGCCAGCAACACAAGTTCTTGCTGCTTCTCACCGGCCATTCCCAGCGCATCTACAGCACCACAGACATCGGGGCTCCGGGCTTTCCCTGACCAACAGGGCTTCGACGTTTACCACCAGCTGCAACTGGGCGCCAACTGAAATAAAACCCCGAAAAATCACGAACGTCGGACGATTCCTCCCACACCGAAAGTGCCAGCAACTCAAGCTCTTGCTGCTACACACCGGACTTTGGCAGTGCATCTACAGCACCACAGACATCGGGGTTCTGCGCTTTCCCTGAACAACAGGGCTTCGACGTTTACCACCAGCTGCAACTGGGTGCCCACTGAAAAAAACCGCGAAAAATCACGAACGTCGGACGATTGTTCCCACATTGAAAGTGCCAGCCAGTCAAGCTCTTGCTGCTCCTCACCGGCCATTGGCAGCGCATGTACAGCACCACAGACATCGCGGCTCTGGGCTTTCCCTGACCAACAGGCCTTCGACATTTACCACCAGCTGCACCTAGTTGGCCACTGAAAAAAAACCCTGAAAAATTGAAAACGTCGGACAATTGATCCCACACCCAAAGTGCCAGCCAGTCAAGCTCTTGCAGTTCCTCACCGGCCACTGGCAGCTCATGTACAGCACTACAGACATCGGAGCTCCGGGCTTTCCCTGACCAACAGGGCTTCGACGTTTACCACTCGCTGCACCTAGGCTCCCACTGAAAAGAACCCCGAAATATCACGAACGTCGGACGATTGCACCCACACCGAAAGTGCCAGCAACACAAGCTCTTGCTGCTCCTCACCGGCCATTCCCAGCGCATCTACAGCACCACAGACATCGGGGCTCCGGGCTTTCCCTGACCAACTGGGCTTCAACGTTTACCACCAGCTGAACCTGGGCGCCCACTGAAATAAAACCTCCAAAAATCACGAACGTCGGACGATTGCTCCCACACCGAAAGTGCCAGACAGTCAAGCTCTTGCTGCTCCTCACCGGCCATTGGCAGCGCATCTACAGCACCACAAATATCGGGGCTCCGAGCTTTCCCTGACCAACAGGGCTTCGACATTTACCATCACCTGCACCTGGGTGCCCACTGAAAAAAACCCCGAAAAATCACAAACGTCGGACAATTGCTCCCACACCAAAAGTGCCAGCCAGTCAAGCTCTTGCTGCTCGTCACCGGCCATTCCCAGCGAATCTACAGCACCACAGACATCGGGGCTCCAGGCTTTCCCTGACCAACAGGGCTTCGACGTTTACCACTCGCTGCACCTGGGCTCCCACTGAAAAGAACCCCGAAAAATCACCAACGTCGGACGATTGCACCCACACCGAAAGTGCCAGCAACACAAGCTCCTGCTGTTCCTCACCGGCCATTCCCAGCGCATCTACAGCACCACAGACATCGGGGCTCCGGGCTTTCCCTGACAAACAGGGCTTCGACGTTTACCACCAGCTGCACCTGGGCGCCCACTGGAAAAAAAACCCGAAAAATCACGAACGTCAGACGATTGCTCCCACACCGAAAGTGCCAGCAACTCAAGCTCTTGCTGCTCCTCACCGGACTTTGGCAGCGCATCTACAGCACCACAGACATCGGGGCTCCGGGCTTTCCCTGACCAACAGGGCTTCGACGTTTACCACCAGCTGCACCTGGGCGCCCACTGAAAAAAATAAACGAAAAATCACGAACATCGGACGATTGCTCCCACACCGAAAGTGCCAGCAACTCAAGCTCTTGCTGCTACTCACTGCCCATTGGCAGGGCATCTACAGCACCACAGACATCGGGGCTCCGAGCTTTCCCTGACCAACAGGGCTTCAACGTTTACCACCAGCTGCACCTGGGCGCCCACTGAAAAAAACCGCAAAAATCACGAACGTCGGACGATTGCTCCCACACCGAAAGTGCCAGCATGTCAGCCTCTTGCTGCTCCTCACCGACCATTGGCAGCGCATCTACAGCACCACAGACATCGGGGCTCCGGGCTTTCCCTGACCAACAGGGCTTCGACATTTACCACCAGCTGCACCTGGGCGCCCACTGAAATAAAACTCCGAAAAATCACGAACGTCGGACGATTGCTCCCACAACGAAAGTGCCAGCAACTCAAGCTCTTGCTGCTACTCACCAGACTTTGGCAGTGCATCTACAGCACCACATACATTGGGGTTCTGCGCTTTTCCTGACCAACAGGGCTTCGACGTTTACCACCAGCTGAACCTGGGCGCCCACTGAAAAAAATAAACTAAAAATCACGAACATCGGACGATTGCTCCCACACCGAAAGTGCCAGACAGTCAAGCTCTTGCTGCTCCTCACCGCCCATTCCCAGCGCATCTACAGCATCACAGATATCGGGGCTCCGGGCTTTCCGTGACCAACAGGGCTTCGACGTTTACCACCAGCTGAACGTGGGCGCCCACTGAAAGTAAAACCCCGAAAAATCACGAACATCGGACGATTGCTCCCACACCGAAAGTGCCAGCAACACAAGCTCTTGCTGCTCCTCACCGGCCATTCCCAGCGCATCTACAGCACCACAGACATCGGGGCTCTGAGCTTTCCCTGACGAACAGGGCTTCGACGTTTACCACCAGCTGAACCTGGGCGCGCACTGGAAAAAAAACCCGAAAAATCACGAACGTCGGACGATTGTTCCCACATTGAAAGTGCCAGCCAGTCAAGCTCTTGCTGCTATTCACCGGCCATTGGCAGCGCATCTACAGCACCACAGACATCGGGGCTCCGGGCTTTCCCTGACCAACAGGCCTTCGACGTTTACCACCCGCTGCACCTGAGCTCCCACTGAAAAGAACACCGAAAAATCACAAACGTCGGACGATTGCTCCCACACCGAAAGTGCCAGCCAGTCAAGCTCTTGCTGCTCCTCACCGCCCATTGGCAGCGCATCTACAGCACCACAGACATCGGAGCTCCGGGCTTTCCATGACGAACCAGGCTTCGACATTTACCACCAGCTGCACCTGGGCTCCCACTGAAAAGAACCCCCGAAAAATCACGAACATCGGACGATTGCTCCCACACCGAAAGTGCCAGCAACACAAGGTCTTGCTGCTCCTCACCGGCCGTTCCTAGCACATCTACAGCACCACAGACATCGGGGCTCCGGGCTTTCCCTGACCAACAGGGCTTCGACGTTTACCACCAGCTGAACCTGGGCGCCCACTGAAAAAAATAAACGAAAAATCACGAAGATCAGACGATTGATCCCACAACGAAAGTGCCAGCCAGTCAAGCTCTTGCTGCTCCTCACCGCCCATTCCCAGCGCATCTACAGCACCACAGACATCGGGGCTCCGGGCTTTCCCTGACCAACAGGGCTTCGACATTTACCACCAGCTGCACCTGGGCGCACACTGAAATAAAACCCCGAAAAATCACGAACGTCGGACGATTGCTCCCACAACGAAAGTGCCAGGAACTCAAGCTCTTGCTGCTACTCACCGCCCATTGGCAGCGCAACTACAGCACCACAGACATCGGGGCTCCGGGCTTTCCCTGACCAACAGGGCTTCGACGTTTACCACCAGCTGCACCTGGGCGCCCACTGAAAAAAACCCCGAAAACTCACGAACGTCGGACGATTCCTCCCACACCGAAAGTGCCAGCATGTCAGCCTCTTGCTGCTCCTCACCGGCCATTGGCAGCGCATCTACAGCACCACAGACATCGGGGCTCCGGGCTTTCCCTGACCAACAGGGCTTCGACGTTTACCACCAGCTGAACCTGGGCGCCCACTGAAAAAAAACCCCGAAAAATCACGAACGTCGGACGATTGCTCCAACACCGAAAGTGCCAGCCTGTGAAGCTGTAGCTACTCCTCACCAGCCATTGCCAGCGCATCTACAGCACCACTGACATCGGGGCTCTGGACTTTCCTTGACGAACAGGGCTTCGACGTTTACCACCAGCTGCACCTGGGCGCCCACTGAAAAGAACCCCCAAAAAATCACGAACATCGGTCGATTCCTCCCACACCGAAAGTGCCAGCAACACAAGTTCTTGCTGCTTCTCACCGGCCATTCCCAGCGCATCTACAGCACCACAGACATCGGGGCTCCGGGCTTTCCCTGACCAACAGGGCTTCGACGTTTACCACCAGCTGCAACTGGGCGCCAACTGAAATAAAACCCCGAAAAATCACGAACGTCGGACGATTCCTCCCACACCGAAAGTGCCAGCAACTCAAGCTCTTGCTGCTACACACCGGACTTTGGCAGTGCATCTACAGCACCACAGACATCGGGGTTCTGCGCTTTCCCTGAACAACAGGGCTTCGACGTTTACCACCAGCTGCACCTGGGTGCCCACTGAAAAAAACCGCGAAAAATCACAAACGTCGGACTATTGCTCCCACACTGAAAGTGCCAGCCAGTCAAGCTCTTGCTGCTCCTCACCGGCCATTGGCAGCGCATCTACAGCACCACAGACATCGCGGCTCTGGGCTTTCCCTGACCAACAGGCCTTCGACATTTACCACCAGCTGCACCTAGTTGGCCACTGAAAAAAAACCCTGAAAAATCGAGAACGTCGGACAATTGATCCCACACCCAAAGTGCCAGCCAGTCAAGCTCTTGCAGTTCCTCACCGGCCACTGGCAGCTCATGTACAGCACTACAGACATCGGAGCTCCGGGCTTTCCCTGACCAACAGGGCTTTGACTGTTACCACCAGCTGCACCTGGGCTCCCACTGAAAAAAAACCCCGAATAATCACAAACGTCGGACGATTGCTCCCACACCAAAAGTGCCAGCCTGTCAAGCTCTTGCTGCTCCTCACCGGCCATTGGCAGCGCATCTACAGCACCACAGACATCGGCGTTCTCCGCTTTCCCTGACCAACAGGGCTTCGACGTTTACCACCAGCTGAACCTGGGCGCCCACTGAAAAAAATAAATGAAAAATCACGAACGTCGGACGATTGCTCCCACACCAAAATTGCCAGCCAGTCAAGCTCTTGCTGCTCCTCACCGGCCATTCCCAGCGCATCTACAGCACCACAGATACCGGGGCTCCGGGCTTTCCCTGACCAACAGGGCTTCGACATTTACCACCAGCTGCACCTGGGCGCCCACTGAAATAAAACCCCGAAAAATCACGAACGTCGGACGATTGCTCCCACACCGAAAGTGCCAGCAACTCAAGCTCTTGCTGCTCCTCACCGGCCATTCCCAGCGCATCTACAGCACCACAGACATCGCGGCTCTGGGCTTTCCCTGACCAACAGGGCTTCGACATTTACCACCAGGTGCACCTGGGCGCCCACTGAAAAAAATAAACGAAAAATAACAAAAGTCGGACGATTGCTCCCACAGCGAAAGTGCCAGCCAGTCAAGCTCTTGCTGCTCCTCACCGGCCATTGGAGGCGCATCTACAGCACCACAGACATCGGGGCTCCGGGCTTACCCTGACCAACAGGTCTTCGACGTTTACCACCCGCTTCACCTGGGCTCCCACTGAAAAGAACCCCGAAAAATCACAAACGTCGGACGATTGCTCCCACAGCGAAAGTGCCAGCCAGTCAAGCTCTTGCTGCTCCTCACCGCCCATTCCCAGCGCATCTACAGCACCACAGACATCGGGGCTCCGGGCTTTCCCTGACCAACAGGGCTTCGACGTTTACCACCAGCGGCACCTGGGCGCCCACTGAAAAAAAACCCCGAAAAATCACAAATGTCGGACGATTCCTGCCACACCTTAAAGGCCAGCCTGTCAAGCTCTTGCTGCTACTCACCGGCCATTGGCAGCGCATCTACAGCACCACAGACATCGGGGCTCCGTGCTTTCGCTGACAAACAGGGGTTCGACGTTTACCACCAGCTGCACATGGGCGCCCACTGAAAAAAAACCCCGAAAAATCACAAATGTTGGACGCTTCCTGCCACACCTTAAATGCCAGCCTGTCAAGCTCTTGCTGCTCCTCACCGCCCATTCCCAGCGCATCTACAGCACCACAGACATCAGGGCTCCAAGCTTTCCCTGACCAACAGGGCTTTGACTGTTACCACCAGCTGCACCTGGGCTCCCACTGAAAAAAAACCCCGAATAATCACAAATGTCGGACGATTGCTGCCACACCAAAAGTGCCAGCCAGTCAAGCTCTTGCTGCTCCTCACCGGCCATTGGCAGCGCATCTACAGCACCACAGACATCGGCGTTCTCCGCTTTCCCTGACCAACAGGGCTTCGACGTTTACCACCAGCTGAACCTGGGCGCCCACTGAAAAAAATAAATGAAAAATCACGAACGTCGGACGATTGCTCCCACACCAAAAGTGCCAGCAACTCAAGCTCTTGCTCCTACTCACCGGCCATTCCCAGCGCATCTACAGCACCACAGACATCGGGGCTCCGGGCTTTCCCTGACCAACAGGGCTTCGACGTTTACCACCAGCTGCAGCTGGGCGCACACTGAAAAAAAACCCTGAAACATCAAAAACGTCGGACGATTGCTCCCACACCGAAAGTGCCAGCCTGTCAAGCTCTTGCTGCTCCTCACCAGCCATTCCCAGCGCATCTACAGCACCATAGACATCGGGGCTCCGGGCTTTCGCTGACCAACAGGGCTTCGACGTTTACCACCAGCTGCAGCTGGGCGCACACTGAAAAAAAACCCTGAAACATCAAAAACGTCGGACGATTGCTCCCACACCGAAAGTGCCAGCCTGTCAAGCTCTTGCTGCTCCTCACCAGCCATTCCCAGCGCATCTACAGCACCACAGACATCGGGCCTCCGGGCTTTCCCTGACCAACAGGGCTTAGAATTTTACCACCAGCTGAACCTGGGCGCCCAGTGAATAAAAATCCCCAAAAATCACAAACGTCCGACGATTGCTCCCACACCAAAAGTGCCAGCAACACAAGCTCTTGCTGCTCCTCACCGGCCATTGGCAGCGCATCTACAGCACCACAGACATCGGGGCTCCGGGCTTTCCCTGACAAACAGGGGTTCGACGTTTACCACCAGCTGCACATGGGCGCCCACTGAAAAAAAAACCCCGAAAAATCACAAATGTTGGACGATTCCTGCCACACCTTAAATGCCAGCCTGTCAAGCTCTTGCTGCTCCTCACCGCCCATTCCCAGCGCATCTACAGCACCACAGACATCAGGGCTCTGGACTTTCCCTGACCAACAGGGCTTTGACTGTTACCACCAGCTGCACCTGGGCTCCCACTGAAAAAAAACCCCGAATAATCACAAACGTCGGACGATTGCTCCCACACCAAAAGTGCCAGCCAGTCAAGCTCTTGCTGCTCCTCACCGGCCATTGGCAGCGCATCTACAGCACCACAGACATCGGCGTTCTCCGCTTTCCCTGACCAACAGGGCTTCGACGTTTACCACCAGCTGAACCTGGGCGCCCACTGAAAAAAATAAATGAAAAATCACGAACGTCGGACGATTGCTCCCACACCAAAATTGCCAGCCAGTCAAGCTCTTGCTGCTCCTCACCGGCCATTCCCAGCGCATCTACAGCACCACAGATACCGGGGCTCCGGGCTTTCCCTGACCAACAGGGCTTCGACATTTACCACCAGCTGCACCTGGGCGCCCACTGAAATAAAACCCCGAAAAATCACGAACGTCGGACGATTGCTCCCACACCGAAAGTGCCAGCAACTCAAGCTCTTGCTGCTCCTCACCGGCCATTCCCAGCGCATCTACAGCACCACAGACATCGCGGCTCTGGGCTTTCCCTGACCAACAGGGCTTCGACATTTACCACCAGGTGCACCTGGGCGCCCACTGAAAAAAATAAACGAAAAATAACAAAAGTCGGACGATTGCTCCCACAGCGAAAGTGCCAGCCAGTCAAGCTCTTGCTGCTCCTCACCGGCCATTGGCAGCGCATCTACAGCACCACAGACATCGGGGCTCCGGGCTTACCCTGACCAACAGGTCTTCGACGTTTACCACCCGCTTCACCTGGGCTCCCACTGAAAAGAACCCCGAAAAATCACAAACGTCGGACGATTGCTCCCACAGCGAAAGTGCCAGCCAGTCAAGCTCTTGCTGCTCCTCACCGCCCATTCCCAGCGCATCTACAGCACCACAGACATCGGGGCTCCGGGCTTTCCCTGACCAACAGGGCTTCGACGTTTACCACCAGCGGCACCTGGGCGCCCACTGAAAAAAAACCCCGAAAAATCACAAATGTCGGACGATTCCTGCCACACCTTAAAGGCCAGCCTGTCAAGCTCTTGCTGCTACTCACCGGCCATTGGCAGCGCATCTACAGCACCACAGACATCGGGGCTCCGTGCTTTCGCTGACAAACAGGGGTTCGACGTTTACCACCAGCTGCACCTGGGCTCCCACTGAAAAAAAACCCCGAATAATCACAAATGTCGGACGATTGCTGCCACACCAAAAGTGCCAGCCAGTCAAGCTCTTGCTGCTCCTCACCGGCCATTGGCAGCGCATCTACAGCACCACAGACATCGGCGTTCTCCGCTTTCCCTGACCAACAGGGCTTCGACGTTTACCACCAGCTGAACCTGGGCTCCCACTGAAATAAAACCCCGAAAAATCACGAACGTCGGACGATTGCTCCCACACCAAAAGTGCCAGCAACTCAAGCTCTTGCTCCTACTCACCGGCCATTCCCAGCGCATCTACAGCACCACAGACATCGGGGCTCCGGGCTTTCCCTGACCAACAGGGCTTCGACGTTTACCACCAGCTGCAGCTGGGCGCACACTGAAAAAAAACCCTGAAACATCAAAAACGTCGGACGATTGCTCCCACACCGAAAGTGCCAGCCTGTCAAGCTCTTGCTGCTCCTCACCAGCCATTCCCAGCGCATCTACAGCACCATAGACATCGGGGCTCCGGGCTTTCGCTGACCAACAGGGCTTCGACGTTTACCACCAGCTGCAGCTGGGCGCACACTGAAAAAAAACCCTGAAACATCAAAAACGTCGGACGATTGCTCCCACACCGAAAGTGCCAGCCTGTCAAGCTCTTGCTGCTCCTCACCAGCCATTCCCAGCGCATCTACAGCACCACAGACATCGGGGCTCCGGGCCTTCCCTGACCAACAGGGCTTCGACGTTTACCACCAGCTGCACCTGGGCACCCACTGAAAAAAAACCCTGAAAAATCAAAAACGTCGGACGATTGCTCCCACACCGAAAGTACCAGCAACACAAGATCTTGCTGCTCCTCACGGGCCATTCCCAGCGCATCTACAGCACAACAGACATCGGGGCTCCGGGCTTTCCCTGACCAACAGGGCTTAGACGTTTACCACCAGCTGAACCGGGGCGCCCAGTGAAATAAAACCCCGAAAAATCACGAACGTCGGACGATTGCTCCCACACCGAAAGTGCCAGCAACATAAGCTCTTGCTTCTCCTCATTGGCCATTCCCAGCGCATCTACAGCACCACAGACATCGGGGCTCCGGGCTTTCCCTGACCAACAGGGCTTCGACGTTTACAACTAGCTAAACCTGGGCTCCCACTGGAAAAAATAAACGAAAAATCACGAACATCGGACTATTACTCCCACACCGAAAGTGCCAGCCTGTCAAGCTCTTGCTGCTCCTCACCGGCCATTCCCAGCGCATCTACAGCATCACAGATATCGGGGCTCCGACCTTTCCCTGACCAACAGGGCTTCGACGTTTACCACCAGCTGCACCTGGGCGCCCACTGAAATAAAATCCCGAAAAATAACAAACGTCGGACGATTTCTCCCACACCGAAAGTGCCAGCCAGTCAAGCTCTTGCTGCTCCTCACCGTCCATTGGCAGCGCATCTACAGCACCACAGACATCGGGGCTCCGGGATTTACCTGACCAACAGGGCTTCGACATTTACCACCAGCTGCACCTGGGCGCCCACTGAAATAAAACCCCGAAAAATCACGAACGTCGGACGATTGCTCCCACACTGAAAGTTCCAGCAACTCAAGCTCTTGCTGCTACTCACCTCCCATTCCCAGCGCATCTACAGCACCACAGACATCGGGGCTCCGGGCTTTCCCTGACCAACTGGGCTTCGACGTTTACCACCAGCTGAACCTGGGCCCCCACTGAAATAAAACCCCCAAAAATCATGAACGTCGGACGATTGATCGCACACCGAAAGTGCCAGACAGTCAAGCTCTTGCTGCTCCTCACCGGCCATTGCCAACCCATCTACAGCCCCACAGACATCGGGGCTCCGTGCTTTCCCTGATGAACAGGGCTTCGACGTTTACCACCCACTGCACCTGGGCGCCCACTGAAAAAAATAAACGAAAAATCACAAACGTCGGACAATTGCTCCCACACCGAAAGTGCCAGCAACTCAAGCTCTTGCTGCTACTCACCTCCCATTCCCAGCGCATCTACAGCACCACAGACATCGGGGCTCCGGGCTTTCCCTGACCAACAGGGCTTCGACATTTACCACCAGCTGCACCTGGGCGCCCACTGAAATAAAACCCCGAAAAATAACAAACATCGGACGATTGCTCCCACACCAAAAGTGCCAGCCAGTCAAGCTCTTGCTGCTCCTCACCGGCCATTCCCAGCGCATCTACAGCACCACAGACATCGGGGCTCCGAGCTTTCCCTGACCAACAGGGCTTCGACGTTTACCACTCGCTGAACCTGGGCACCCACTGAAATAAAACCCCGAAAAATCACGAACGTCGGACGATTGCTCCCACACCAAAAGTGCCAGCAACTCAAGCTCTTGCTGCTACTCACCGGACTTTGGCAGTGCATCTACAGCACCACAGACATCGGGGTTCTCCGCTTTCCCTGAACAACAGGGCTTCGACGTTTACCACCAGCTGCACCTGGGCGCCCACTGAAAAAAATAAATGAAAAATCACGAACGTCGGACGATTGCTCCCACACCAAAAGTGCCAGCCAGTCAAGCTCTTGCTGCTCCTCACCGGCCATTCTCAGCGCATCTACAGCACCACAGACATCAGGGCTCTGGACTTTCCGTGACGATCAGGGCTTCGACGTTTACCACCAGCTGCACCTGGGCTCCCACTGAAAAGAACCCCGAAAAATCACGAACGTCGGACGATTACTCCCACACCGAAAGTGCCAGCAACTCAAGCTCTTGCTGCTTATCACCGGCCATTCCCAGCGCATCTACAGCACTACAGACATCGGGGCTCCGGGCTTTCCCTGACGAACCAGGCTTCGACGTTTACCACCAGCTGCACCTGGGCGCCCACTGAAAAAAATAAACGAAAAATCACGAACATTGGACGATTGCTCCCACACCAAAAGTGCCAGCCAGTCAAGCTCTTGCTGCTCCTCCCCGGCCATTGGCAGCGCATCTACAGCACCACAGATATCGGGGCTCCGGGCTTTCCCTGACAAACAGGGCTTCGACGTTTACCACCAGCTGAACCTGGGCGCCCACTGGAAAAAATAAACGAAATACCACGAACATCAGAAGATTGCTCCCACACCGAAAGTGCCAGCCAGTCAAGCTCATGCTGCTCCTCACCGCCCATTCCCAGCGCATCTACAGCACCACAGACATCGTGGCTCTGGGCTTTCCCTGACCAACAGGACTTCGACGATTACCACCAGCTGCACCTGGGCGCCAACTGAAATAAAACCCTGAAAAATCACGAACGTCGGACGATTGCTCCCACACCAAAAGTGCCAGCCTGTCAAGCTCTTGCTGCTCCTCACCGCCCATTCCCAGCGCATCTACAGCACCACAGACATCGGGGTTCTGCGCTTTCCCTGAATAACAGGGCTTCGACGTTTACCACCAGCTGCACCTGGGCGCCCACTGAAAAAAATAAACGAAAAATCAGGAACATCGGACGATTGCTCCCACACCGAAAGTGCCAGCCTGTCAAGCTCTTGCTGCCCCTCACCGCCCATTCCCAGCGCATCTACAGCACCACAGACATCGGGGCTCCGGGCTTTCCCTGATGAACAGGGCTTCGACGTTTACCACTCGCTGAACCTGGGCACCCACTGAAAGTAAAACCCCGAAAAATCACGAACGTCGGACGATTGCTCCCACACCTGAAGTGCCAGCAACTCAAGCTCTTGCTGCTACTCACCGGCCATTGGCAGCGCATCTACAGCACCACAGACATCGGGGCTCCGGGCTTTCCCTGACGAACCGGGCTTCGACATTTACCACCAGCTGCACCTGGGTGCCCCCTGAAAAAAAAACCCCAAAAATCACAAACGTCGGACGATTCCTGCCACACCTTAAATGCCAGCCTGTCAAGCTCTTGCTGCTCCTCACCGGCCATTCCCAGCGCATCTACAACACCGCAGACATTGGGGCTCCGGGCTTTCCCTGACCAACAGGGCTTCGACGTTTACCACCACCTGAACCTGGGCTCCCACTGAAATAAAACCCCGAAAAACCACGAACGTCGGACGATTGCTCCCACACTAAAAGTGCCAGCCAGTCAAGCTCTTGCAGCTACTCACCGGACTTTGGCAGTGCATCTACAGCACCACAGACATCGGGGCTCCGGGCTTTCCCTGAACAACAGGGCTTCAACGTTTACCACCAGCTGCACCTGGTTTCCCACTGAAAAAAAACCCTGAAAAATGACGAACGTCGGACGATTGCTCCCACACCACAAGTGCCAGACAGTCAAGCTCTAGCTGCTGAACACCGGCCATTGGCAGGGCATCTACAGCACCACCGACACCGGGGCTCCGGGCTTTCCCTGACCAACAGGGCTTCGACGTTTACCACCAGCTGAACCCGGGCGCCCACTGAAATAAAACCCCGAAAAATCACGAACGTCCGACGATTGCTCCCACACCCAAAGTGCCAGCCAGTCAAGCTCTTGCTGCTCCTCACCGGCCATTCCCAGCGCATCTACAGCACCACAGACATCGGGGCTCCGAGCTTTCCCTGATGAACAGGGCTTCGACGTTTACCACCAGCTGCACCTGGGCGCCCACTGAAAGTAAAACCCCGAAAAATCACGAACATCGGACGATTGCTCCCACAACGAAAGTGCCAGCCTGTCAAGCTCTTGCTGCTCCTCAACGGCCATTGGCAGCGCATCTACAGCACCACAGACATCGCGGCTCCAGGCTTTCCCTGACCAACAGGGCTTCGACGTTTACCACCAGCTGCACCTGGTTACGCACTGAAAAAAAACCCTGAAAAATCAAAAACGTCGGACGATTGATCCCACACCGAAAGTGCCAGCCAGTCAAGCTCTTGCTGTTCCTCACCGGACAGTGGCAGTGCATCTACAGCACCACAGACATCGGGGCTCCGGGCTTTCCCTGACCAACAGGGCTTCGACGATTACCACTTGCTGAACCTGTGCTCCCACTGAAAAGAACCCCGAAAAATCACAAACGTCGCACGATTGCTCCCACACTGAAAGTGCCAGCCTGTCAAGCTCTTGCTGCTCCTCACCGGCCATTCCCAGTGCATCTACAGCACCACAGACATCGGGGCTCCGGGCTTTCACTGACCAACACGGCTTCGACATTTACCACCCGCTGCACCTGGGTGCCCACTGGAAAAAACCCAGAAAAATCACGAACATCAGACGATTGCTCCCACACCGAAAGTGCCAGCCAGTCAAGCTCTTGCTGCTCCTCACCGCCCATTCCCAGCGCATCTACAGCACCACAGATATCGGGGCTCCGGGATTTTCCTGACCAACAGGGCTTCGAGATTTACCACCCGCTGAACCTGGGCGTCCACTGAAAAAAAATCCCCAGAAATCACAAACGTCCGACGATTGCTCCCTGTCGTAGTTCAGCCCCGATCAGACCAGACTACGCAGTCTGTCTCTCGTTCCCCCCACCTTCCGAGAGAATACGAGGAGATTATATAAGAAAAACGGCTCAAGGTTTGAGATAAGGACGGGGAGAAATCCTTAAAGTTACCGTCACGGGCAAAACAGACTCGACTTGGGGAAAACTATTCATTTATTTCTAAAATTAGCAGGAGAATGAGACAGGGAACAAGATAACCTCCCCCCACCCCTCCCTCTTCCCGGGCTTAACATTATTTCTCCTACCTTCCCCTCCCGAGCGGCACGGGGGGTTGGAAAAGGGAATGGGGGTCGCTGTCAGTTCATCACGCGTTGTTTTACGCCTCTGTATCATCGTCGGGGGAAGACCTCCTCGCATTCCTCCTCTGCTCCAGCGTGGGGTCCCTCCCACGGGCCACAGTCCTTCGTGAAACTGCTCCGGCGTGGGTCATCTCTTCCACGGGGTGCAGTCCCTCTAGAGCAGCTGTCCCAGCGGGCCCTCCACGGGGCACAGCCTCCTTCAGGCCTCCACCTGCTCCGGCGTGGGGTCCTCCACGGGCTGCAGGTGGATCTCTGCCCCTCCGTGGACCTCCATGGGCTGCAGGGGGACAACCTGCTCCACCATGGTCGTCACCACAGGCTGCAGGGGAATCTTGGCCAGGAGCCGCATTACTCCTCCCCCTCCTCCTTCACTGACCTTGGCGTCTGCAGCCGTTCCTCACAACAGGCTGGCAGACGCCTCTCAGGATCCTTTTTACATCTTATTCACTTCTCATCTCCTCTCCACTTCTTGCAGCCAGGCCGGGCCGAGTTGGGCCCAGTCGGCTGCCCGGCGGGAGGCCAGAGGGTGAGGCCTGCAAGGCCCACGAGGCTCGCGCTTCCCCCTCTCTGCCCCCCGCTCAGCTGCTTCACATCTTCTCCTCCCTCTTTTTCCTGTTTTCCCCTATTTAAATACGTTATCGCAGAGGCGTTATCAGGGGACATTCTGCTACCAATTGGCTTGGCCTTGGCCAGCAGCGGGTCCGCCCTAGGCCCGGCCGAGTCCACTGAACAAAGGGGAGCGACTTCTAGCAGTTTCCTACAGAAGCTGCCACCTTAGGCCCCCCCTCACTAACAAAACCAGAACATTCCACCCCTCGCCTCTGCGAATTACGTATTTAAGTATTATAAATAAAATACACACACATCAACAGAAGAAAATAGAATTCCCCGCACCAAAATCAAAATAATATCCTCACAACACCAACAGTGGGTAGACAATTAACAAACAATTCACCACTTATCCCTTCACCACAATCAGAACATAAATTCCCCATAATCATTTTGCTCTTTTGTCAAGTTCAGTCCCTGTTTTGCCCGTTACTGCTCCCAATTAAACTCAATCCTTACCTCAAATTCCTCGAGCCCCACGTTGGGCGCCAAAATAACTGTCGTAGTTCAGCCCCAACGCGGACCAGACTACGCAGTCTCTCTCTCACTCCCCCCACTCTCTGAGAGAATAGGAGGAGATTTGACAAACAAAAAAAAACCAGGGAAAAAAAAAACCAAACACGCGGGTTGAGATTGAACAAAAAGTATATTTAACAGTAATGACAGAAGAAAACAAGACAGTGATGGAACACAAATACAGTACAATAACTCACAACAGAACTCCACATCCAGTCTCTTCCAACTAGCAGGGGCCTCCCTTCAGCACCCTCCTCACTTACATACTGAGCATGATGTCAGATGGGATGGAATAGCCCTTTGGCTAATTTGGGTAAATTAACCCCAGCTGTTAGCTAATTATTGAACGATCCCAGCCATAGGGGCTACCAGCTTCAGTTCTCCACCCAGCTCAGGTAAATATTAACTCTATCCTAGCCAAACCCAGGACACTCCCACACCGAAAGTGCCAGCCTGTCAAGCTCTTGCTGCTCCTCACCGGCCATTGGCAGCGCATCTACAGCACCACAAACGTCGGGGCTCCGGGCTTTCCCTGACCAACAGGGCTCAGAAGTTTACCACCAGCTGAACCTGGGCGCCCACTGAAAAAAAACCCTGAAAAATTAAAAACGACGGACGATTGCTCCCACACCGAAAGTGCCAGCCAGTCAAGCTCTTGCTGCTGCTCACCGGCCATTGGCAGCGCATGTACAGCACCACAGACATCGGGGCTCCGGGCTTTCCCTGACCAACAGGCCTTCGACGTTTACCATCAGCTGCACCTGGGCGCCCACTGAAAAAAATAACGAAATATCACGAACATCAGACGATTGCTCCCACACCGAAAGTGCCAGCAACTCAAGCTCATGCTGCTTCTCACCGGACTTTGGCAGTGCATCTACAGCACCACAGACATCGCGGCTCCGGGCTTTCCCTGACCAACAGGGCTTCGACGTTTACCACCAGGTGCACCTGCGCTCCCACTGAAAAAAAACCCCGAAAAATCACGAACGTCGGACGATTACTCCCACACCAAAAGTGCCAGCAACTAAAGCTCCTGCTGCTACTCACCGGACATTGGCAGTGCATCTACAGCACCACAGACATCGGGGCTCCGGGCTTTCCCTGACCAACAGGGCTTCGATATTTACCACCAGCTGCACCTGGGCGCCCACTGAAAAAAAACCCCGAAAAATCACAAACGTTGGACGATTCCTGCCACACCTTAAATGCCAGCCTGTCAAGCTCTTGCTGCTCCTCACCGCCCATTCCCAGCGCATCTACAGCACCACAGACATCGGGGCTCCGGGCTTTCCCTGACCAACAGGGCTTTGACTGTTACCACCAGCTGCACCTGGACTCCCACTGAAAAAAAACCCCGAATAATCACAAACGTCGGACGATTGCTCCCACACCCAAAGTGCCAGCCAGTCAAGCTCTTGCTGCTCCTCACCGGCCATTCCCAGCGCATCTACAGCACCACAGACATCGGGGCTCTACGCTTTCCCTGACCAACAGGGCTTCGACGTTTACCACCCGCTGCACCTGGGCGCCCACTGAAATAAAACCCCGAAAAATCACAAACGTCGGACAATTGCTCCCACACCGAAAGTGCCAGCAACTCAAGCTCTTGCTGCTACTCACCGGACTTTGGCAGTGCATCTACAGCACCACAGACATCGGGGCTCCGGGCTTTCCCTGACCAACAGGGCTTCGACATTTACCACCAGCTGCACCTGGGCGCCCACTGAAAAAAATAAATGAAAAATCACGAACGTCGGACGATTGCTCCCACACCAAAATTGCCAGCCAGTCAAGCTCTTGCTGCTCCTCACCGGCCATTCCCAGCGCATCTACAGCACCACCGACACCGGGGCTCCGGGCTTTCCCTGACCAACAGGGCTTCGACGTTTACCACCAGCTGCACCTGGGCGCCCACCTAAAAAAAATCCCCAAAAATCACAAATGTCGGACGATTGCTCCCACACCTTAATTGTCATCGGGTCACGCTACTGATACTCCTCATGGGCCATTGCCAGCGCATCTACAGCCCCACAGACATCGGGGCTCCGGGCTTTCCCTGACCATCAGGGCTTAGAAGTTTACCACCAGCAGAACCTGGGCGCCCACTGAAAGTAAAACCCCGAAGAATCACGAACGTCGGACGATTATTCCCACAGCGAAAGTGCCAGCAACTCAAGTTCCTGCTGCTACTCACCGGACTTTGGCAGTGCATCTACAGCACCACAGACATCGGGGCTCCGGGCTTTCCCTGACCAACTGGGCTTCGACGTTTACCACCAGCTGAACCTGGGCGCCCACTGAAAAAAATAAACGAAAAATAACAAACGTCGGACGATTGGTCCCACAGCGAAAGTGCCAGCCAGTCAAGCTCTTGCTGCTACTCACCGCCCATTGGCAGCGCATCTACAGCACCACAGACATCGGGGCTCCGGGCTTTCCCTGACCAACAGGGCTTCGACATTTACCACCCGCTGCACCTGGTTGACCACTGAAAAAAAACCCTGAAAAATTAAAAACGTCGGACGATTGATCCCACACTGAAAGTGCCAGCAACTGAAGCTCTTGCTGCTCCTCACCGGCCATTGGCAGCGCATCTACAGCACCACAGACATCGCGGCTCTGGGCTTTCCCTGACCAACAGGACTTCGACATTTACCACCAGCTGCACCTAGTTGGCCACTGAAAAAAAACCCTGAAAAATCAAAAACGTCGGACAATTGATCCCACACCGAAAGTGCCAGCCAGTCAAGCTCTTGCAGTTCCTCACCGGCCACTGGCAGCTCATCTACAGCACCACAGACATCGGAGCTCCGGGCTTTCCCTGACCATCAGGGCTTCGACGTTTACCACTCGCTGCACCTGGGCTCCCACTGAAAAAAACCCCGAAAAATCACGAACGTCGGACGATTGCACCCAAACCGAAATTGCCAGCAACACAATCTCTTGCTGCTCCTCACCGGCCATTCCCAGCGCATCTACAGCACCACAGACATCGGGGCTCCGGGCATTCCCTGACGAACAGGGCTTCGAAGTTTACCACCAGCTGAACCTGGGCGCCCACTGGAAAAAAAACCCAAAAAATCACGAACGTCGGACGATTGTTCCCACATTGAAAGTGCCAGCCAGTCAAGCTCTTGCTGCTCCTCACCGGCCATTCCCAGCGCATCTACAGCACCACAGACATCGGGGCTCCGGGCTTTCCCTGACCAACAGGGCTTCGACGTTTACCACCAGCTGCACCTGGGTTCCGCCTGAAAAAAAACCTCCAACAATCACAAATGTCGGACGATTCCTGCCACACCTTAAATGCCAGCCTGTCAAGCTCTTGCTGCTACTCACCGGACATTCCCAGCGCATCTATAGCACCACAGACATCAGGGCTCTGGAATTTCCCTGACGAACAGGGCTTCGACGTTTACCACCAGCTGCACCTTGGCGCCCACTGAAAAAAAAACCGCAAAAATCACGAACGTCGGACGATTGCTCCCACACCGAAAGTGCCAGCCTGTCAAGCTCTTGCTGCTCCTCACCGCCCATTCCCAGCGCATCTACAGCACCACAGACATCGGGGCTCCGGGCTTTCCCTGACCAACAGGGCTTCGACGTTTACCACCAGCTGCACCTGGGCGCCCACTGAAATAAAACCCCGAAAAATCACGAACGTCGGACGATTCCTCCCACACCGAAAGTGCCAGCAACTCAAGCTCTTGCTGCTACTCACCGGACTTTGGCAGTGCATCTACAGCACCACAGACATCGGGGTTCTGCGCTTTCCCTGAACAACAGGGCTTCGACGTTTACCACCAGCTGCACCTGGGTGCCCCCTGAAAAAAAAACCCCAAAAATCACAAATGTCAGACGATTCCTGCCACACCTTAAATGCCAGCCTGTCAAGCTCTTGCTGCTCCTCACCGTCCATTCCCAGCGCATCTACAGCACCACAGGTATCGGGGCTCCGAGCTTTCCCTGACCAACAGGGCTTCGACATTTACCACCAGCTGCACCTGGGCGCCCACTGAAATAAAACCCCGAAAAATCACGAACGTCGGACTATTGCTCCCACACCGAAAGTGCCAGCCAGTCAAGCTCTTGCTGCTCCTCACCGCCCATTCCCAGCGCATCTACAGCACCAAAGACATCGCGGCTCTGGGCTTTCCCTGACGAACCGGGCTTCGACATTTACCACCAGCTGCACCTGGGTGCCCCCTGAAAAAAAAAACCCAGAAATCACAAATGTCGGACGATTCCTGCCACACCTTAAATGCCAGCCTGTCAAGCTCTTGCTGCTACTCACCGGCCATTCCCAGCGCATCTACAGCACCACAGACACCGGGGCTCCGGGCTTTCCCTGACCAACAGGGCTTCGACATTTACCACCAGCTGCACCTAGTTGCCCACTGAAAAAAAACCCTGAAAAATGACTAACGTCGGACTATTGCTCCCACACCAAAAGTGCCAGCCTGTCAAGCTCTTGCTGCTCCTCACCGGACAGTGGCAGTGCATCTACAGCACCACAGACATCGGGGCTCCGGGCTTTCCCTGACCAACAGGGCTTCGACGTTTACCACCAGTTGCACCTAGTTGGCCACTGAAAAAAAACCCTGAAAAATCAAAAACGTCGGACGATTGATCCCACACTGAAAGTGCCACCAGTCAAGCTCTTGCTGCTCCTCACCGGCCATTGGAGGCGCATCTACAGCACCACAGACATCGGGGCTCCGGGCTTTCCCTGACCAACAGGGCTTCGACGTTTACCACCAGCTGAACCTGGGCGCCCACTGAAAGTAAAACCCCAAAGAATCACGAACGTCGGACGATTGCTCCCACACCGAAAGTGCCAGCAACTCAAGCTCCTGCTGCTCCTCACCGGCCATTCCCAGCGCATCTACAGCACCACAGACATCGGGGCTCCGGGCTTTCCCTGACCAACTGGGCTTCGACGTTTACCACCCGCTGCACCTGGGCGCCCACTGAAAAAAATAAACGAAAAATCACAAACGTCGGACGATTGCTCCCACACCGAAAGTGCCAGCCAGTCAAGCTCTTGCTGCTCCTCACCGCCCATTGGCAGCGCATCTACAGCACCACAGACATCGGGGCTCCGGGCTTTCCCTGACCAACAGGGCTTCGACATTTACCACCAGCTGCACCTGGGCGCCCACTGAAAGTAAAACCCCGAAGAATCACGAACGTCGGACGATTGCTCCCACACCGAAATTGCCAGCCAGTCAAGCTCTTGCTGCTCCTTACCGGCCATTGCCAGCCCATCTACAGCACCACAGACATCGGGGCTCCGGGCTTTCCCTGACCAACAGGGCTTCGACATTTACCATCAGCTGCACCTGGGCGCCCACTGAAAGTAAAACCCTGAAAAATCACGAACGTCGGACGATTCCTCCCACACCGAAAGTGCCAGCAACTCAAGCTCTTGCTGGTACTCACCGGACTTTGGCAGTGCATCTACAGCACCACAGACATCGGGGCTCCGGGCTTTCCCTGAACAACAGGGCTTCAACGTTTACCACCAGCTGCACCTGGGCGCCCACTGAAAAAAATAAACGAAAAATCACGAACATCGAACGATTGCTCCCACACCGAAAGTGCCAGCAAATCAAGCTCTTGCTGCTCCTCACCGGCCATTCCCAGCGCATCTACAGCACCACAGACATCGCGGCTCCGGGCTTTCCCTGACCAACAGGGCTTCGACATTTACCACCAGCTGCACCTGGTTACACACTGAAAAAAAACCCTGAAAAATCACAAACATCGGACGATTGCTCCCACACCGAAAGTGCCAGCAACTCAAGCTCTTGCTGCTCCTCACCGGCCATTGGCAGCGCAACTACAGCACCACAGACATCGGGGCTCCGGGCTTTCCCTGACCAACAGGGCTTCGACATTTACCACCAGCTGCACCTGGTCACCCACTGAAATAAAACCCCCAAAAATCACGAACGTCGGACGATTGCTCCCACACCCAAAGTGCCAGCCAGTCAAGCTCTTGCTGCTCCTCACCGGACTTTCGCAGTGCATCTACAGCACCACAGACATCGGGGCTCCGGGCTTTCCCTGACCAACAGGGCTTCGACGTTTACCACCAGCTGCACCTGGGCTCCCACTGAAAAAAAACCCCGAATAATCACAAACATCGGACTATTGCTCCCACACCAAAAGTGCCAGCCAGTCAAGCTCTTGCTGCTCCTCACCGGCCATTCCCAGCGCATCTACAGCACCACAGACATCGTGGCTGCGGGCTTTCCCTGACCAACAGGGCTTCGACGTTTACCACCAGCTGCACCTGGGCGCCCACGGAAAAAAAACCCTGAAAAATCACGAACGTCGGACGATTCCTCCCACACCGAAAGTGCCAGCAACTCAAGCTCTTGCTGCTACTCACCGGACTTTGGCAGTGCATCTACAGCACCACAGACATCGGGGTTCTGCGCTTTCCCTGACCAACAGGGCTTCAACGTTTACCACCAGCTGCACCTGGGCGCCCACTGAAATAAAACCCCGAAAAATCACGAACGTCCGACGATTCCTCCCACACCCAAAGTGCCAGCAACTCAAGCTCTTGCTGCTCCTCACCGGACTTTGGCAGTGCATCTACAGCACCACAGACATCGGGGCTCCGGGCTTTCCCTGACCAACAGGGCTTCGACATTTACCACCAGCTGCACCTGGGCGCCCACTGAAATAAAACCCCGAAAAATCATGAATATCGGACGATTGCTCCCACACCGAAAGTGCCAGCAACTCAAGCTCTTGCTGCTACTCACCGGACTTTGGCAGTGCATCTACAGCACCACAGACATCGGGGTTCTACGCTTTCCCTGACCAAGAGGGCTTCGACATTTACCATCAGCTGCACCTGGGCGCCCACTGAAAAAAATAAACGAAAAATCATGAACATCGGACGATTGCTCCCACACCGAAAGTGCCAGCCAGTCAAGCTCTTGCAGTTCCTCACCGGCCATTCCCAGCGCATCTACAGCACCACAGACATCGGGGCTCCGGGCTTTCCCTGACCAACAGGGCTTCGACGTTTACCACCAGCTGAACCTGGGCGCCCACTGAAATAAAACCCCCAAAAATCACGAACGTCGGACGATTGTTCCCACATTGAAAGTGCCAGCCAGTCAAGCTCTTGCTGCTCCTCACCGGCCATTCGCAGCGCATCTACAGCACCACAGACATCGGGGCTCTGTGCTTTCCCTGACCAACAGGGCTTCGACGTTTACCACCAGATTAACCTGGGCGCCCACTGAAAAAAATAAACGAAAAATCACGAACATCGGACGATTGCTCCCACACCGAAAGTGCCAGACAGTCAAGATCTTGCTGCTACTCACCGCCCATTGGCAGGGCATCTACAGCACCACAGACATCGGGGCTCCGAGCTTTCCCTGACCAACAGGGCTTCAACGTTTACCACCAGCGGCACCTGGGCGCCCACTGAAATAAAACCCCGAAAAATCACGAACGTCGGACGATTGCTCCCACACCGAAAGTGCCAGCAACTCAAGCTCTTGCTGCTCCTCACCGGCCATTGGCAGCACATCTACAACACCACAGACATCGGGGCTCCGGGCTTTCCCTGACCAACAGGCCTTCGACGTTTACCACCAGCTGAACCTGGGCGCCCACTGAAAAAAAACCCTGAAAAATGACGAACGTCGGACGATTGCTCCCACACCAAAAGTGCCAGACAGTCAAGCTCTAGCTGCTGAACACCGGCCATTCCCAGCGCATCTACAGCACCACAGACATCGGGGCTCCGGGCTTTCCCTGACCAACAGGGCTTCGACATTTACCACCAGCTGCACCTGGGCGCCCACTGAAATAAAACCCCCAAAAATCACGAACGTCGGACGATTCCTCCCACACCGAAAGTGCCAGCCAGTCAAGCTCTTGCTGCTCCTCACCGGACTTTGGCAGTGCATCTACAGCACCACAGACATCGGGGCTCCGGGCTTTCCCTGACCAACAGGGCTCAGAAGTTTACCACCAGCTGAACCTGGGCCCCCACTGAAAAAAAACCCTGAAAAATCAAAAACGACGGACGATTGCTCCAACACCGAAAGTGCCAGCCTGTCAAGCTCTAGCTGCTCCTCACCAGCCATTCCCAGCGCATCTACAGCACCACAGATATCGGGGTTCTGCGCTTTCCCTGACCAACAGGGCTTCGACGTTTACCACCAGCTGCAGCTGGGTGCCCACTGAAAAAAACCCCGAAAAATCAAGAACGTCGGACAATTGCTCCCACACCAAAAGTGCCAGACAATCAACCTCTTGCTGCTCCTCACCGGCCATTGGCAGCGCATCTACAGCACCACAGACATCGGGGCTCCGGGCGTTCCCTGACCAACAGGGCTTCGACGTTTACCACCAGCTGCACCTGGGTGCCCACTGAAAAAAACCCCGAAAAATCACGAACGTCGGACAATTGCTCCCACACCAAAAGTGCCAGACAATCAACCTCTTGCTGCTCCTCACCGGCCATTGGCAGCGCATCTACAGCACCACAGACATCGCGGCTCTGGGCTTTCCCTGACCAACAGGCCTTCGACATTTACCACCAGCTGCACCTAGTTGGCCACTGAAAAAAAACCCTGAAAAATAAAAAACGTCGGACAATTGATCCAAACCCGAAAGTGCCAGCCAGTCAAGCTCTTGCTGCTCCTCACCGGACTTTGGCAGTGCATCTACAGCACCACAGACATCGGAGCTCCGGGCTTTCCCTGACCAACAGGCCTTCAACGTTTACCACTCGCTGCACCTGGGCTCCCACTGAAAAGAACCCCGAAAAATCACGAACGTCGGACGATTGCTCCCACACCGAAAGTGCCAGCAACACAAGCTCTTTCTGCTCCTCACCGACCATTCCCAGCGCATCTACAGCACCACAGACATCGGGGCTCCGGGCTTTCCCTGACCAACAGGGCTTCGACGTTTACCACCAGCTGAACCTGGGCGCCCACTGGAAAAAAAACCCGAAAAATCACGAACATCGGACGATTGTTCCCACATTGAAAGTGCCAGCCAGTCAAGCTCTTGCTGCTCCTCACCGGCCATTCCCAGCGCATCTACAGCACCACAGATATCGGGGTTCTGCGCTTTCCCTGACCAACAGGGCTTCGACGTTTACCACCAGCTGAACCTGGGCGCCCGCTGAAAAAAATAAAAGAAAAATCACGAACATCGGACGATTGCTCCCACACCAAAAGTGCCAGCCAGTCAAGCTCTTGCTGCTCCTCACCGGCCATTGGCAGCGCATCTACAGCACCACAGACATCGGGGCTCCGGGCTTTCCCTGACCAACAGGGCTTCAACGTTTACCACCAGCTGAACCTGGGAGCCCAGTGAAATAAAACCCCGAAAAATCACGAACGTCGGACGATTCCTCCCACACCGAAAGTGCCAGCAACTCAAGCTCTTGCTGCTCCTCACCGGCCATTCCCAGCGCATCTACAGCACCACAGACATCGGGGCTCTGGGCTTTCCCTGACCAACAGGGCTTCGACGTTTACCACCAGCTGCACCTGGGCTCCCACTGAAAAGAACCCCGAAAAATCACGAACGTCGGACGATTGCTCCCACACCAAAAGTGCCAGCCAGTCAAGCTCTAGCTGCTGAACACCGGCCATTCCCAGCGCATCTACAGCACCACAGACATCGGGGCTCCGGGCTTTCCCTGACCAACTGGGCTTCGACGATTACCACCAGCTGAACCTGGGCGCCCACTGAAATAAAACCCCGAAAAATCACGAACGTCCGACGATTGCTCCCACACCCAAAGTGCCAGCCAGTGAAGCTCTTGCTGCTCCTCAGCGGCGATTGGCAGCACATCTACAGCACCACAGACATCGGGGCTCCGGGCTTTCCCTGACCAACAGGGCTTCGACGTTTACCACCAGCTGAACCTGGGCGCCCACTGGAAAAAAAACCCGAAAAATCACGAACGTCGGACGATTGCTCCCACAACGAAAGTGCCAGCAACTCAAGCTCTTGCTGCTACTCACCAGACTTTGGCAGTGCATCTACAGCACCACAGACATCGGGGCTCCGGGCTTTCCCTGACCAACAGGGCTTCGACGTTTACCACCAGCTGAACCTGGGCGCCCACTGAAAAAAATAAACTAAAAATCACGAACATCGGACGATTGCTCCCACACGGAAAGTGCCAGCAACAGAAGCTCTTGCTGCTCCTCACCGCCCATTCCCAGCGCATCTACAGCACCACAGACATCGGGGCTCTGGGCTTTCCCTGACCCTTCGACGTTTCCCTGGGCTTCGACGTTTACTACCAGCTGAACCTGGGCGCCCACTGAAAAAAAACCCCGAAAAATCACAAACGTCGGACGATTGCTCCCACACCGAAAGTCCCAGCCAGTCAAGCTCTTGCTGCTCCTCACCGGCCATTCCCAGCGCATCTACAGCACCACAGACATCGCGGCTCCGGGCTTTCCCTCACCAACAGGGCTTCGACATTTACCACCAGCTGCACCTGGTTACCCACTGAAAAAAAACCCTGAAAAATCAAAAACGTCAGACGATTGCTCCCACACTGAAAGTGCCAGCAACTCAAGCTCTTGCTGCTCCTCACCGGCCATTGGCAGCGCATCTACAGCACCACAGACATCGCGGCTCTGGGCTTTCCCTGACCAACAGGCCTTCGACATTAACCACCAGCTGCACCTAGTTGGCCACTGAAAAAAAACCCTGAAAAATCAAAAACGTCGGACAATTGATCCCACACCGAAAGTGCCAGCCAGTCAAGCTCTTGCAGTTCCTCACCGGCCACTGGCAGCTCATCTACAGCACCACAGACATCGGAGCTCCGGGCTTTCCCTGACCAACAGGCCTTCGACGTTTACCACCAGCTGCACCTGGGCTCCCACTGAAAAGAACCCCGAAAAATCACGAACGTCGGACGATTGCTCCCACAACGAAAGTGCCAGCAACTCAAGCTCTTGCTGCTACTCACCGGACTTTGGCAGTGCATCTACAGCACCACAGACATCGCGGCTCCGGGCTTTCCCTGACGAACAGGGCTTCGACGTTTACCACTCGCTGAACCTGGGCGCCCACTGAAAAAAATAAACGAAAAATCATGAATATCGGACGATTGCTCCCACACCGAAACTGCCAGCAACTCAAGCTCTTGCTGCTACTCACCGCCCATTGGCAGGGCATCTACAGCACCACAGACATCGGGGCTCCGAGCTTTCCCTGACCAACAGGGCTTCAACGTTTACCACCAGCTGCACCTGGGCGCCCACTGAAATAAAACTCCGAAAAATCACGAACGTCAGACGATTGCTCCCACAACGAAAGTGCCAGCAACTCAAGCTCTTGCTGCTACTCACCAGACTTTGGCAGTGCATCTACAGCACCACAGACATTGGGTTTCTGCGCTTTCCCTGACCAACAGGGCTTCGACATTTACCACCAGCTGCACCTGGGCGCCCACTGAAAAAAATAAACTAAAAATCACGAACATCGGACGAGTATTCCCACACTGAAAGTGCCAGCAACTCAAGCTCTTGCTGCTCCTCACCGCCCATTGGCAGGGCATCTACAGCACCACAGACATCGGGGCTCCGAGCTTTCCCTGACCAACAGGGCTTCGACGTTTACCACCAGCTGCACCTGGGCGCCCACTGAAATAAAACCCTGAAAAATCACGAACGTCGGACGATTGCTCCCACAGTGAAAGTGCCAGCAACTCAAGCTCTTGCTGCTACTCACCTCCCATTCCCAGCGCATCTACAGCACCACAGACATCGCGGCTCTGGGCTTTCCCTGACCAACTGGGCTTCGACGTTTACCACCAGCTGAACCTGGGCGCCCACTGAAATAAAACCCCCAAAAATCACAAACGTCGGACTATTGCTCCCACACTGAAATTGCCAGCCTGTCAAGCTCTTGCTGCTCCTCACCGGCCATTCCCAGCGCATCTACAGCACCACAGACATCGCGGCTCCGGGCTTTCCCTGACCAACAGGGCTTCGACATTTACCACCAGCTGCACCTGGGCGCCCAGTGAAAAAAAAACCCCAAAAATCACGAACGTCAGACGATTGCTCCCACATCGAAAGTGCCAGCATGTCAGCCTGTTGCTGCTCCTCACCGGCTATTGGCAGTGCATCTACAGCACCACAGACATCGGGGCTCCGGGATTTCCCTGACCAGCAGGGCTTCGACGTTTACCACCAGCTGCACCTGGTTACGCACTGGAAAAAAACCCTGAAAAATCAAAAACGTCGGACGATTGCTCCCACACCGAAAGTGCCAGCCAGTCAAGCTCTTGCTGCTCCTCACCGGCCATTCCCAGCGCATCTACAGCACCACAGACATCGGGGCTCTGGGCTTTCCCTGACGAACAGGGCTTCGACATTTACCACCAGCTGCACCTGGGCGCCCACTGAAAAAAAACCCCGAAAAATCACAAATGTCGGACGATTCCTGCCACACCTTAAATGCCAGCCTGTCAAGCTCTTGCTGCGCCTCACCACCCATTCCCAGCGCATCTACAGCACCACAGACATCAGGGCTCTGGGCTTTCCCTGAACAACAGGGCTTCGACGTTTACCACCAGCTGAACCTGGGCGCCCTCTGAAAAAAAACCCCAAAAAATCACGAACGTCGGACGATTGCTCCCACACCGAAAGTGCCAGACAGTCAAGCTCTTGCTGCTCCTCACCAGACTTTGGCAGTGCATCTACAGCACCACAGACATTCGGGTTCTGCGCTTTCCCTGAACAACAGGGCTTCGACGTTTACCACCAGCTGAACCTGGGCGCCCACTGAAAAAAAACCCCGAAAAATCACGAACGTCGGACGATTGCTCCCACACCAAAAGTGCCAGACAGTCAAGCTCTTGCTGCTCCTCACCGGCCATTGGCAGCTCATCTACAGCATCACAGATATCGGGGCTGCGGGCTTTCCGTGACCAACAGGGCTTCGACGTTTACCACCAGCTGAACCTGGGCGCCCACTGAAAGTAAGACCCTAAAAAATCACGAACGTCGGACGATTGCTCCCACACCGAAAGTGCCAGCAACTCAAGCTCCTGCTGCTACTCACCGGACTTTGGCAGTGCATCTACAGCACCACAGACATCGGGGTTCTGCGCTTTCCCTGAACAACAGGGCTTCGACATTTACCACCAGGTGCACCTGGGCGCCCACTGAAAAAAATAAACGAAAAATCACAAACGTCGGACGATTGCTCCCACACCGAAAGTGCCAGCCTGTCAAGCTCTTGCTGCTCCTCACCGGCCATTGGCAGCGCATCTACAGCACCACAGACATCAGGGCTCTGGACTTTCCCTGACGAACACGGCTTTGACGTTTACCACCGGCTGCTCCTGGGCGCCCACTGAAAAGAACCCCCAAAAAATCACGAACATCGGACGATTGCTCCCACACCGAAAGTGCCAGCAACTCAAGCTCTTGCTGCTCCTCAACTCCCATTCCCAGCGCATCTACAGCACCACAGACATCGGGGCTCTGGGCTTTCCCAGACAAACAGGGCTTCGACATTTACCACCAGCTGCACCTGGGCTACCACTGAAAAGAACCCCGAAAAATCACGAACGTCGGACGATTGCTCCAACACCAAAAGTGCCAGTCAGTCAAGCTCTTACTGCTCCTAACCGGCCATTGGCAGCGCATCTACAGCACCACAGACATCGGGGCTCCGGGCTTTCCCTGACGAACCAGGCTTCGACGTTTACCACCAGCTGCACCTGGGTGCCCCCTGAAAAAAATAAACGAAGAATCAAGAACATCGGACGATTGCTCCCACACCGAAAGTGCCAGCCAGTCAAGCTCTTGCTGCTCCTCACCGGTCATTGGCAGCGCATCTACAGTACCACAGACATCGGGGCTCCGGGCTTTCCCTGACCAACAAGGCTTCGACGTTTACCACCAGCTGAACCTGGGCGCCCACTGAAAGTAAAACCCCAAAAAATCACGAACGTCGGACGATTGCTCCCACACCGAAAGTGCCAGCAACTCAAGCTCCTGCTGCTACTAACCGGACTTTGGCAGTGCATCTACAGCACCACAGACGTCGGGGTTCTGCGCTTTCCCTGACCAACAGGGCTTCGACATTTACCACCAGCTGAACCTGGGCGCCCACTGAAAAAAATAAACGAAAAATCACAAACGTCGGACGATTGCTCCCACACCGAAAGTGCCAGCCAGTCAAGCTCTTGCTGCTCCTCACCGGCCATGGGCAGTGAATCTACAGCACCACAGACATCCCGGCTCCGGGCTTTCCCTGACGAACAGGGCTTCGACATTTACCACCAGCTGCACCTGGGCGCCCACTGAAATAAATAAACGAAAAATCACAAACGTCGGACGATTGCTCCCACACCTGAAGTGCCAGCCAGTCAAGCTCTTGCTGCTCCTCACCGGCCATTGGCAGCGCATCTACAGCACCACAGACATCGGGGCTCCGGGCTTTCCCTGACCAACAGGGCTTCGACGTTTACCACCAGCTGCACCTCGGAGCCCGCTGAAAAAAACCCCGAAAAATCACAAACGTCGGACGATTGCTCCCACACCGAAAGTGCCAGCAACTCAAGCTCTTGCTGCTACTCACCGGACTTTGGCAGTGCATCTACAGCACCACAGACATCGGGGTCCTGCGCTTTCCCTGAACAACAGGGCTTCAACGTTTACCACCAGCTGCACCTGGGCGCCCGCCGAAAAAAACCCCGAAAAATCACAAACGTCGGACGATTGCTCCCACACCGAAAGTGCCAGCAACTCAAGCTCTTACTGCTACTCACCGGACTTTGGCAGTGCATCTACAGCACCACAGACATCGGGGTTCTGCGCTTTCCCTGAACAACAGGGCTTCAACGTTTACCACCAGCTGCACCTGGGCGCCCACTGAAAAAAGTAAACGAAAAATCACGAACATCGCACGATTGCTCCCACACCGAAAGTGCCAGCCAGTCAAGCTCTTGCTGCTCCTCACCGGCCATGGGCAGCGCATCTACAGCACCACAGACATCGGGGCTCCGGGCTTTCCCTGACCAACCGGGCTTCGACATTTACCACCAGCTGCACCTGGGTGCCCCCTGAAAAAAAAAACCCCAAAAATCACAAATATCGGACGATTTCTGCCACACCTTAAATGCCAGCCTGTCAAGCTCTTGCTGCTCCTCACCGGCCATTGGCAGCGCATCTAAAGCACCACAGACATCGGGGCTCCGGGCTTTCCCAGACCAACAGGGCTTCGACATTTACCACCAGCTGCACCTGGGCGCCCACTGAAATTAAAACCACGAAAAATCACGAACGTCGGACGATTGCTCCCACACCAAAAGTCCCAGTCAGTCAAGCTCTTGCTGCTACTCACGGGCCATGGGCAGCGCATCTACAGCACCACAGACATCGTGGCTCCGGGTTTTCCCTGACCAACAGGGCTTCGACATTTACCACCAGCTGCACCTGGGTGCCCCCTGAAAAAAAAACCCCAAAAATCACAAATGTCGGACGAATCCTGTCACACCTTAAATGCCAGCCTGTCAAGCTCTTGCTGCTCCTCACCCGCCATTGGAGGCGCATCTACAGCACCACAGACATCGGGGCTCCGGGCTTTCCCTGACCAACAGGGCTTCGACGTTTACCACCAGCTGCACCTGGGCGCCCACTGAAAAAAATAAACGAAAAATCACGAACATCGCACGATTGCTCCCACACCGAAAGTGCCAGCAACTCAAGCTCTTGCTGCTACTCACCTCCCATTCCCAGCGCATCTACAGCACCACAGACATCGGGGCTCCGGGCTTTCCCTGACGAACAGGGCTTCGACGTTTACCACCAGCTGAACCTGGGCGCGCACTGGAAAAAAAACCCGAAAAATCACGAACGTCGGACGATTGTTCCCACATTGAAAGTGCCAGCCAGTCAAGCTCTTGCTGCTATTCACCGGCCATTGGCAGCGCATCTACAGCACCACAGACATCGGGGCTCCGGGCTTTCCCTGACCAACAGGGCTTCGACGTTTACCATCCGCTGCACCTGGGCTCCCACTGAAAAGAACACCGAAAAATCACAAACGTCGGACGATTGCTCCCACACCGAAAGTGCCAGCCAGTCAAGCTCTTGCTGCTCCTCACCGCCCATTGGCAGCGCATCTACAGCACCACAGACATCGGAGCTCCGGGCTTTCCATGACGAACCAGGCTTCGACATTTACCACCAGCTGCACCTGGGCTCCCACTGAAAAGAACCCCGAAAAATCACGAACATCGGACGATTGCTCCCACACCGAAAGTGCCAGCAACACAAGCTCTTGCTGCTCCTCACCGGCCATTCCCAGCGCATCTACAGCATCACAGATATCGGGGCTCCGGGCTTTCCGTGACCAACAGGGCTTCGACGTTTACCACCAGCTGCACCTGTGCGCCCACTGAAAGTAAAACCCCGAAAAATCACGAACGTTGGACGATTGCTCCCACAACGAAAGTGCCAGCCAGCCAAGCTCTTGCTGCTCCTCACCGGCCATTGGCAGCGCATCTACAGCACCACAGACATCGTGGCTCCGGGCTTTCCCTGACCAACAGGCCTTCGACATTTACCACCAGCTGCACCTGGGCGCCCACTGAAAAAAAACCCTGAAAAATGACGAACGTCGGACGATTGCTCCCACACCAAAAGTGCCAGCAACTCAAGCTCTTGCTGCTCCTCACCGGACAGTGGCAGTGCATCTACAGCACCACAGACATTGGGGCTCCGGGCTTTCCCTGACCAACAGGCCTTCGACGTTTACCACTCGCTGAACCTGGGCTCCCACTGAAAAGAACCCCGAAAAATCACGAACGTCGGACGATTGCTCCCACACCAGAAGTTCCAGACAGTCAAGCTCTTGCTGCTGAACACCGGCCATTCCCAGCGCATCTACATCACCACAGACATCGGGGCTCCGGGCTTTCCCTGACCAACAGGTCTTAGAAGTTTACCACCAGCTGAACCTGGGCGCCCACTGAAATAAAACCCCGAAAAATCACGAACGTCCGACGATTGCGCCCACACCCAAAGTGTCAGCCAGTCAAGCTCTTGCTGCTGCTCACCGGACTTTGGCAGTGCATCTACAGCACCACAGACATCGGGGCTCCGGGCTTTCCCTGACCATCAGGGCTTCGACATTTACCACCAGCTGCACCTCGGCTCCCACTGAAATAAAAGCCCGAAAAATCACGAACGTCGGACGATTGCTCCCACAACGAAAGTGCCAGCCAGTCAAGCTCTTGCTGCTCCTCACCGCCCATTCCCAGCGCATCTACAGCACCACAGACATCGGGGCTCCGGGCTTTCCCTGACCAACAGGGCTTCGACGTTTACCACCAGCTGAACCTGGGCGCCCACTGGAAAAAAAACCCGAAAAATCACGAACGTCGGACGATTGTTTCCACATTGAAAGTGCCAGCCAGTCAAGCTCTTGCTGCTCCTCACCGGCCATTGGCAGCGCATCTACAGCACCACAGACATCGCGGCTCCGGGCTTTCCCTGACCATCAGGGCTTCGACATTTACCACCAGCTGCACCTGGGCGCCCACTGAAATAAAACCCCGAAAAATCACAAACGTCGGACGATTGCTCCCACAACGAAAGTGCCAGCAACTCAAGCTCTTGCTGCTCCTCACCAGAGAGTGGCAGCGCATCTACAGCACCACAGACATCGGGGCTCCGGGCTTTCCCTGACCAACAGGGCTTCGACGTTTACCACCAGCTGCACGTGGGCGCCCACTGAAAAAAATAAACGAAAAATCATGAATATCGGACGATTGCTCCCACACCGAAACTGCGAGCAACTCAAGTTCTTGCTGCTACTCACCGCCCATTGGCAGGGCATCTACAGCACCACAGACATCGGGGCTCCGGGCTTTCCCTGACCAACAGGGCTTCAACGTTTACCACCAGCTGCACCTGGGCGCCCACTGAAAGTAAAACCCCGAAAAATCACGAACATCGGACGATTGCTCCCACACCGAAAGTGCCAGCAACACAAGCTCTTGCTGCTCCTCACCGCCCATTCCCAGCGCATCTACAGCACCACAGACATCGCGGCTCCGGGCTTTCCCTCACCAACAGGGCTTCGACATTTACCACCAGCTGCACCTGGTTACCCACTGAAAAAAAACCCTGAAAAATCAAAAACGTCAGACGATTCGTCCCACACTGAAAGTGCCAGCAACTCAAGCTCTTGCTGCTCCTCACCGGCCATTCCCAGTGCATCTACAGCACCACAGACATCGCGGCTCTGGGCTTTCCCTGACCAACAGGCCTTCGACATTTACCACCAGCTGCACCTAGTTGGTCACTGAAAAAAAACCCTGAAAAATCAAAAACGTCGGACAATTGATCCCACACCGAAAGTGCCAGCCAGTCAAGCTCTTGCTGCTCCTCACCGGCCATTGGCAGCGCATCTACAGCACCACTGACATCAGGGCTCCGGGCTTTCCCTGACCAACAGGGCTTCGACGTTTACCACCCACTGCACCTGGGCGCCCACTGAAAAAAACCCCGAAAAATCACGAACGTCGGACGATTGCACCCAAACCGAAATTGCCAGCAACACAATCTCTTGCTGCTCCTCACCGGCCATTCCCAGCGCATCTACAGCACCACAGACATCGGGGCTCCGGGCTTTCCCTGACCAACAGGGCTTCGACGTTTACCACCAGCTGCACCTGAGCGCCCACTGGAAAAAAAACCCAAAAAATCACGAACGTCGGACGATTGTTCCCACATTGAAAGTGCCAGCCAGTCAAGCTCTTGCTGCTCCTCACCGGGCATTGGCAGCGCATCTACAGCACCACAGACATCGGGACTCCGGGCTTTCCCTGACCAACAGGGCTTCGACGTTTACCACCAGCTGCACCTGGGCGCCCACTGAAAAAAATAAACGAAAAATCACGAACATCGGACGAGTGCTCCCACACCAAAAGTGCCAGCCTGTCAAGCTCTTGCTGCTACTCACCGGCCATTGGCAGGGAATCTACAGCACCACAGACATCGGGGCTCCGGGCTTTCCCTGACCAACAGGGCTTCGACATTTACCACCAGCTGCACCTGGGCGCCCACTGAAATAAAACCCCGAAAAATCTCGAACGTCGGACGATTGCTCCCACACCAAAAGTGCCAGCCAGTCAAGCTCTTGCTGCTCCTCACCGGACAGTGGCAGTGCATCTACAGCACCACAGACATCCCGGCTCCGGGCTTTCCCTGACCAACAGGGCTTCAACGTTTACCACCAGCTGCAACTGGGCGCCCACTGAAAAAAATAAACGAAAAATCACGAACATCGCACGATTGCTCCCACACCGAAAGTGCCAGCCAGTCAAGCTCTTGCTGCTCATCACCGGCCATTCCCAGCGCATCTACAGCACCACAGACATCGGGGCTCCGGGCTTTCCCTGACCAACAGGGCTTCGACGTTTACCACCAGCTGCACCTGGGTGCCGCCTGAAAAAAAAACTCCAAAAATCACAAATGTCGGACGATTCCTGCCACACCTTAAATGCCAGCCTGTCAAGCTCTTGCTGCTACTCACCGGACATTCCCAGCGCATCTATAGCACCACAGACATCAGGGCTCTGGAATTTCCCTGACGAACAGGGCTTCGACGTTTACCACCAGCTGCACCTGGGCTCCCACTGAAAAAAAACCCTGAAAAATCAAAAACGTCGGACGATTGCTCCCACACCGAAAGTGCCAGCCTGTCAAGCTCTTGCTGCTCCTCACCGGCTATTGGCAGCGCATCTACAACACCACAGACATCGGGGCTCCGGGCTTTCCCTGACCAACAGGGCTTCGACGTTTACCACTCGCTGCAGCTGGGCTCCCACTGAAAAGAACCCCGAAAAATCACGAACGTCGGACGATTGCTCCCACACCGAAAGTGCCAGCCTGTCAAGCTCTTGCTGCTCCTCACCGGACTTTGGCAGTGCATCTACAGCACCACAGACATCGGGGCTCCGGGCTTTCCCTGACCAACAGGACTTCGACGTTTACCACTCGCTGAACCTGGGCTCCCACTGAAAAGAACCCCAAAAAATCACGAACGTCGGACGATTGCTCCCACACCAAAAGTGCCAGACAGTCAAGCTCTAGCTGCTGAACACCGGCCATTCCCAGCGCATCTACAGCACCACAGACATCGGGGCTCCGGGCTTTCCCTGACCAACAGGGCTTCGACGTTTACCACCAGCTGCACCTGGGCGCCCACTGAAATAAAACCCCGAAAAATCACGAACGTCCGACGATTGCTCCCACACCCAAAGTGCCAGCCAGTCAAGCTCTTGCTGCTCCTCACCGGCCATTGGCAGCGCATCTACAGCACCACAGATATCGGGGCTCCGAGCTTTCCCTGACCGACAGGGCTTCAACGTTTACCACCAGCTGCACCTGGGCGCCCACTGAAATAAAACCCCGAAAAATCAGGAACGTCGGACGATTCCTCCCACACCGAAAGTGCCAGCAACTCAAGCTCTTGCTGCTACTCACCGGCCATTCCCAGTGCATCTACAGCACCACAGACATCAGGGCTCTGGAATTTCCCTGACGAACAGGGCTTCGACGTTTACCACCAGCTGCACCTGGGCGCCCACTGAAAAAAAAAACGCAAAAATCACGAATGTCGGACGATTGCACCCACAACGAAAGTGCCAGCATGTGAGCCTCTTGCTGCTCCTCACCGGCTATTGGCAGCGCATCTACAACACCACAGACATCGGGGCTCTGCGCTTTCCCTGACCAACAGGCCTTCGACGTTTACCACCAGTTGAACCTGGGCGCCCACTGAAAAAAATAAACGAAAAAGCACGAACGTCGGACGATTGCTCCCACACCGAAAGTGCCAGCAAGTCAAGCTCTTGCTGCTCCTCATCGCCCATTGGCAGCGCATCTACAGCACCACAGACATCGGGGCTCCGGGCTTTCCCTGACGAACCGGGCTTCGACATTTACCACCAGCTGCACCTGGGTGCCCCCTGAAAAAAAAACCCCAAAAAACACAAATGTCGGACGATTCCTGCCACACCTTAAATGCCAGCCTGTCAAGCTCTTGCTGCTACTCACCGGCCATTCCCAGCGCATCTACAGCACCACAGACATCAGGGCTCTGGACTTTCCCTGACGAACAGGGCTTCGACATTTACCACCAGCTGCACCTGGGCTCCCACTGAAAAAAAACCCTGAAAAATCAAAAACGTCGGACGATTGCTCCCACACCGAAAGTGCCAGCCTGTCAAGCTCTTGCTGCTCCTCACCGCCCATTCCCAGCGCATCTACAGCACCACAGACATCGGGGCTCCGGGCTTTCCCTGACCAACAGGGCTTCGACGTTTACCACTCGCTGCAGCTGGGCTCCCACTGAAAAGAACCCCGAAAAATCACGAACGTCGGACGATTGCTCCCACACCGAAAGTGCCAGCCTGTCAAGCTCTTGCTGCTCCTCACCGGCCATTCCCAGCGCATCTACAGCACCACAGACATCGGGGCTCTGGGCTTTCCCTGACCAACAGGCCTTCGATGTTTACCACCTACTGAACCTGGGCGCCCAGTGAATAAAAATCCCCAAAAATCACAAACGTCCGACGATTGCTCCCACACTGAAAGTGCCAGCAACTCAAGCTCCTGCTGCTCCTCACCGCCCATTCCCAGCGCATCTACAGCACCACAGACATCGGGGCTCCGGGCTTTCCCTGACCAACACGGCTTCGACATTTACCACCAGCTGCACCTGTGCGCCCACTGAAAGTAAAACCCCGAAAAATCACGAACGTCGGACGATTGGTCCCACAACGAAAGTGCCAGCCAGCCAAGCTCTTGCTGCTCCTCACCGGCCATTGGCAGCGCATCTACAGCACCACAGACATCGTGGCTCCGGGCTTTCCCTGACCAACAGGCCTTCGACATTTACCACCAGCTGCACCTGGGCGCCCACTGAAAAAAAACCCTGAAAAATGACGAACGTCGGACGATTGCTCCCACACCAAAAGTGCCAGCAACTCAAGCTCTTGCTGCTCCTCACCGGACAGTGGCAGTGCATCTACAGCACCACAGACATTGGGGCTCCGGGCTTTCCCTGACCAACAGGACTTGGACGTTTACCACTCGCTGAACCTGGGCTCCCACTGAAAAGAACCCCGAAAAATCACGAACGTCGGACGATTGCTCCCACACCAGAAGTTCCAGACAGTCAAGCTCTTGCTGCTGAACACCGGCCATTCCCAGCGCATCTACATCACCACAGACATCGGGGCTCCGGGCTTTCCCTGACCAACAGGTCTTAGAAGTTTACCACCAGCTGAACCTGGGCGCCCACTGAAATAAAACCCCGAAAAATCACGAACGTCCGACGATTGCGCCCACACCCAAAGTGTCAGCCAGTCAAGCTCTTGCTGCTGCTCACCGGACTTTGGCAGTGCATCTACAGCACCACAGACATCGGGGCTCCGGGCTTTCCCTGACCATCAGGGCTTCGACATTTACCACCAGCTGCACCTCGGCTCCCACTGAAATAAAAGCCCGAAAAATCACGAACGTCGGACGATTGCTCCCACAACGAAAGTGCCAGCCAGTCAAGCTCTTGCTGCTCCTCACCGCCCATTCCCAGCGCATCTACAGCACCACAGACATCGGGGCTCCGGGCTTTCCCTGACGAACAGGGCTTCGACGTTTACCACCAGCTGAACCTGGGCGCCCACTGGAAAAAAAACCCGAAAAATCACGAACGTCGGACGATTGTTTCCACATTGAAAGTGCCAGCCAGTCAAGCTCTTGCTGCTCCTCACCGGCCATTGGCAGCGCATCTACAGCACCACAGACATCGCGGCTCCGGGCTTTCCCTGACCATCAGGGCTTCGACATTTACCACCAGCTGCACCTGGGCGCCCACTGAAATAAAACCCCGAAAAATCACAAACGTCGGACGATTGCTCCCACAACGAAAGTGCCAGCAACTCAAGCTCTTGCTGCTCCTCACCGGAGAGTGGCAGCGCATCTACAGCACCACAGACATCGGGGCTCCGGGCTTTCCCTGACCAACAGGGCTTCGACGTTTACCACCCACTGCACCTGGGCGCCCACTGAAAAAAACCCCGAAAAATCACGAACGTCGGACGATTGCACCCAAACCGAAATTGCCAGCAACACAATCTCTTGCTGCTCCTCACCGGCCATTCCCAGCGCATCTACAGCACCACAGACATCGGGGCTCCGGGCTTTCCCTGACCAACAGGGCTTCGACGTTTACCACCAGCTGCACCTGGGCGCCCACTGGAAAAAAAACCCAAAAAATCACGAACGTCGGACGATTGTTCCCACATTGAAAGTGCCAGCCGGTCAAGCTCTTGCTGCTCCTCACCGGGCATTGGCAGCGCATCTACAGCACCACAGACATCGGGACTCCGGGCTTTCCCTGACCAACTGGGCTTCGACGTTTACCACCAGCTGCACCTGGGCGCCCACTGAAAAAAATAAACGAAAAATCACGAACATCGGACGAGTGCTCCCACACCAAAAGTGCCAGCCTGTCAAGCTCTTGCTGCTACTCACCGGCCATTGGCAGGGAATCTACAGCACCACAGACATCGGGGCTCCGGGCTTTCCCTGACCAACAGGGCTTCAACGTTTCCCACCAGCTGCACCTGGGCGCCCACTGAAATAAAACCCCGAAAAATCACGAACGTCGGACGATTGCTCCCACACTGAAAGTGCCAGCAACTCAAGCTCTTGCTGCTACTCACCTCCCATTCCCAGCGCATCTACAACACCACAGACATCGGGGCTCCGGGCTTTCCCTGACCAACTGGGCTTCGACGTTTACCACCAGCTGAACCTGGGCGCCCACTGAAATAAAACCCCGAAAAAACACAAACGTCGGACTATTGCTCCCACACTGAAAGTGCCAGCAACTCAAGCTCTTGCTGCTCCTCACCGCCCATTCCGAACGCATCTACAGCACCACAGACATCGTGGCTCCGGGCTTTCCCTGACCAACAGGGCTTCGACGTTTACCACCCGCTGCACCTGGGCGCCCACTGAAAAAAATAAACGAAAAATCACAAACGTCGGACGATTGCTCCCACACCGAAAGTGCCAGCAACTCAAGCTCTTGCTGCTCCTCACCGGCCATTGGAGGCGCATCTACAGCACCACAGACATCGGGGCTCCGGGCTTTCCCTGACCAACAGGGCTTCGACATTTACCACCAGCTGCACGTGGGCGCCCACTGAAAAAAATAAACGAAAAATCACGAACATCGCACGATTGCTCCCACACCGAAAGTGCCAGCCAGTCAAGCTCTTGCTGCTCATCACCGGCCATTCCCAGCGCATCTACAGCACCACAGACATCGGGGCTCCGGGCTTTCCCTGACCAACAGGGCTTCGACATTTACCACCAGCTGCACCTGGGCGCCCACTGAAATAAAACCCCGAAAAATCTCGAACGTCGGACGATTGCTCCCACACCAAAAGTGCCAGCCAGTCAAGCTCTTGCTGCTCCTCACCGGACAGTGGCAGTGCATCTACAGGACCACAGACATCCCGGCTCCGGGCTTTCCCTGACCAACAGGGCTTCAACGTTTACCACCAGCTGCAACTGGGCGCCCACTGAAAAAAATAAACGAAAAATCACGAACATCGCACGATTGCTCCCACACCGAAAGTGCCAGCCAGTCAAGCTCTTGCTGCTCATCACCGGCCATTCCCAGCGCATCTACAGCACCACAGACATCGGGGCTCCGGGCTTTCCCTGACCAACAGGGCTTCGACGTTTACCACCAGCTGCACCTGGGTGCCGCCTGAAAAAAAAACTCCAAAAATCACAAATGTCGGACGATTCCTGCCACACCTTAAATGCCAGCCTGTCAAGCTCTTGCTGCTACTCACCGGACATTCCCAGCGCATCTATAGCACCACAGACATCAGGGCTCTGGAATTTCCCTGACGAACAGGGCTTCGACGTTTACCACCAGCTGCACCTGGGCTCCCACTGAAAAAAAACCCTGAAAAATCAAAAACGTCGGACGATTGCTCCCACACCGAAAGTGCCAGCCTGTCAAGCTCTTGCTGCTCCTCACCGGCTATTGGCAGCGCATCTACAACACCACAGACATCGGGGCTCCGGGCTTTCCCTGACCAACAGGGCTTCGACGTTTACCACTCGCTGCACCTGGGCTCCCACTGAAAAGAACCCCGAAAAATCACGAACGTCGGACGATTGCTCCCACACCGAAAGTGCCAGCCTGTCAAGCTCTTGCTGCTCCTCACCGGACTTTGGCAGTGCATCTACAGCACCACAGACATCGGGGCTCCGGGCTTTCCCTGACCAACAGGACTTGGACGTTTACCACTCGCTGAACCTGGGCTCCCACTGAAAAGAACCCCAAAAAATCACGAACGTCGGACGATTGCTCCCACACCAAAAGTGCCAGACAGTCAAGCTCTAGCTGCTGAACACCGGCCATTCCCAGCGCATCTACAGCACCACAGACATCGGGGCTCCGGGCTTTCCCTGACCAACAGGGCTTCGACGTTTACCACCAGCTGCACCTGGGCGCCCACTGAAATAAAACCCCGAAAAATCACGAACGTCCGACGATTGCTCCCACACCTGAAGTGCCAGCCAGTCAAGCTCTTGCTGCTCCTCACCGGCCATTGGCAGCGCATCTACAGCACCACAGATATCGGGGCTCCGAGCTTTCCCTGACCGACAGGGCTTCAACGTTTACCACCAGCTGCACCTGGGCGCCCACTGAAATAAAACCCCGAAAAATCAGGAACGTCGGACGATTCCTCCCACACCGAAAGTGCCAGCAACTCAAGCTCTTGCTGCTACTCACCGGCCATTCCCAGTGCATCTACAGCACCACAGACATCAGGGCTCTGGAATTTCCCTGACGAACAGGGCTTCGACGTTTACCACCAGCTGCACCTGGGCGCCCACTGAAAAAAAAAACGCAAAAATCACGAATGTCGGACGATTGCACCCACAACGAAAGTGCCAGCATGTGAGCCTCTTGCTGCTCCTCACCGGCTATTGGCAGCGCATCTACAACACCACAGACATCGGGGCTCTGCGCTTTCCCTGACCAACAGGCCTTCGACGTTTACCACCAGTTGAACCTGGGCGCCCACTGAAAAAAATAAACGAAAAAGCACGAACGTCGGACGATTGCTCCCACACCGAAAGTGCCAGCAAGTCAAGCTCTTGCTGCTCCTCATCGCCCATTGGCAGCGCATCTACAGCACCACAGACATCGGGGCTCCGGGCTTTCCCTGACGAACCGGGCTTCGACATTTACCACCAGCTGCACCTGGGTGCCCCCTGAAAAAAAAACCCCAAAAAACACAAATGTCGGACGATTCCTGCCACACCTTAAATGCCAGCCTGTCAAGCTCTTGCTGCTACTCACCGGCCATTCCCAGCGCATCTACAGCACCACAGACATCAGGGCTCTGGACTTTCCCTGACGAACAGGGCTTCGACATTTACCACCAGCTGCACCTGGGCTCCCACTGAAAAAAAACCCTGAAAAATCAAAAACGTCGGACGATTGCTCCCACACCGAAAGTGCCAGCCTGTCAAGCTCTTGCTGCTCCTCACCGCCCATTCCCAGCGCATCTACAGCACCACAGACATCGGGGCTCCGGGCTTTCCCTGACCAACAGGGCTTCGACGTTTACCACTCGCTGCAGCTGGGCTCCCACTGAAAAGAACCCCGAAAAATCACGAACGTCGGACGATTGCTCCCACACCGAAAGTGCCAGCCTGTCAAGCTCTTGCTGCTCCTCACCGGACTTTGGCAGTGCATCTACAGCACCACAGACATCGGGGCTCCGGGCTTTCCCTGACCAACAGGGCTTCGACATTTACCACCAGCTGCACCTGGGTGCCCCCTGAAAAAAAAACCCCAAAAATCACGAACGTCGGACGATTCCTGCCACACCTTAAATGCCAGCCTGTCAAGCTCTTGCTGCTCCTCACCGGCCATTCCCAGCGCATCTACAGCACCACAGACATCGGGGCTCTGGGCTTTCCCTGACCAACAGGCCTTCGATGTTTACCACCTACTGAACCTGGGCGCCCAGTGAATAAAAATCCCCAAAAATCACAAACGTCCGACGATTGCTCCCACACTGAAAGTGCCAGCAACTCAAGCTCCTGCTGCTCCTCACCGCCCATTCCCAGCGCATCTACAGCACCACAGACATCGGGGCTCCGGGCTTTCCCTGACCAACACGGCTTCGACATTTACCAACAGCTGCACCTGTGCGCCCACTGAAAGTAAAACCCCGAAAAATCACGAACGTCGGACGATTGGTCCCACACCAAAAGTGCCAGCCAGTCAAGCTCTTGCTGCTCCTCACCGGAGAGTGGCAGTGCATCTACAGCACCACAGACATCGGGGCTCCGGGCTTTCCCTGACCAACAGGGCTTCGACGTTTACCACTCGCTGAACCTGGGCTCCCACTGAAAAGAACCCCGAAAAATCACGAACGTCGGACGATTGCTCCCACACCAAAAGTGCCAGACAGTCAAGCTCTAGCTGCTGAACACCGGCCATTCCCAGCGCATCTACAGCACCACAGACATCGGGGCTCCGGGCTTTCCCTGACCAACAGGGCTTCGACGTTTACCACCAGCTGCACCTGGGCGCCCACTGAAATAAAACCCCGAAAAATCACGAACGTCCGACGATTGCTCCCACACCCAAAGTGCCAGCCAGTCAAGCTCTTGCTGCTCCTCACCGGCCATTGGCAGCGCATCTACAGTACCACAGATATCGGGGCTCCGAGCTTTCCCTGACCGACAGGGCTTCAACGTTTACCACCAGCTGAACCTGGGCGCCCACTGAAATAAAACCCCGAAAAATCACGAACGTCGGACGATTCCTCCCACACCGAAAGTGCCAGCAACTCAAGCTCTTGCTGCTACTCACCGGCCATTCCCAGTGCATCTACAGCACCACAGACATCGGGGTTCTGCGCTTTCCCTGAACAACAGGGCTTCGACATTTACCACCAGCTGCACCTGGGTGCCCCCTGAAAAAAAAACCCCAAAAATCACAAATGTCAGACGATTCCTGCCACACCTTAAATGCCAGCCTGTCAAGCTCTTGCTGCTACTTACCGGCCATTCCCAGCGCATCTACAGCACCACAGACATCAGGGCTCTGGACTTTCCCTGACGAACAGGGCTTCGACGTTTACCACCAGCTGCACCTGGTTACCCACTGAAAAAAAACCCTGAAAAATCACGAACGTCGGACGATTGCTCCCACACCAAAAGTGCCAGCCAGCCAAGCTCTTGCTGCTACTCACCGCCCATTGGCAGCGCATCTACAGCACCACAGACATCGGGGCTCCGAGCTTTCCCTGACCAACAGGGCTTCGACGTTTACCACCAGCTGAACCTGGGCGCCCACTGAAATAAAACCCCGAAAAATCACGAACGTCGGACGATTGCTCCCACACCTTAAATGCCAGCCTGTCAAGCTCTTGCTGCTCCTCACCGGCCATTCCCAGCGCATCTACAGCACCACAGACATCAGGGCTCTGGACTTTCCCTGACCAACAGGGCTTCAACGTTTACCACCAGCTGAACCTGGGCGCCCACTGAAAAGAACCCCGAAAAATCACGAACGTCGGACAATTGCTCCCACACCGAAAGTGCCAGCAACTCAAGCTCTTGCTGCTCCTCAGCGGCCATTCCCAGCGCATCTACAGCACCACAGACATCGGGGCTCTACGCTTTCCCTGACCAACAGGGCTTCGACGTTTACCACCCGCTGCACCTGGGCGCCCACTGAAATAAAACCCCGAAAAATCACGAACGTCGGACAATTGCTCCGACACCAAAAGTGCCAGCAACACAAGCTCTTGCTGCTCCTCAGCGGCCATTCCCAGCGCATCTACAGCACCACAGACATCGGGGCTCTACGCTTTCCCTGACCAACAGGGCTTCGACGTTTACCACCAGCTGAACCTGGGCGCCCACTGAAATAAAACCCCGAAAAATCACGAACGTCGGACGATTGCTCCCACACCGAAAGTGCCAGCAACTCAAGCTCTTGCTGCTACTCACCGGACTTTGGCAGTGCATCTACAGCACCACAGACATCGGGGTTCTCCGCTTTCCCTGAACAACAGGGCTTCGACGTTTACCACCAGCTGCACCTGGGCGCCCACTGAAAAAAATAAATGAAAAATCACGAACGTCGGACGATTGCTCCCACACCAAAAGTGCCAGCCAGTCAAGCTCTTGCTGCTCCTCACCGGCCATTCCCAGCGCATCTACAGCACCACCGACACCGGGGCTCCGGGCGTTCCCTGACCAACAGGGCTTCGACGTTTACCACCAGCTGAACCTGGGCGCCCACTGCAATAAAAGCCCGAAAAATCATGAACGTCGGACGATTGCTCCCACACCGAAAGTGCCAGCCAGTCAAGCTCTTGCTGCTCCTGACCGGACTTTGGCAGCGCATCTACAGCACCACAGACATCGAGGTTCTGCGCTTTCCCTGACCAACAGGGCTTTGACGTTTACCACTAGCTGAACCTGGGCGCCCCCTGAAAAAAAACCCTGAAAAATGACGAACGTCGGACGATTGCTCCCACACCAAAAGTGCCAGCAACTCAAGCTCTTGCTGCTCCTCACCTCCCATTCCCAGCGCATCTACAGCACCACAGACATCGGGGCTCCGGGCTTTCCCTGACCAACAGGGCTTCGACGTTTACCACCAGCTGCACCTGGTTGCCCACTGAAAAAAAAACCCTGAAAAATCAAAAACGTCGGACGATTGATCCCACACCGAAAGTGCCAGCCTGTCAAGCTCTTGCTGTTCCTCACCGGCCATTGGCAGCGCATCTACAGCACCACAGACATCGGGGCTCTGGGCTTTCCCGGACCAACAGGGCTTCGACGTTTACCACCAGCTGAGCCTGGGCGCCAACTGAAAAGAACCCCGAAAAATCACGAACATCGGACGATTGCTCCCACACCGAAAGTGCCAGCAACTCAAGCTCTTGCTGCTCCTCACCGGACTTTGGCAGCGCATCTACAGCACCACAGACATCGGGGCTCCGGGCTTTCCCTGACCAACAGGGCTTCGACGTTTACCACTCGCTGAACCTGGGCTCCCACTGAAAAGAACCCCGAAAAATCACGAACATCGGACAATTGCTCCCACACCGAAAGTTCCAGCAACTCAAGCTATTGCTGCTCCTCACCGGCCACTGGCAGCGCATCTACAGCACCACAGACATCGGGGCTCTGGGCTTTCCCTGACAAACAGGGCTTCGATGTTTACCACCAGCTGAACCTGGGCGCCCACTGAAATAAAACCCCGAAAAATCACAAACGTCGGACGATTCCTCCCACACAGAAAGTTCCAGCAACTCAAGCTCTTGCTGTTCCTCACCGGACTTTGGCAGGGCATCTACAGCACCACAGACATCACGGCTCCGAGCTTTCCCTGACCAACAGGGCTTCGACGTTTACCACCAGCTGCACCTGTGCGCCCACTGAAAAAAACCCCGAAAAATCACAAACGTCGGACGATTGCTCCCACACCAAAAGTGCCAGCCAGTCAAGCTCTTGCTGCTCCTCACCGGCCATTGGCAGCGCATCTACAGCACCACAGACATCGTGGCTCCGGGCTTTCCCTGACCAACAGGCCTTCGACATTTACCACCAGCTGCACCTGGGCGCCCAGTGAAATAAAACCCCGAAAAATCACGAACGTCGGACGATTGCTCCCACACCGAAAGTGCCAGCAACATAAGCTCTTGCTTCTCTTCACCGGCCATTCCCAGCGCATCTACAGCACCACAGACATCGGGGCTCCGGGCTTTCCATGACCAACAGGGCTTCGACGTTTACAACTAGCTAAACCTGGGCTCCCACTGGAAAAAATAAACGAAAAATCACGAACATCGGACTATTACTCCCACACCGATAGTGCCAGCCTGTCAAGCTCTTGCTGCTCCTCACCGGCCATTCCCAGCGCATCTACAGCATCACAGATATCGGGGCTCCGACCTTTCCCTGACCAACAGGGCTTCGACGTTTACCACCAGCTGCACCTGTGCGCCCACTGAAATAAAACCCCGAAAAATCACGAACGTCCGACGATTGCTCGCACACCCAAAGTGCCAGCCAGTCAAGCTCTTGCTGCTCCTCACCGGCCATAGGCAGCACATCTACAGCAGCACAGACATCGGGGCTCCGGGCTTTCCCTGACCAACAGGGCTTCAACGTTTACCACCAGCTGAACCTGGGCGCCCAGTGAATAAAAATCCCCAAAAATCAGAAACGTCCTAAGATTGCTCCCACACCGAAAGTGCCAGACAGTCAAGCTCTTGCTGTTCCTCACCGTCCATTGGCAGCGCATCTACAGCACCACAGACATCGGGGCTCCGGGATTTACCTGACCAACAGGGCTTCGACATTTACCACCAGCTGCACCTGGGCGCCCACTGAAATAAAACCCCGAAAAATCACGAACGTCGGACGATTGCTCCCACACTGAAAGTTCCAGCAACTCAAGCTCTTGCTGCTACTCACCTCCAATTCCCAGCGCATCTACAGCACCACAGACATCGGGGCTCCGGGCTTTCCCTGACCAACTGGGCTTCGACGTTTACCACCAGCTGAACCTGGGCCCCCACTGAAATAAAACCCCCAAAAATCATGAACGTCGGACGATTGATCGCACACCGAAAGTGCCAGCCAGTCAAGCTCTTGCTGCTCCTCACCGGAATTTGGCAGCCCATCTACAGCACCACAGACATCGGGGCTCCGGGCTTTCCCTGACCAACAGGGCTTCGACGTTTACCACCCGCTGCACCTGGGCGCCCACTGAAATAAAACCCCGAAAAATCACAAATGTTGGACGATTCATGCCACACCTTAAATGCCAGCCTGTCAAGCTCTTGCTGCTCCTCACCGCCCATTCCCAGCGCATCTACAGCACCACAGACATCAGGGCTCTGGACTTTCCCTAACCAACAGGGCTTTGACTGTTACCACCAGCTGCACCTGGGCTCCCACTGAAAAAAAACCCCGAATAATCACAAACGTCGGACGATTGCTCCCACACCAAAAGTGCCAGCCAGTCAAGCTCTTGCTGCTCCTCACCGGCCATTGGCAGCGCATCTACAGCACCACAGACATCGGCGTTCTCCGCTTTCCCTGACCAACAGGGCTTCAACGTTTACCACCAGCTGCACCTGGGCGCCCACTGAAAAAAATAAACGAAAAATCACGAACATCGCACGATTGCTCCCACACCGAAAGTGCCAGCAAATCAAGCTCTTGCTGCTCCTCACCGGCCATTCCCAGCGCATCTACAGCACCACAGACATCGCGGCTCCGGGCTTTCCCTGACCAACAGGGCTTCGACATTTACCACCAGCTGCACCTGGTTACACACTGAAAAAAAACCCTGAAAAATCACAAACGTCGGACGATTGCTCCCACACCGAAAGTGCCAGCAACTCAAGCTCTTGCTGCTCCTCACCGGCCATTGGCAGCGCAACTACAGCACCACAGACATCGGGGCTCCGGGCTTTCCCTGACCAACAGGGCTTCGACATTTACCACCAGCTGCACCTGGTCACCCACTGAAATAAAACCCCCAAAAATCACGAACGTCGGACGATTGCTCCCACACCCAAAGTGCCAGCCAGTCAAGCTCTTGCTGCTCCTCACCGGACTTTGGCAGTGCATCTACAGCACCACAGACATCGGGGCTCCGGGCTTTCCCTGACCAACAGGGCTTCGACGTTTACCACCAGCTGCACCTGGGCTCCCACTGAAAAAAAACCCCGAATAATCACAAACATCGGACTATTGCTCCCACACCAAAAGTGCCAGCCAGTCAAGCTCTTGCTGCTACTCACCGGCCATTCCCAGCGCATCTACAGCACCACAGACATCGGGGCTCCGGGCTTTCCCTGACCAACAGGGCTTCGACGTTTACCACCCGCTGCACCTGGGCGCCCACGGAAAAAAAACCCCGAAAAATCACGAACGTCGGACGATTCCTCCCACACCGAAAGTGCCAGCAACTCAAGCTCTTGCTGCTACTCACCGGACTTTGGCAGTGCATCTACAGCACCACAGACATCAGGGTTCTGCGCTTTCCCTGACCAACAGGGCTTCAACGTTTACCACCCGCTGCACCTGGGCGCCCACTGAAATAAAACCCCGAAAAATCACGAACGTCCGACGATTCCTCCCACACCGAAAGTGCCAGCAACTCAAGCTCTTGCTGCTACTCACCGGCCATTCCCAGTGCATCTACAGCACCACAGACATCGGGGTTCTGCGCTTTCCCTGAACAACAGGGCTTCGACATTTACCACCAGCTGCACCTGGGTGCCCCCTGAAAAAAAAACCCCAAAAATCACAAATGTCAGACGATTCCTGCCACACCTTAAATGCCAGCCTGTCAAGCTCTTGCTGCTACTTACCGGCCATTCCCAGCGCATCTACAGCACCACAGACATCAGGGCTCTGGACTTTCCCTGACGAACAGGGCTTCGACGTTTACCACCAGCTGCACCTGGTTACCCACTGAAAAAAAACCCTGAAAAATCACGAACGTCGGACGATTGCTCCCACACCAAAAGTGCCAGCCAGCCAAGCTCTTGCTGCTACTCACCGCCCATTGGCAGCGCATCTACAGCACCACAGACATCGGGGCTCCGAGCTTTCCCTGACCAACAGGGCTTCGACGTTTACCACCAGCTGAACCTGGGCGCCCACTGAAATAAAACCCCGAAAAATCACGAACGTCGGACGATTGCTCCCACACCTTAAATGCCAGCCTGTCAAGCTCTTGCTGCTCCTCACCGGCCATTCCCAGCGCATCTACAGCACCACAGACATCAGGGCTCTGGACTTTCCCTGACCAACAGGGCTTCAACGTTTACCACCAGCTGAACCTGGGCGCCCACTGAAAAGAACCCCGAAAAATCACGAACGTCGGACAATTGCTCCCACACCGAAAGTGCCAGCAACTCAAGCTCTTGCTGCTCCTCAGCGGCCATTCCCAGCGCATCTACAGCACCACAGACATCGGGGCTCTACGCTTTCCCTGACCAACAGGGCTTCGACGTTTACCACCCGCTGCACCTGGGCGCCCACTGAAATAAAACCCCGAAAAATCACGAACGTCGGACAATTGCTCCGACACCAAAAGTGCCAGCAACACAAGCTCTTGCTGCTCCTCAGCGGCCATTCCCAGCGCATCTACAGCACCACAGACATCGGGGCTCTACGCTTTCCCTGACCAACAGGGCTTCGACGTTTACCACCAGCTGAACCTGGGCGCCCACTGAAATAAAACCCCGAAAAATCACGAACGTCGGACGATTGCTCCCACACCGAAAGTGCCAGCAACTCAAGCTCTTGCTGCTACTCACCGGACTTTGGCAGTGCATCTACAGCACCACAGACATCGGGGTTCTCCGCTTTCCCTGAACAACAGGGCTTCGACGTTTACCACCAGCTGCACCTGGGCGCCCACTGAAAAAAATAAATGAAAAATCACGAACGTCGGACGATTGCTCCCACACCAAAAGTGCCAGCCAGTCAAGCTCTTGCTGCTCCTCACCGGCCATTCCCAGCGCATCTACAGCACCACCGACACCGGGGCTCCGGGCGTTCCCTGACCAACAGGGCTTCGACGTTTACCACCAGCTGAACCTGGGCGCCCACTGCAATAAAAGCCCGAAAAATCATGAACGTCGGACGATTGCTCCCACACCGAAAGTGCCAGCCAGTCAAGCTCTTGCTGCTCCTGACCGGACTTTGGCAGCACATCTACAGCACCACAGACATCGAGGTTCTGCGCTTTCCCTGACCAACAGGGCTTTGACGTTTACCACTAGCTGAACCTGGGCGCCCCCTGAAAAAAAACCCTGAAAAATGACGAACGTCGGACGATTGCTCCCACACCAAAAGTGCCAGCAACTCAAGCTCTTGCTGCTCCTCACCTCCCATTCCCAGCGCATCTACAGCACCACAGACATCGGGGCTCCGGGCTTTCCCTGACCAACAGGGCTTCGACGTTTACCACCAGCTGCACCTGGTTGCCCACTGAAAAAAAAACCCTGAAAAATCAAAAACGTCGGACGATTGATCCCACACCGAAAGTGCCAGCCTGTCAAGCTCTTGCTGTTCCTCACCGGCCATTGGCAGCGCATCTACAGCACCACAGACATCGGGGCTCTGGGCTTTCCCGGACCAACAGGGCTTCGACGTTTACCACCAGCTGAGCCTGGGCGCCAACTGAAAAGAACCCCGAAAAATCACGAACATCGGACGATTGCTCCCACACCGAAAGTGCCAGCAACTCAAGCTCTTGCTGCTCCTCACCGGACTTTGGCAGCGCATCTACAGCACCACAGACATCGGGGCTCCGGGCTTTCCCTGACCAACAGGGCTTCGACGTTTACCACTCGCTGAACCTGGGCTCCCACTGAAAAGAACCCCGAAAAATCACGAACATCGGACAATTGCTCCCACACCGAAAGTTCCAGCAACTCAAGCTATTGCTGCTCCTCACCGGCCACTGGCAGCGCATCTACAGCACCACAGACATCGGGGCTCTGGGCTTTCCCTGACAAACAGGGCTTCGATGTTTACCACCAGCTGAACCTGGGCGCCCACTGAAATAAAACCCCGAAAAATCACAAACGTCGGACGATTCCTCCCACACAGAAAGTTCCAGCAACTCAAGCTCTTGCTGTTCCTCACCGGACTTTGGCAGGGCATCTACAGCACCACAGACATCACGGCTCCGAGCTTTCCCTGACCAACAGGGCTTCGACGTTTACCACCAGCTGCACCTGTGCGCCCACTGAAAAAAACCCCGAAAAATCACAAACGTCGGACGATTGCTCCCACACCAAAAGTGCCAGCAACTCAAGCTCTTGCTGCTCCTCACCGGCCATTGGCAGCGCATCTACAGCACCACAGACATCGTGGCTCCGGGCTTTCCCTGACCAACAGGCCTTCGACATTTACCACCAGCTGCACCTGGGCGCCCAGTGAAATAAAACCCCGAAAAATCACGAACGTCGGACGATTGCTCCCACACCGAAAGTGCCAGCAACATAAGCTCTTGCTTCTCTTCACCGGCCATTCCCAGCGCATCTACAGCACCACAGACATCGGGGCTCCGGGCTTTCCATGACCAACAGGGCTTCGACGTTTACAACTAGCTAAACCTGGGCTCCCACTGGAAAAAATAAACGAAAAATCACGAACATCGGACTATTACTCCCACACCGATAGTGCCAGCCTGTCAAGCTCTTGCTGCTCCTCACCGGCCATTCCCAGCGCATCTACAGCATCACAGATATCGGGGCTCCGACCTTTCCCTGACCAACAGGGCTTCGACGTTTACCACCAGCTGCACCTGTGCGCCCACTGAAATAAAACCCCGAAAAATCACGAACGTCCGACGATTGCTCGCACACCCAAAGTGCCAGCCAGTCAAGCTCTTGCTGCTCCTCACCGGCCATAGGCAGCACATCTACAGCAGCACAGACATCGGGGCTCCGGGCTTTCCCTGACCAACAGGGCTTCAACGTTTACCACCAGCTGAACCTGGGCGCCCAGTGAATAAAAATCCCCAAAAATCAGAAACGTCCTAAGATTGCTCCCACACCGAAAGTGCCAGACAGTCAAGCTCTTGCTGTTCCTCACCGTCCATTGGCAGCGCATCTACAGCACCACAGACATCGGGGCTCCGGGATTTACCTGACCAACAGGGCTTCGACATTTACCACCAGCTGCACCTGGGCGCCCACTGAAATAAAACCCCGAAAAATCACGAACGTCGGACGATTGCTCCCACACTGAAAGTTCCAGCAACTCAAGCTCTTGCTGCTACTCACCTCCAATTCCCAGCGCATCTACAGCACCACAGACATCGGGGCTCCGGGCTTTCCCTGACCAACTGGGCTTCGACGTTTACCACCAGCTGAACCTGGGCCCCCACTGAAATAAAACCCCCAAAAATCATGAACGTCGGACGATTGATCGCACACCGAAAGTGCCAGCCAGTCAAGCTCTTGCTGCTCCTCACCGGAATTTGGCAGCCCATCTACAGCACCACAGACATCGGGGCTCCGGGCTTTCCCTGACCAACAGGGCTTCGACGTTTACCACCCGCTGCACCTGGGCGCCCACTGAAATAAAACCCCGAAAAATCACAAATGTTGGACGATTCATGCCACACCTTAAATGCCAGCCTGTCAAGCTCTTGCTGCTCCTCACCGCCCATTCCCAGCGCATCTACAGCACCACAGACATCAGGGCTCTGGACTTTCCCTAACCAACAGGGCTTTGACTGTTACCACCAGCTGCACCTGGGCTCCCACTGAAAAAAAACCCCGAATAATCACAAACGTCGGACGATTGCTCCCACACCAAAAGTGCCAGCCAGTCAAGCTCTTGCTGCTCCTCACCGGCCATTGGCAGCGCATCTACAGCACCACAGACATCGGCGTTCTCCGCTTTCCCTGACCAACAGGGCTTCAACGTTTACCACCAGCTGCACCTGGGCGCCCACTGAAAAAAATAAACGAAAAATCACGAACATCGCACGATTGCTCCCACACCGAAAGTGCCAGCAAATCAAGCTCTTGCTGCTCCTCACCGGCCATTCCCAGCGCATCTACAGCACCACAGACATCGCGGCTCCGGGCTTTCCCTGACCAACAGGGCTTCGACATTTACCACCAGCTGCACCTGGTTACACACTGAAAAAAAACCCTGAAAAATCACAAACGTCGGACGATTGCTCCCACACCGAAAGTGCCAGCAACTCAAGCTCTTGCTGCTCCTCACCGGCCATTGGCAGCGCAACTACAGCACCACAGACATCGGGGCTCCGGGCTTTCCCTGACCAACAGGGCTTCGACATTTACCACCAGCTGCACCTGGTCACCCACTGAAATAAAACCCCCAAAAATCACGAACGTCGGACGATTGCTCCCACACCCAAAGTGCCAGCCAGTCAAGCTCTTGCTGCTCCTCACCGGACTTTGGCAGTGCATCTACAGCACCACAGACATCGGGGCTCCGGGCTTTCCCTGACCAACAGGGCTTCGACGTTTACCACCAGCTGCACCTGGGCTCCCACTGAAAAAAAACCCCGAATAATCACAAACATCGGACTATTGCTCCCACACCAAAAGTGCCAGCCAGTCAAGCTCTTGCTGCTACTCACCGGCCATTCCCAGCGCATCTACAGCACCACAGACATCGGGGCTCCGGGCTTTCCCTGACCAACAGGGCTTCGACGTTTACCACCCGCTGCACCTGGGCGCCCACGGAAAAAAAACCCCGAAAAATCACGAACGTCGGACGATTCCTCCCACACCGAAAGTGCCAGCAACTCAAGCTCTTGCTGCTACTCACCGGACTTTGGCAGTGCATCTACAGCACCACAGACATCAGGGTTCTGCGCTTTCCCTGACCAACAGGGCTTCAACGTTTACCACCCGCTGCACCTGGGCGCCCACTGAAATAAAACCCCGAAAAATCACGAACGTCCGACGATTGCTCCCACACCCAAAGTGCCAGCCAGTCAAGCTCTTGCTGCTCCTCACCGGCCATTGGCAGCGCATCTACAGCACCACAGACATCGGGGCTCCGGGCTTTCCCTGACCAACAGGCCTTCGACGTTTACCACCAGCTGAACCTGGGCGCCCACTGAAAAAAAACCCTGAAAAATGACGAACGTCGGACGATTGCTCCCACACCAAAAGTGCCAGACAGTCAAGCTCTAGCTGCTGAACACCGGCCATTCCCAGCGCATCTACAGCACCACAGACATCGGGGCTCCGGGCTTTCCCTGACCAACAGGGCTTCGACATTTACCACCAGCTGCACCTGGGCGCCCACTGAAATAAAACCCCCAAAAATCACGAACGTCGGACGATTCCTCCCACACCGAAAGTGCCAGCCAGTCAAGCTCTTGCTGCTCCTCACCGGACTTTGGCAGTGCATCTACAGCACCACAGACATCGGGGCTCCGGGCTTTCCCTGACCAACAGGGCTTCGACGTTTACCACCAGCTGCACCTGGGCGCCCACTGAAAAAAAACCCCGAATAATCACAAACATCGGACGATTGCTCCCACACCAAAAGTGCCAGACAGTCAACCTCTTGCTGCTCCACACCGGCCATTGGCAGCGCATCTACAGCACCACAGACATCGGGGCTCCGGGCGTTCCCTGACCAACAGGGCTTCGACGTTTACCACCAGCTGCACCTGGGTGCCCACTGAAAAAAACCCCGAAAAATCACGAACGTGGGACGATTGCCCCCACACCAGAAGTGCCAGCCAGTCAAGCTCTTGCTGCTCCTCACCGGCCATTGGCAGCGCATCTACAGCACCACAGACATCGCGGCTCTGGGCTTTCCCTGACCAACAGGCCTTCGACATTTACCACCAGCTGCACCTAGTTGGCCACTGAAAAAAAACCCTGAAAAATCAAAAACGTCGGACAATTGATCCAACACCGAAAGTGCCAGCCAGTCAAGCTCTTGCTGCTCCTCACCGGACTTTGGCAGTGCATCTACAGCACCACAGACATCGGAGCTCCGGGCTTTCCCTGACCAACAGGGCTTCGACGTTTACCACTCGCTGCACCTGGGCTCCCACTGAAAAGAACCCCGAAAAATCACGAACGTCGGACGATTGCTCCCACACCGAAAGTGCCAGCAACACAAGCTCTTTCTGCTCCTCACCGGCCATTCCCAGCGCATCTACAGCACCACAGACATCGGGGCTCCGGGCTTTCCCTGACCAACAGGGCTTCGACGTTTACCACCAGCTGAACCTGGGCGCCCACTGGAAAAAAAACCCGAAAAATCACGAACGTCGGACGATTGTTCCCACATTGAAAGTGCCAGCCAGTCAAGCTCTTGCTGCTCCTCACCGGCCATTCCCAGGGCATCTACAACACCACAGACATCGGGGCTCCGGGCTTTCCCTGACCAACAGGGCTTCGACATTTACCACCAGCTGCACCTGGTTACCCACTGAAAAAAAACCCTGAAAAATCACGAACGTCGGACGATTGCTCCCACACCGAAACTGCCAGCCAGTCAAGCTCTTGCTGCTCCTCACCGGCCATTCCCAGCGCATCTACAGCACCACAGATATCGGGGTTCTGCGCTTTCCCTGACCAACAGGGCTTCGATGTTTACCACCAGCTGAACCTGGGCGCCCGCTGAAAAAAATAAAAGAAAAATCACGAACATCGGACGATTGCTCCCACACCGAAAGTGCCAGCCAGTCAAGCTCTTGCTGCTCCTCACCGGCCATTCCCAGGGCATCTACAACACCACAGACATCGGGGCTGTGGGCTTTCCCTGACCAACAGGGCTTCGACATTTACCACCAGCTGAACCTGGTTACCCACTGAAAAAAAACCCTGAAAAATCAAAAACGTCGGACGATTGCTCCCACACCGAAAGTGCCAGCAACTCAAGCTCTTGCTGCTCCTCACCGGCCATTCCCAGCGCATCTACAGCACCACAGACATCGGGGCTCCGGGCTTTCCCTGACCAACAGGGCTTCGACGTTTACCACCAGCTGCACCTGGGCGCCCACTGAAAAAAATAAAAGAAAAATCACGAACATCGGACGATTGCTCCCACACCAAAAGTGCCAGCAACTCAAGCTCTTGCTGCTCCTCACCGGACTTTGGCAGCGCATCTACAGCACCACAGACATCGGGGCTCCGGGCTTTCCCTGACCAACAGGGCTTCGACGTTTACCACCAGCTGCACCTGGGCGCCCACTGAAATAAAACCCCGAAAAATCACGAACGTCGGACGATTGCTCCCACACTGAAAGTGCCAGCCAGTCAAGCTCTTGCTGCTCCTCACCGGCCATTCCCAGCGCATCTACAGCACCACAGACATCGGCGCTCCGGGCTTTCCCTGACCAACAGGGCTTCGACATTTACCACCAGCTAAACCTGGGCTCCCACTGAAATAAAACGCCCAAAAATCACGAACGTCGGACGATTGCTCCCACACCGAAAGTGCCAGCCAGTCAAGCTCTTGCTGCTCCTCACCGGACTTTGGCAGTGCATCTACAGCACCACGGACATCGGGGCTCCGGGCTTTCCCTGACCAACAGGGCTTCGACGTTTACCACCAGCTGAACCTGGGCGCCCACTGAAAAAAATAAAGTAAAAATCACGAACATCGGACGATTGCTCCCACACCGAAAGTGCCAGCCAGTCAAGCTCTTGCTGCTCCTCACCGGCCATTCCCAGCGCATCTACAGCACCACAGACATCGGGTCTCTGGGCTTTCCCTGACCAACAGGGCTTCGACATTTACCACCAGCTGCACCTGGTTACCCACTGAAAAAAAACCCTGAAAAATCAAAAACATCGGACGATTGCTCCCACACCAAAAGTGCCAGCAACTCAAGCTCTTGCTGCTCCTCACCGCCCATTCCCAGCGCATCTACAGCACCACAGACATCGCGGCTCTGGGCTTTCTCTGACGAACGGGGCTTGGACATTTACCACCAGCTGCACCTGGTTACCCACTGAAAAAAAACCCTGAAAAATCACAAATGTCGGACGATTCCTGCCACACCTTAAATGCCAGCCTGTCAAGCTCTTGCTGCTACTCACCGGCCATTCCCAGCTCATCTACAGCACCACAGACATCGCGGCTCCGGGCTTTCCCTGACCAACAGGGCTTCGACGTTTACCACCAGATGAACCTGGGCGCCCACTGAAAAAAATAAACGAAAAATCACAAACGTCGGACGATTGCTCCCACACCGAAAGTGCCAGCCTGTCAAGCTCTTGCTGCTCCTCACCGGCCATTGGCAGCGCATTTACAGCACCACAGACATCGGGGCTCCGGGCTTTCCCTGACCAACAGGGCTTCGACATTTACCACCAGCTGCACCTCGGAGCCCACTGAAATAAAACCCCGAAAAATCACGAACGTCGGACGATTGCTCCCACAACGAAAGTGCCAGCCTGTCAAGGTCTTGCTGCTCCTCACCGGCCATTGGCAGCGCATCTACAGCACCACAGACATCGGAGCTCCGGGCTTTCCCTGACCAACAGGGCTTCGACGTTTACCACTCGCTGCACCTGGGCTCCCACTGAAAAGAACCCCGAAAAATCACGAACGTCGGACGATTGCTCCCACACCGAAAGTGCCAGCAACACAAGCTCTTGCTGCTCCTCACCGCCCATTCCCAGCGCATCTACAGCACCACAGACATCGTGGCTCCGGGCTTTCCCTGACGAACAGGGCTTCGACGTTTACCACCAGCTGAACCTGGGCGCCCACTGGAAAAAAAACCCGAAAAATCACGAACGTCGGACGATTGTTCCCACATTGAAAGTGCCAGCCAGTCAAGCTCTTGCTGCTCCTCACCGGCCATTGGCAGCGCATCTACAGCACCACAGACATCGCGGCTCCGGGCTTTCCCTGACCATCAGGGCTTCGACATTTACCACCAGCTGAACCTGGGCCCCCACTGAAATAAAACCCCGAAAAATCACGAACGTCGGACGATTGCTCCCACAACGAAAGTGCCAGCAACTCAAGCTCTTGCTGCTACTCACCGGACCTTGGCAGCGCATCTACAGCACCACAGACATCGGGGCTCCGGGCTTTCCCTGACCAAAAGGGCTTCGACGTTTACCACCAGCTGAACCTGGGCGCCCACTGAAAGTAAAACCCCGAAAAATCACGAACGTCGGACGATTGCTCCCACACCGAAAGTGCCAGCCAGTCAAGCTCTTGCTGCTCCTCACCGGCCATTGGCAGCGCATCTACAGCACCACAGACATCGGGGCTCCGGGCATTCCCTGACCAACAGGGCTTCGACGTTTACCACCAGCTGAACCTGGGCGCCCACTGAAAGTAAAACCCCGAAAAATCACGAACATCGGACGATTGCTCCCACACCGAAAGTGCCAGCAACACAAGCTCTTGCTGCTCCTCACCGCCCATTCCCAGCGCATCTACAGCACCACAGACATCGGGGCTCCGGGCTTTCCCTGACGAACAGGGCTTCGACGTTTACCACCAGCTGCACCTGGGCGCCCACTGAAAAAAATAAACGAAAAATCATGAACATCGGACGATTGCTCCCACACCGAAAGTGCCAGCAACTCAAGCTCTTGCTGCTACTCACCGCCCATTGGCAGGGCATCTACAGCACCACAGACATCGGGGCTCCGAGCTTTCCCTGACCAACAGGGCTTCAACGTTTACCACCAGCTGCACCTGGGCGCCCACTGAAATAAAACCCCGAAAAATCACAAACGTCGGACGATTGCTCCCACAACGAAAGTGCCAGCCAGTCAAGCTCTTGCTGCTCCTCCCCGGACACTCCCAGTGCATCTACAGCACCACAGACATCGGGGCTCCGAGCTTTCCCTGACCAACAGGGCTTCAACGTTTACCACCAGCTGCACCTGGGCGCCCACTGAAAAAAAACCCAAAAATCACGAACGTCGGACGATTGCACCCACACCGAAAGTGCCAGACAGTCAAGCTCTTGCTGCTCCTCACCGGCCATTGGCAGCGCATCTACAGCACCACAGACATCGGGGCTCCGGGCTTTCCCTGACCAACAGGGCTTCGACATTTACCACCAGCTGCACCTGGGCGCCCACTGAAATAAAACTCCGAAAAATCACGAACGTCGGACGATGGCTCCCACAACGGAAGTGCCAGCAACTCAAGGTCCTGCTGCTACTCACCGGACTTTGGCAGCGCATCTACAGCACCACAGACATCGCGGCTCCGGGCTTTCCCTGACAAACAGGGCTTCGACGTTTACCACCCGCGGAACCTGGGCGCCCACTGAAAAAAATTAAAGAAAAATCACGAACGTCGGACGATTGCTCCCACAGCAAAAGTGCCAGCCAATGAAGCTCTTGCTGCTCCTCACCGCCCATTCCCAGCGCATCTACAGCACCACAGACATCGGGGCTCCGGGCTTTCCCTGACCAACAGGGCTTCGACATTTACCACCAGCTGCACCTGGTTACCCACTGAAAAAAAACCCTGAAAAATCAAAAACGTCGGACGATTGCTCCCACACTGAAAGTGTGGGCAACTCAAGCTCTTGCTGCTCCTCACCGGCTATTGGCAGCGCATCTACAGCACCACCGACATCGGGGCTCCGGGCTTTCCCTGACCAACAGGGCTTCGACGTTTACCACCAGCTGAACCTGGGCGCCCACTGAAAGTAAAACCCCGAAGAATCACGAACGTCGGACGATTGCTCCCACACCAAAAGTGCCAGCCAGTCAAGCTCTTGCTGCTCCTCACCGCCCATTCCCAGCGCATCTACAGCACCACAGACATCGGGGCTCCGGGCTTTCCCTGACCAACAGGGCTTCGACGTTTACCACCAGCTGAACCTGGGCGCCCAGTGAATAAAAATCCCCAAAAATCACAAACGTCCGACGATTGCTCCTACACTGAGAGTGCCAGCAACTCAAGCTCTTGCTGCTCCTCACCGCCCATTCCCAGCGCATCTACAGCACCACAGACATCGCGGCTCTGGGCTTTCCCTGACCAACAGGGCTTCGACGTTTACCACCAGCTGAACCTGGGCGCCCACTGAAAGTAAAACCCTGAAAAATCACGAACGTCGGACGATTGCTCCCACACCGAAAGTGCCAGCCAGTCAAGCTCTAGCTGCTGAACACCGGCCATTCCCAGCGCATCTACAGCACCACAGACATCGGGGCTCCGGGCTTTCCCTGACCATCAGGGCTTCGACATTTACCACCAGCTGCACCTCGGCTCCCACTGAAAAGAACCCCGAAAAATCACGAACGTCGGACGATTGCTCCCACACCAAAAGTGCCAGACAGTCAAGCTCTAGCTGCTGAACACCGGCCATTCCCAGCGCATCTACAGCACCACAGACATCGGGGCTCCGGGCTTTCCCTGACCAACAGGGCTTAGAAGTTTACCACCAGCTGAACCTGGGCGCCCACTGAAATAAAACCCCGAAAAATCACGAACGTCGGACGATTCCTCCCTCACCGAAAGTGCCAGCAACTCAAGCTCTTGCTGCTACTCACCGGACTTTGGCAGTGCATCTACAGCACCACAGACATCGGGGTTCTGCGCTTTCCCTGACCAACAGGGCTTCAACGTTTACCACCAGCTGAACCTGGGCGCCCACTGAAAAAAATAAACGAAAAATCACGAACATCGCACGTTTGCTCCCACACCGAAAGTGCCAGCCAGTCAAGCACTTGCTGCTCCTCACCGGCCATTCCCAGCGCATCTACAGCACCACAGACATCGGGGCTCCGGGCTTTCCCTGACCAACAGGGCTTCGACGTTTACCACTCGCTGAACCTGGGCTCCCACTGAAAAGAACCCCGAAAAATCACGAACGTCGGACGATTGCTCCCACACCAAAAGTGCCAGCCAGTCAACCTCTTGCTGCTCCTCACCGGCCATTCCCAGCGCATCTACAGCACCACAGACATCGGGGCTCCGGGCTTTCCCTGACCAACAGGGCTTCGACGTTTACCACCAGCTGAACCTGGGAGCCCAGTGAAATAAAACCCCGAAAAATCACGAACGTCGGACGATTCCTCCCACACCGAAAGTGCCAGCAACTCAAGCTCTTGCTGCTCCTCACCGGCCATTCCCAGCGCATCTACAGCACCACAGACATCGGGGCTCTGGGCTTTCCCTGACCAACAGGCCTTCGACGTTTACCACCAGCTGCACCTGGGCTCCCACTGAAAAGAACCCCGAAAAATCACGAACGTCGGACGATTGCTCCCACACCAAAAGTGCCAGACAGTCAAGCTCTAGCTGCTGAACACCGGCCATTCCCAGCGCATCTACAGCACCACAGACATCGGGGCTCCGGGCTTTCCCTGACCAACTGGGCTTCGACGATTACCACCAGCTGAACCTGGGCGCCCACTGAAATAAAACCCCTAAAAATCACGAACGTCCGACGATTGCTCCCACAACGAAAGTGCCAGCAACTCAAGCTCTTGCTGCTCCTCACCGGCCATTGGCAGCACATCTACAGCACCACAGACATCGGGGCTCCGGGCTTTCCCTGACCAACAGGGCTTCGACGTTTACCACCAGCTGAACCTGGGCGCCCACTGGAAAAAAAACCCGAAAAATCACGAACGTCGGACGATTGCTCCCACAACGAAAGTGCCAGCAACTCAAGCTCTTGCTGCTCCTCACCGGCCATTGGCAGCACATCTACAGCACCACAGACATCGGGGCTCCGGGCTTTCCCTGACCATCAGGGCTTCGACATTTACCACCAGCTGCACCTGGGCTCCCACTGAAATAAAACCCCGAAAAATCACGAACGTCGGACGATTGCTCCCACAACGAAACTGCCAGCAACTCAAGCTCTTGCTGCTACTCACCGGACTTTGGCAGCGAATCTACAGCACCACAGACATCGGGGCTCCGGGCTTTCCCTGACCAACAGGGCTTCGACATTTACTACCAGCTGCACCTGGGCGCCCACTGAAATAAAACTCCGAAAAATCACGAACGTCGGACGATTGCTCCCACAACGAAAGTGCCAGCAACTCAAGGTCCTGCTGCTACTCACCGGCCATTGGCAGCGCATCTACAGCACCACAGACATCGCGGCTCCGGGCTTTCCCTGACCAACAGGGCTTCGACGTTTACCACCCGCTGAACCTGGGCGCCCACTGAAAAAAATTAAAGAAAAATCACGAACGTCGGACGATTGCTCCCACAGCAAAAGTGCCAGCCAATGAAGCTCTTGCTGCTCCTCACCGGCCATTCCCAGCGCATCTACAGCACCACAGACATCGGGGCTCCGGGCTTTCCCTGACCAACAGGCCTTCGACGTTTACCACTCGCTGAACTTGGGCGCCCACTGGAAAAAAAATCCCCAAATATCACAAACGTCGGACGATTGCTCCCACACCGAAAGTCCCAGTCAGTCAAGCTCTTGCTGCTCCTCACCGGCCATTGGCACCGCATCTACAGCACCACAGACATCACGGCTCCGGGCTTTCCCTGACCAACAGGGCTTCGACATTTACCACCAGCTGCACCTGGTTACCCACTGAAAAAAAACCCTGAAAAATCAAAAACGTCGGACGATTGCTCCCACACCAAAAGTGCCAGCCAGTCAAGCTCTTGCTGCTCCTCACCGGCCATGGGCAGTGAATCTACAGCACCACAGACATCCCGGCTCCGGGCTTTCCCTGACGAACAGGGCTTCGACGTTTACCACCAGCTGCACCTGGGCGCCCACTGAAATAAATAAACGAAAAATCACAAACGTCGGACGATTGCTCCCACACCTGAAGTGCCAGCCAGTCAAGCTCTTGCTGCTCCTCACCGGCCATTGGCAGCGCATCTACAGCACCACAGACATCGGGGCTCCGGGCTTTCCCTGACCAACAGGGCTTCGACGTTTACCACCCGCTGCACCTGGGCTCCCACTGAAAAGAACACCGAAAAATCACAAACGTCGGACGATTGCTCCCACACCGAAAGTGCCAGCCAGTCAAGCTCTTGCTGCTCCTCACCGCCCATTGGCAGCGCATCTACAGCACCACAGACATCGGGGCTCCGGGCTTTCCCTGACCAACAGGGCTTCGACGTTTACCACCAGCTGAACCTGGGCGCCCACTGAAAAAAATAAACGAAAAATCACGAAGATCAGACGATTGATCCCACAACGAAAGTGCCAGCCAGTCAAGCTCTTGCTGCTCCTCACCGCCCATTCCCAGCGCATCTACAGCACCACAGACATCGGGGCTCCGGGCTTTCCCTGACCAACAGGGCTTCGACATTTACCACCAGCTGCACCTGGGCGCACACTGAAATAAAACCCCGAAAAATCACGAACGTCGGACGATTGCTCCCACAACGAAAGTGCCAGGAACTCAAGCTCTTGCTGCTACTCACCGCCCATTGGCAGCGCATCTACAGCACCACAGACATCGGGGCTCCGGGCTTTCCCTGACCAACAGGGCTTCGACATTTACCACCAGCTGCACCTGGGCGCCCACTGAAATAAAACCCCGAAAAATCACGAACGTCGGACGATTCCTCCCACACCGAAAGTGCCAGCATGTCAGCCTCTTGCTGCTCCTCACCGGCCATTGGCAGCGCATCTACAGCACCACAGACATCGGGGCTCCGGGCTTTCCCTGACCAACAGGGCTTCGACGTTTACCACCAGCTGAACCTGGGCGCCCACTGAAAAAAAACCCCGAAAAATCACGAACGTCGGACGATTCCTCCCACACCGAAAGTGCCAGCATGTCAGCCTCTTGCTGCTCCTCACCGGCCATTGGCAGCGCATCTACAGCACCACAGACATCGGGGCTCCGGGCTTTCCCTGACCAACAGGGCTTCGACGTTTACCACCAGCTGAACCTGGGCGCCCACTGAAAAAAAACCCCGAAAAATCACGAACGTCGGACGATTGCTCCCACACTGAAAGTGCCAGCCAGTCAAGCTCTTGCTGCTCCTCACCGGCCATTGGCACCGCATCTACAGCACCACAGACATCGCGGCTCTGGGCTTTCCCTGACCAACAGGCCTTCGACATTTACCACCAGCTGCACCTAGTTGGCCACTGAAAAAAAACCCTGAAAAATCGAAAACGTCCGACAATTGATCCCACACCCAAAGTGCCAGCCAGTCAAGCTCTTGCAGTTCCTCACCGGCCATTCCCAGCGCATCTACAGCACCACAGACATCGGGGCTCCAGGCTTTCCCTGACCAACAGGGCTTCAACGTTTACCACTCGCTGCACCTGGGCTCCCACTGAAAAGAACCCCGAAAAATCACGAACGTCGGACGATTGCACCCACACCGAAAGTGCCAGCAACACAAGCTCCTGCTGTTCCTCACCGGCCATTCCCAGCGCATCTACAGCACCACAGACATCGGGGCTCCGGGCTTTCCCTGACAAACAGGGCTTCGACGTTTACCACCAGCTGCACCTGGGCGCCCACTGGAAAAAAAACCCGAAAAATCACGAACGTCAGACGATTGCTCCCACACCGAAAGTGCCAGCAACTCAAGCTCTTGCTGCTCCTCACCGGACTTTGGCAGCGCATCTACAGCACCACAGACATCGGGGCTCCGGGCTTTCCCTGACCAACAGGGCTTCGACGTTTACCACCAGCTGCACCTGGGCGCCCACTGAAAAAAATAAACGAAAAATCACGAACGTCGGACGATTGCTCCCACACCGAAAGTGCCAGCAACTCAAGCTCTTGCTGCTACTCACCGCCCATTGGCAGGGCATCTACAGCACCACAGACATCGGGGCTCCGAGCTTTCCCTGACCAACAGGGCTTCAACGTTTACCACCAGCTGCACCTGGGCGCCCACTGAAATAAAACCCCGAAAAATCACGAACGTCAGACGATTGCTCCCACAACGAAAGTGCCAGCCAGTCAAGCTCTTGCTGCTCCTCCCCGGCCACTCCCAGTGCATCTACAGCACCACAGACATCGGGGCTCTGGGCTTTCCCTGACGAACAGGGCTTCAACGTTTACCACCAGCTGCACCTGGGCGCCCACTGAAAAAAACCCCAAAAATCACGAACGTCGGACGATTGCTCCCACACCGAAAGTGCCAGCCAGTCAAGCTCTTGCTGCTCCTCACCGGCCATTCCCAGCGCATCTACAGCACCACAGACATCGGGGCTCCGGGGTTTCCCTGACCAACCGGGCTTCGACATTTACCACCAGCTGCACCTGGGTGCCCCCTGAAAAAAAAACCCCAAAAATCACGAACGTCGGACGATTCCTGCCACACCTTAAATGCCAGCCTGTCATGCCCTTGCTGCTCCTCACCGGCCATTCCCAACGCATCTACAGCACCACAGACATCGGGGCTGTGGGCTTTCCCTGACCAACAGGGCTTCAACATTTACCACCAGCTGCACCTGTGCGCCCACTGAAAGTAAAACCCCGAAAAATCACGAACGTTGGACGATTGCTCCCACAACGAAAGTGCCAGCCAGCCAAGCTCTTGCTGCTCCTCCCCGGCCATTGGCAGCGCATCTACAGCACCACAGACATCGTGGCTCCGGGCTTTCCCTGACCAACAGGCCTTCGACATTTACCACCAGCTGCACCTGGGCGCCCACTGAAAAAAAACCCTGAAAAATGACGAACGTCGGACGATTGCTCCCACACCAAAAGTGCCAGCCAGTCAAGCTCTTGCTGCTCCTCACCGGACAGTGGCAGTGCATCTACAGCACCACAGACATTGGGGCTCCGGGCTTTCCCTGACCAACAGGCCTTCGACGTTTACCACTCGCTGAACCTGGGCTCCCACTGAAAAGAACCCCGAAAAATCACGAACGTCGGACGATTGCTCCCACACCAAAAGTGCCAGACAGTCAAGCTCTAGCTGCTGAACACCGGCCATTCCCAGCGCATCTACATCACCACAGACATCGGGGCTCCGGGCTTTCCCTGACCAACAGGGCTTCGACATTTACCACCAGCTGCACCTCGGCTCCCACTGAAATAAAAGCCCGAAAAATCACGAACGTCGGACGATTGCTCCCACAACGAAAGTGCCAGACAGTCAAGCTCTTGCTGCTCCTCACCGCCCATTCCCAGCGCATCTACAGCACCACAGACATCGGGGCTCCGGGCTTTCCCTGACAAACAGGGCTTCGACGTTTACCACCAGCTGAACCTGGGCGCCCACTGGAAAAAAAACCCGAAAAATCACGAACGTCGGACGATTGTTCCCACATTGAAAGTGCCAGCCAGTAAAGCTCTTGCTGCTCCTCACCGGCCATTGGCAGCGCATCTACAGCACCACAGACATCGGGGCTCCGGGCTTTCCCTGACCATCAGGGCTTCGACATTTACCACCAGCTGCACCTGGGCACCCACTGAAATAAAACCCCGAAAAATCACAAACGTCGGACGATTGCTCCCACAACGAAAGTGCCAGCAACTCAAGCTCTTGCTGCTCCTCACCGGAGAGTGGCAGCGCATCTACAGCACCACAGACATCGGGGCTCCGGGCTTTCCCTGAACAACAGGGCTTCGACATTTACCACCAGCTGCACCTGGGCTCCCACTGAAATAAAACCCCGAAAAATCACGAACGTCGGACGATTGCTCCCACAACGAAAGTGCCAGCAACTCAAGCTCTTGCTGCTACTCACCGGACTTTGGCAGTGCATCTACAGCACCACAGACATCGGGGCTCCGGGCTTTCCCTGACCAACAGGGCTTCGACGTTTACCACCAGCTGCACCTGGGCGCCCACTGAAATAAAACCCCCAAAAATCACGAACATCGGACGATTGCTCCCACACCGAAAGTGCCAGCAACACAAGCTCTTGCTGCTCCTCACCGCCCATTCCCAGCGCATCTACAGCACCACAGACATCGCGGCTCCGGGCTTTCCCTGACCAACAGGGCTTCGACATTTACCACCAGCTGCACCTGGTTACCCACTGAAAAAAAACCCTGAAAAATCAAAAAACGTCAGACGATTCGTCCCACACTGAAAGTGCCAGCAACTCAAGCTCTTGCTGCTCCTCACCGGCCATTCCCAGTGCATCTACAGCACCACAGACATCGCGGCTCTGGGCTTTCCCTGACCAACAGGCCTTCGACATTTACCACCAGCTGCACCTAGTTGGTCACTGAAAAAAAACCCTGAAAAATCAAAAACGTCGGACAATTGATCCCACACCGAAAGTGCCAGCCAGTCAAGCTCTTGCAGTTCCTCACCGGCCACTGGCAGCTCATCTACAGCACCACAGACATCGGAGCTCCGGGCTTTCCCTGACCAACAGGGCTTCGACGTTTACCACTCGCTGCACCTGGGCTCCCACTGAAAAAAACCCCGAAAAATCACGAACGTCGGACGATTGCACCCAAACCGAAATTGCCAGCAACACAATCTCTTGCTGCTCCTCACCGGCCATTCCCAGCGCATCTACAGCACCACAGACATCGGGGCTCCGGGCTTTCCCTGACCAACAGGGCTTCGACGTTTACCACCAGCTGAACCTGGGCGCCCACTACAAAAAAAACCCAAAAAATCACGAACGTCGGACGATTGTTCCCACATTGAAAGTGCCAGCCAGTCAAGCTCTTGCTGCTCCTCACCGGCCATTCCCAGCGCATCTACAGCACCACAGACATCGGGGCTCCGGGCTTTCCCTGACCATCAGGGCTTCGACATTTACCACCAGCTGCACTTGGGCGCCCACTGAAATAAAACCCCGAAAAATCACGAACGTCGGACGATTGCTCCCACAACAAAAGTGCCAGCAACTCAAGCTCTTGCTGCTACTCACCGGACTTTGGCAGTGCATCTACAGCACCACAGACATCAGGGTTCTGCGCTTTCCCTGACCAACAGGGCTTTGACGTTTACCACCAGGTGCACCTGGGCGCCCACTGAAATAAATAAACGAAAAATCACGAACGTCGGACGATTGCTCCCACAACGAAAGTGCCAGCAACTCAAGCTCTTGCTGCTACTCACCGGACTTTGGCAATGCATCTACAGCACCACAGACATCGGGGCTCTGGGCTTTCCCTGACCAACAGGGCTTCGACGTTTACCACTCGCTGCACCTGGGCTCCCACTGAAAAGAACCCCGAAAAATCACGAACGTCGGACGATTGCTCCCACACCGAAAGTGCCAGCAACACAAGCTCTTGCTGCTCCTCACCGGACTTTGGCAGCGCATCTACAGCACCACAGACATCGGGGCTCCGGGCTTTCCCTGACCAACAGGGCTTCGACGTTTACCACCAGCTGAACCTTGGCGCCCACTGAAATAAAACCCCCAAAAATCACGAACGTCGGACGATTGCTCCCACAACGAAAGTGCCAGCCAGTCAAGCTCTTGGTGCTCCTCACCGGCCATTCCCAGCGCATCTACAGCACCACAGACATCGGGGCTCCGGGCTTTCCCTGACCAACAGGGCTTCGACGTTTACCACCAGCTGCACCTGGGCGCCCACTGAAAAAAATAAAAGAAAAATCACGAACATCGGACGATTGCTCCCACACCAAAAGTGCCAGCCTGTCAAGCTCTTGCTGCTCCTCACCGCCCATTCCCAGCGCATCTACAGCACCACAGACATCGGGGTTCTACGCTTTCCCTGACCAAGAGGGCTTCGACATTTACCATCAGCTGCACCTGGGCGCCCACTGAAAAAAATAAACGAAAAATCATGAACATCGGACGATTGCTCCCACACCGAAAGTGCCAGCCAGTCAAGCTCTTGCTGCTCCTCACCGGACATTCCCAGCGAATCTACAGCACCACAGACATCGGGGCTCCGGGCTTTCCCTGACCAACAGGGCTTCGACGTTTACCACCAGCTGCACCTGGGCGCCCACTGAAATAAAACCCTGAAAAATCACGAACGTCCGACGATTGCTCCCACACCAAAAGTGCCAGCCAGTCAAGCTCTTGCTGCTCCTCACCGGCCATTGGCAGCGCATCTACAGCACCACAGATATCGGGGCTCCGAGCTTTCCCTGACCGACAGGGCTTCAACGTTTACCACCAGCTGCACCTGGGCGCCCACTGAAATAAAACCCCGAAAAATCACGAACGTTGGACGATTCCTCCCACACCGAAAGTGCCAGCAACTCAAGCTCTTGCTGCTACTCACCGGCCATTCCCAGTGCATCTACAGCACCACAGACATCGGGGCTCTGGACTTTCCCTGACCAACAGGGCTTCAACGTTTACCACCAGCTGCACCTGGGTGCCCCCTTAAAAAAAAAACCCCAAAAATCACAAATGTCAGACGATTCCTGCCACACCTTAAATGCCAGCCTGTCAAGCTCTTGCTGCTACTTACCGGCCATTCCCAGCGCATCTACAGCACCACAGACATCAGGGCTCTGGACTTTCCCTGACGAACAGGGCTTCGACGTTTACCACCAGCTGCACCTGGTTACCCACTGAAAAAAAACCCTGAAAAATCACGAACGTCGGACGATTGCTCCCACACCAAAAGTGCCAGCCAGTCAAGCTCTTGCTGCTACTCACCGCCCAGTGGCAGCGCATCTACAGCACCACAGGTATCGGGGCTCCGAGCTTTCCCTGACCAACAGGGCTTCGACGTTTACCACCAGCTGAACCTGGGCGCCCACTGAAATAAAACCCCGAAAAATCACGAACGTCGGACGATTGCTCCCACACCTTAAATGCCAGCCTGTCAAGCTCTTGCTGCTCCTCACCGCCCATTCCCAGCGCATCTACAGCACCACAGACATCAGGGCTCTGGACTTTCCCTGACCAACAGGGCTTCAACGTTTACCACCAGCTGAACCTGGGCGCCCACTGAAAAGAACCCCGAAAAATCACGAACGTCGGACAATTGCTCCCACACCGAAAGTGCCAGCAACTCAAGCTCTTGCTGCTCCTCACCGGACATTCCCAGCGCATCTACAGCACCACAGACATCGGGGCTCTACGCTTTCCCTGACCAACAGGGCTTCGACATTTACCACCCGCTGCACCTGGGCGCCCACTGAAATAAAACCCCGAAAAATCACGAACGTCGGACAATTGCTCCCACACCAAAAGTGCCAGCAACACAAGCTCTTGCTGCTCCTCAGCGGCCATTCCCAGCGCATCTACAGCACCACAGACATCGGGGCTCTACGCTTTCCCTGACCAACAGGGCTTCGACGTTTACCACCAGCTGAACCTGGGCGCCCACTGAAATAAAACCCCGAAAAATCACGAACGTCGGACGATTGCTCCCACACCGAAAGTGCCAGCAACTCAAGCTCTTGCTGCTACTCACCGGACTTTGGCAGTGCATCTACAGCACCACAGACATCGGGGTTCTCCGCTTTCCCTGAACAACAGGGCTTCGACGTTTACCACCCGCTGCACCTGGGCGCCCACTGAAAAAAATAAATGAAAAATCACGAACGTCGGACGATTGCTCCCACACCAAAAGTGCCAGCCAGTCAAGCTCTTGCTGCTCCTCACCGGCCATTCCCAGCGCATGTACAGCACCACCGACACCGGGGCTCCGGGCGTTCCCTGACCAACAGGGCTTCGACGTTTACCACCAGCTGAACCTGGGCGCCCACTGAAATAAAAGCCCGAAAAATCATGAACGTCGGACGATTGCTCCCACACCGAAAGTGCCAGCCAGTCAAGCTCTTGCTGCTCCTGACCGGACTTTGGCAGCGCATCTACAGCACCACAGACATCGGGGTTCTGCGCTTTCCCTGACCAACAGGGCTTTGACGTTTACCACTAGCTGAACCTGGGCGCCCCCTGAAAAAAAACCCTGAAAAATGACGAACGTCGGACGATTGCTCCCACACCAAAAGTGCCAGCCAGTCAAGCTCTTGCTGCTCCTCACCGGACAGTGGCAGTGCATCTACAGCACCACAGACATCGGGGCTCCGGGCTTTCCCTGACCATCAGGGCTTCGACATTTACGACCAGCTGCACCTGGGCTCCCACTGAAAAGAACCCCGAAAAATCACGAACGTCCGACGATTGCTCCCACACCAGAAGTGCCAGACAGTCAAGCTCTAGCTGCTGAACACCGGCCATTCCCAGCGCATCTACAGCACCACAGACATCGGGGCTCCGGGCTTTCCCTGACCAACAGGGCTTCGACGTTTACCACCAGCTGCACCTGGGCGCCCACTGAAAAAAAACCCTGAAAAATGACGAACGTCGGACGATTGCTCCCACACCAAAAGTGCCAGACAGTCAAGCTTTTGCTGCTCCTCCCCGGCCATTGGCAGCGCATGTACAGCACCACAGACATCGGGGCTCCGGGCTTTCCCTGACGAACAGGGCTTCGACGTTTACCACCAGCTGCACCTGGGCGCCCGCTGAAAAAAATAAAAGAAAAATCACGAACGTCGGACGATTGCTCCCACACCAAAAGTGCCAGCCAGTCAAGCTCTTGCTGCTCCTCACCAGCCATTCCCAGCGCATCTACAGCACCACAGACATCGCGGCTCCGGGCTTTCCCTGACCAACAGGGCTTCGACGTTTACCACCAGCTGCACCTGGTTGCCCACTGAAAAAAAAACCCTGAAAAATCAAAAACGTCGGACGATTGATCCCACACCGAAAGTGCCAGCCTGTCAAGCTCTTGCTGCTCCTCACCGGCCATTGGCAGCGCATCTACAGCACCACAGACATCGGGGCTCTGGGCTTTCCCGGACCAACAGGGCTTCGACGTTTACCACCAGCTGAGCCTGGGCGCCAACTGAAAAGAACCCCGAAAAATCACGAACATCGGACGATTGCTCCCACACCGAAAGTGCCAGCAACTCAAGCTCTTGCTGCTCCTCACCGGCCACTGGCAGCGCATCTACAGCACCACAGACATCGTGGCTCCGGGCTTTCCCTGACAAACAGGGCTTCGATGTTTACCACCAGCTGAACCTGGGCGCCCACTGAAATAAAACCCCGAAAAATCACAAACGTCGGACGATTCCTCCCACACAGAAAGTGCCAGCAACTCAAGCTCTTGCTGTTCCTCACCGGACTTTGGCAGTGCATCTACAGCACCACAGACATCACGGCTCCGGGCTTTCCCTGACCAACAGGGCTTCGACGTTTACCACCAGCTGCACCTGTGCGCCCACTGAAAAAAAACCCGAAAAATCACAAACGTCGGACGATTGCTCCCACACCAAAAGTGCCCTCCAGTCAAGCTCTTGCTGCTCCTCACCGGCCATTGGCAGCGCATCTACAGCACCACAGACATCGTGGCTCCGGGCTTTCCCTGACCAACAGGCCTTCGACATTTACCACCAGCTGCACCTGGGCGCCCACTGAAATAAAACCCCGAAAAATCACAAACGTCGGACGATTGCTCCCACACCCAAAGTGCCAGCCAGTCAAGCTCTTGCTGCTCCTCACCGGACAGTGGCAGTGCATCTACAACACCACAGACATCGGGGCTCCGGGCTTTCCCTGACTAACAGGGCTTCGACGTTTACCACTCGCTGAACCTGGGCTCCCACTGAAAATAACCCCGAAAAATCACGAACGTCGGACGATTGCTCCCACACCAAAAGTGCCAGCCAGTCAAGCTCATGCTGCTTCTAACCAGCCATTCCCAGCGCATCTACAGCGCCACAGACATCGGGGCTCCGGGCTTTCCCTGACCAACAGGGCTTCGACGTTTACCACCAGCTGCAGCTGGGCGCCCACTGAAATAAAACCCCGAAAAATCACGAACGTCGGACGATTGCTCCCACAACGAAAGTGCCAGCCAGTCAAGCTCTTGCTGCTCCTCCCCAGCCATTGGCAGCGCATCTACAGCACCACAGACATCGGGGCTCCGGGCTTTCCCTGACCAACAGGGCTTCGACGTTTACCACCAGCTGAACCTGGGCGCCCACTGAAAAGAACCCCGAAAAATCACGAACGTCGGACGATTGCTCCCACACCGAAATTGCCAGCCAGTCAAGCTGTAGGTGCTCCTCACCTTCCATTCCCAGCGCATCTACAGCACCACAGACATCGGGGCTCCGGGCGTTCCCTGACCAACAGGGCTTAGAAGTTTATTACCAGCTGAACCTAGGCGCCCACTGGAAAAAAAATCCCCAAATATCATGAACGTCGGACGATTGCTCTCACACCAAAAGTGCCAGCCACTCAAGCTCTTGCTACCCCTCACCGGCCATTCCCAGCGCATCTACAGCACCACAGACATCGGGGCTCCGGGCTTTCCCTGACGAACAGGGCTTCGACGTTTACCACCAGCTGCACCTGGGCTCCCACTGAAAAAAATAAACGAAAAATCATGAACATCGGACGATTGCTCCCACACCGAAAGTGCCAGCAACACAAGCTCTTCCTGCTCCTGACCGCCCATTCCCAGTGCATCTAGAGCACCACAGACATCGCGGCTCCGGGCTTTCCCTGACCAACAGGCCTTTGACATTTACCACCAGCTGCACCTGGTTGCCCACTGAAAAAAAACCCTGAAAAATCAAAAACGTCGGACGATTGCTCCCACACCAAAAGTGCCAGCCAGTCAAGCTCTTGCTGCTCCTCACCTCCCATTGGCAGCGCATGTACAGCACCACAGACATCACGGCTCCGGGCTTTCCCTGACCAACAGGGCTTCGACGTTTACCACCAGCTGCACCTGGGCGCCCACTGAAAAAAACCCCTAAAAATCAGGAACATCGGACGATTGCTCCCACATTGAAAGTGCCAGCAACACAAGCTCTTGCTGCTGCTCACTGCCCATACCCAGCGCATCTACAGCACCACAGACATTTGGGCTCCGGGCTTTCCATGACCAACAGGGCTTAGACGTTTACCAGCAGCTGCACCTGGGCACCCATTGAAAAAAAACCTTGAAAAATCACGAAGATCGGACGATTTCTCCCACACCGAAAGTGCCAGCCAGTCAGGCTCTTGCTGCTAATCACCGCCCATTCCCAGCGCATCTACAGCACCACAGACATTTGGGCTCCGGACTTTCCCTGACTAACAGCACTTCGACGTTTACCACCAGCTGAACATGGGTGCCCATTAAAAAAAAAACCCGAAAAAAACACAAACGTCGGACGATTGCTCCCACACCGAAAGTGCCAGCCAGTCAAGCTCTTGCTGCTCCTCACCGGCCATTGGAAGCGCATCTACAGCACCACAGACATCGGGGCTCCGGGCTTTCCCTGACCAACAGGGCTTCGACGTTTACCACCAGCTGCACCTGGGCTCCCACTGAAATAAAACCCCGAAAAATCACGAACGTCGGACGATTGCTCCCACACCAAAAGTGCCAGCAACTCAAGCTCTTGCTGCTCCTCACCTCCCATTCCCAGCGCATCTACAGCACCACAGACATCGGGGCTCTGGGCTTTCCCTGACAAACAGGGCTTCGACATTTACCACCAGCTGCACCTGGGCGCCCACTGAAATAAAACCCCGAAAAATCACGAACATCGGACGATTGCTCCCACACCAAAAGTGCCAGCAACTTAAACTCTTGCTGCTACTCACCGGACTTTGGCAGTGCATCTACAGCACCACAGACATCGGGGTTCTGCGCTTTCCCTGACCAACAGGGCTTCGACGTTTACCACCAGCTGAAATTGGGCGCCCGCTGAAAAAAATAAAAGAAAAATCACGAACGTCGGACGATTCCTCCCACAGCAAAAGTGCCAGCCAGTCAAGCTCTTGCTGCTCCTCAGCAGCCATTCCCAGCGCATCTACAGCGCCACAGACATCGCGGCTCCGGGCTTTCCCTGACCAACAGGGCTTCGATGTTTACCACCAGCTGCACCTGGTTGCCCACTGAAAAAAAAACCCTGAAAAATCAAAAACGTCGGACGATTGATCCCACACCGAAAGTGCCAGCCAGTCAAGCTCTTGCTGCTTCCAACCAGCCATTCCCAGCGCATCTACAGCGCCACAGACATCGGGGCTCCGGGCTTTCCCTGACGAACCGGGCTTCGACATTTACCACCAGCTGCACCTGGGTGCCCACTGAAAAAAAAACCCCGAAAAATCACGAACGTCGGACGATTGCTCCCACACCAAAAGTGCCAGCCAGTCAAGCTCTTGCTGCTCCTCACCGGAATTTGGCAGCCCATCTACAGCACCACAGACATCGGGGCTCCGGGCTTTCCCTGACCAACAGGGCTTCGACGTTTACCACCCCCTGCACATGGGCGCCCACTAAAAAAAATAAACGAAATATCACGAACATCAGAGTATTCCTGCCACACCTTAAATGCCAGCCAGTCAAGCTCATGCTGCTTCTCACCAGCCATTCCCAGCGCATCTACAGCACCACAGACATCGGGGCTCCGGGCTTTCCCTGACCAACAGGGCTTCGAAGTTTACCACCAGCTGCACCTGGGCGCCAACTGAAATAAAACCCCGAAAAATCACGAACGTCGGACAATTGCTCCCACACCGAAAGTGCCAGCCAGTCAAGCTCTTGCTGCTCCTCACCGGCCATTCCCAGCGCATCTACAGCACCACAGACATCAGGGCTCTGGACTTTCCCTGACGAACAGGGCTTCGACGTTTACCACCCGCTGCACCTGGGCTCCCACTGAAAAGAACCCCCGAAAAATCACGAACATCGGACGATTGCTCCCACACCAAAAGTGCCAGCCAGTCAAGCTCTTGCTGCTCCTCCCCGGCCATTGGCAGCGCATCTACAGCACCACAGATATCGGGGCTCCGAGCTTTCCCTGACCAAGAGGGCTTCGACGTTTACCACCAGCTGAACCTGGGCGCCCAGTGAATAAAAATCCCCAAAAATCACAAACGTCCGACGATTGCTCCCACACCCAACGTGCCAGACAGTCAAGCTCTTGCTGCTCCTCACCAGCCATTCCCAGCGCATCTACAGCACCACAGACATCGGGGCTCCGGGCATTCCCTGACCAACAGGGCTTCAACATTTACCACCAGCTGCACCTGGGCGCCCACTGAAATAAAACCCCGAAAAATCACGAACGTCGGACGATTGCACCCACACAGAAAGTGCCAGCCAGTCAAGCTCATGCTGCTCCTCACCTCCCATTCCCAGCGCATCTACAGCACCACAGACATCGGAGCTCCGGGCTTTCCCTGACCAACAGGGCTTAGAAGTTTACCACCAGCTGAACCTGGGCGCCCAGTGAATAAAAATCCCCAAAAATCACAAACGTCCGACGATTGCTCCCACACCAAAAGTGCCAGCAACACAAGCTCTTGCTGCTCCTGACCGGCCATTGGCAGCGCATCTACAGCACCACAGACATCGGGGCTCCGGGCTTTCGCTGACAAACAGGGGTTCGACGTTTACCACCAGCTGCACATGGGCGCCCACTGAAAAAAAACCCCGAAAAATCACAAATGTTGGACGATTCCTGCCACACCTTAAATGCCAGCCTGTCAAGCTCTTGCTGCTCCTCACCGCCCATTCCCAGCGCATCTACAGCACCACAGACATCAGGGCTCTGGACTTTCCCTGACCAACAGGGCTTTGACTGTTACCACCAGCTGCACCTGGGCTCCCACTGAAAAAAAACCCCGAATAATCACAAACGTCGGACGATTGCTCCCACACCAAAAGTGCCAGCCAGTCAAGCTCTTGCTGCTCCTCACCGGCCATTGGCAGCGCATCTACAGCACCACAGACATCGGCGTTCTCCGCTTTCCCTGACCAACAGGGCTTCGACGTTTACCACCAGCTGAACCTGGGCGCCCACTGAAAAAAATAAATGAAAAATCACGAACGTCGGACGATTGCTCCCACACCAAAAGTGCCAGCCAGTCAAGCTCTTGCTGCTCCTCACCGGCCATTCCCAGCGCATCTACAGCACCACAGATACCGGGGCTCCGGGCTTTCCCTGACCAACAGGGCTTCGACGTTTACCACCAGCTGCACTTCGGCTCCCACTGAAAAAAAACCCCGAAAAATCACGAACGTCGGACGATTGCTCCCACACCAAATGTGCCAGCCAGTCAAGCTCTTGCTGCTCCTCACCGGCCATTGGCAGCGCATCTACAGCACCACAGACATCGGGGCTCTGGGCTTTCCCTGACCAAAAGGGCTTCGACGTTTACCACCAGGTGTACCTGGTCGCCCACTGAAAAAATACCCCGAAAAATCACGAACGTCGGACGATTGCTCCCACACCGAATGTGCCAGCCTGTCAAGCTCTTGCTGCTCCTCACCGGCCATTCCCAGCGCATCTACAGCATCACAGACATCGGGGCTCCGGGCTTTCCCTGACCAACAGGGCTTCGACGTTTACCACCAGCTCCACCTGGGCGCCCACTGAAAAGAACCCCGAAAAATCAGAAACGTCGGACGATTGCTCCGACACCAAAAGTGCCAGCCAGTCAAGCTCTTGCTGCTTCTCACCAGCCATTCCCAGCGCATCTACAGCACCACAGATACCGGGGCTCCGGGCTTTCCCTGACCAACAGGGCTTCGACGTTTACCACCAGCTGCACCTGGGCGCCCACTGAAATAAAACCCCGAAAAATCACGAACGTCGGACGATTGCTCCCACACCGAATGTGCCAGCAACTCAAGCTCTTGCTGCTCCTCACCGGCCATTCCCAGCGCATCTACAGCACCACAGACATCGCGGCTCTGGGCTTTCCCTGACCAACAGGGCTTCGACATTTACCACCAGGTGCACCTGGGCGCCCACTGAAAAAAATAAACGAAAAATAACAAAAGTCGGACGATTGCTCCCACAGCGAAAGTGCCAGCCAGTCAAGCTCTTGCTGCTCCTCACCGGCCATTGGAGGCGCATCTACAGCACCACAGACATCGGGGCTCCGGGCTTTCCCTGACCAACAGGGCTTCGACGTTTACCACCAGCTGAACCTGGGCCCCCACTGAAATAAAACCCCCAAAAATCATGAACGTCGGACGATTGATCGCACACCGAAAGTGCCAGCCAGTCAAGCTCTTGCTGCTCCTCACCGGCCATTGCCAGCCCATCTACAGCCCCACAGACATCGGGGCTCCGGGCTTTCCCTGATGAACAGGGCTTCGACGTTTACCACCCACTGCACCTGGGCGCCCACTGAAAAAAATAAACGAAAAATCACAAACGTCGGACAATTGCTCCCACACCGAAAGTGCCAGCCAGTCAAGCTCTTGCTGCTACTCACCTCCAATTCCCAGCGCATCTACAGCACCACAGACATCGGGGCTCCGAGCTTTCCCTGACCAACAGGGCTTCGACGTTTACCACCAGCTGCACCTGGGCTCCCACTAAAAAAAAACCCCGAATAATCACAAACATCGGACGATTGCTCCCACACCAAAAGTGCCAGCCAGTCAAGCTCTTGCTGCTCCTCACCGGCCATTGGCAGCGCATCTACAGCACCACAGACATCGGGGCTCCGAGCTTTCCCTGACCAACAGGGCTTCGACGTTTACCACTCGCTGAACCTGGGCACCCACAGAAAGTAAAACCCCGAAAAATCACGAACGTCGGACGATTGCTCCCACACCGAAAGTGCCAGCCTGTCAAGCTCTTGCTGCTCCTCACCAGCCATTGGCCGCGCATCTACAGCACGACAGACATCGGGGCTCCGGGCTTTCCCTGACCAACAGGGCTCAGAAGTTTACCACCAGCTGAACCTGGGCGCCCACTGAAAAAAAACCCTGAAAAATTAAAAACGACGGACGATTGCTCCCACACCAAAAGTGCCAGACAGTCAAGCTCTTGCTGCTGCTCACCGGCCATTGGCAGCGCATGTACAGCACCACAGACATCGGGGCTCCGGGCTTTCCCTGACCAACAGGCCTTCGACATTTACCATCAGCTGCACCTGGGCGCCCACTGAAAAAAATAACGAAATATCACGAACATCAGACGATTGCTCCCACACCGAAAGTGCCAGCAACTCAAGCTCATGCTGCTTCTCACCGGACTTTGGCAGTGCATCTACAGCACCACAGACATCGCGGCTCCGGGCTTTCCCTGACCAACAGGGCTTCGACGTTTACCACCAGGTGCACCTGCGCTCCCACTGAAAAAAAACCCCGAAAAATCACGAACGTCGGACGATTACTCCCACACCGAAAGTGCCAGCAACTCAAGCTCATGCTGCTTCTCACCGGACTTTGGCAGTGCATCTACAGCACCACAGACATCGGGGCTCCGGGCTTTCCCTGACCAACAGGGCTTCGATGTTTACCACCAGCTGCACCTGGGCGCCCACTGAAAAAAAACCCCGAAAAATCACAAACGTTGGACGATTCCTGCCACACCTTAAATGCCAGCCTGTCAAGCTCTTGCTGCTCCTCACCGCCCATTCCCAGCGCATCTACAGCACCACAGACATCAGGGCTCTGGACTTTCCCTGACGATCAGGGCTTCGACGTTTACCACTCGCTGCACCTGGGCGCCCACTGAAAAGAACCCCGAAAAATCACGAACGTCGGACAATTGCTCCCACACCAAAAGTGCCAGCAACACAAGCTCTTGCTGCTCCTCAGCGGCCATTGGCAGCGCATCTACAGCGCCACAGACATCGGGGCTCCGGGCTTTCCCTGACCAACAGGGCTTTGACTGTTACCACCAGCTGCACCTGGGCTCCCACTGAAAAAAAACCCCGAATAATCACAAACGTCGGACGATTGCTCCCACACCCAAAGTGCCAGCCAGTCAAGCTCTTGCTGCTCCTCACCGGCCATTCCCAGCGCATCTACAGCACCACAGACATCGGGGCTCTACGCTTTCCCTGACCAACAGGGCTTCGACGTTTACCACCAGCTGCACCTGGGCGCCCACTGAAATAAAACCCCGAAAAATCACGAACGTCGGACAATTGCTCCCACACCGAAAGTGCCAGCAACTCAAGCTCTTGCTGCTCCTCACCGGACTTTGGCAGTGCATCTACAGCACCACAGACATCGGGGTTCTCCGCTTTCCCTGAACAACAGGGCTTCGACGTTTACCACCAGCTGCACCTGGGCGCCCACTGAAAAAAATAAATTAAAAATCACGAACGTCGGACGATTGCTCCCACACCAAAAGTGCCAGCCAGTCAAGCTCTTGCTGCTCCTCACCGGCCATTCCCAGCGCATCTACAGCACCACAGACATCAGGGCTCTGGACTTTCCGTGACGATCAGGGCTTCGACGTTTACCACCAGCTGCACCTGGGCTCCCACTGAAAAGAACCCCGAAAAATCACGAACGTCGGACGATTACTCCCACACCGAAAGTGCCAGCAACTCAAGCTCCTGCTGCTCCTCACCGGCCATTCCCAGCGCATCTACAGCACCACAGACATCGGGGCTCCGGGCTTTCCCTGACCAACTGGGCTTCGACGTTTACCACCCGCTGCACCTGGGCGCCCACTGAAAAAAATAAACGAAAAATCACAAACGTCAGACGATTGCTCCCACACCGAAAGTGCCAGCCAGTCAAGCTCTTGCTGCTCCTCACCGGCCATTCCCAGCGCATCTACAGCACCACAGACATCGGGGCTCCGGGCTTTCCCTGACCAACAGGGCTTCGACATTTACCACCAGCTGCACCTGGGCGCCCACTGAAATAAAACCCCGAAAAATCACGAACGTCGGACGATTGCTCCCACAACGAAAGTGCCAGCCTGTCAAGCTCTTGCTGCTACTCACCGGACTTTGGCAGTGCATCTACAGCACCACAGACATCGGGGCTCCGGGCTTTCCCTGACCAACAGGGCTTCGACGTTTACCACCCGCTGCACCTGGGCGCCCACGGAAAAAAAACCCCGAAAAATCACGAACGTCGGACGATTCCTCCCACACCGAAAGTGCCAGCAACTCAAGCTCTTGCTGCTACTCACCGGACTTTGGCAGTGCATCTACAGCACCACAGACATCGGTGCTCCGGACTTTCCCTGATCAACTGGGCTTCGACGTTTACCACCCGCTGCACCTGGGCGCCCACTGAAATAAAACCCCGAAAAATCACGAACGTCGGACGATTGCTCCCACACCGAAAGTGCCAGCCAGTCAAGCTCTTGCTGCTCCTCACCGGCCATTCCCAGCGCATCTACAGCACCACTGACATCGGGGCTCCGGGCTTTCCCTGACCAACAGGGCTTCGACGTTTACCACCAGCTGAACCTGGGCGCCCACTGAAATAAAACCCCGAAAAATCACGAACGTCGGACGATTGCTCCCACACCGAAAGTGCCAGCCAGTCAAGCTCTTGCTGCTCCTCACCGGCCATTCGCAGCGCATCTACAGCACCACAGACATCGGGGCTCTGTGCTTTCCCTGACCAACAGGGCTTCGACGTTTACCACCAGCTGAACCTGGGCGCCCACTGAAAAAAATAAACGAAAAATCACGAACATCAGACGATTGCTCCCACACCGAAAGTGCCAGACAGTCAAGCTCTTGCTGCTACTCACCGCCCATTGGCAGGGCATCTACAGCACCACAGACATCGGGGCTCCGAGCTTTCCCTGACCAACAGGGTTTCAACGTTTACCACCAGCGGCACCTGGGCGCCCACTGAAATAAAACCCCGAAAAATCACGAACGTCGGACGATTGCTCCCACACCCAAAGTGCCAGCAACTCAAGCTCTTGCTGCTACTCACCGGACTTTGGCAGCACATCTACAGCACCACAGACATCGGGGCTCCGGGCTTTCCCTGACCAACAGGCCTTCGACGTTTACCACCAGCTGAACCTGGGCGCCCACTGAAAGAAAACCCTGAAAAATGACGAACGTCGGACGATTGCTCCCACACCAAAAGTGCCAGACAGTCAAGCTCTAGCTGCTGAACACCGGCCATTCCCAGCGCATCTACAGCACCACAGACATCGGGGCTCCGGGCTTTCCCTGACCAACAGGGCTTCGACATTTACCACCAGCTGCACCTGGGCGCCCACTGAAATAAAACCCCCAAAAATCACGAACGTCGGACGATTCCTCCCACACCGAAAGTGCCAGCCAGTCAAGCTCTTGCTGCTCCTCACCGGACTTTGGCAGTGCATCTACAGCACCACAGACATCGGGGCTCCGGGCTTTCCCTGACCAACAGGGCTTCGACGTTTACCACCCGCTGCACCTGGGCGCCCACTGAAAAAAAACCCCGAATAATCACAAACATCGGACGATTGCTCCCACACCAAAAGTGCCAGACAGTCAACCTCTTGCTGCTCCACACCGGCCATTGGCAGCGCATCTACAGCACCACAGACATCGGGGCTCCGGGCTTTCCCTGACCAACAGGGCTTCGACGTTTACCACCAGCTGAACCTGGGCGCCCACTGAAATAAAACCCCGAAAAATCACGAACGTCGGACGATTGCTCCCACACCAGAAGTGCCAGCCAGTCAAGCTCTTGCTGCTCCTCACCGGCCATTGGCAGCGCATCTACAGCACCACAGACATCGCGGCTCTGGGCTTTCCCTGACCAACAGGCCTTCGACATTTACCACCAGCTGCACCTAGTTGGCCACTGAAAAAAAACCCTGAAAAATCAAAAACGTCGGACAATTGATCCAACACCGAAAGTGCCAGCCAGTCAAGCTCTTGCTGCTCCTCACCGGACTTTGGCAGTGCATCTACAGCACCAGAGACATCGGAGCTCCGGGCTTTCCCTGACCAACAGGGCTTCGACGTTTACGACTCGCTGCACCTGGGCTCCCACTGAAAAGAACCCCGAAAAATCACGAACGTCGGACGATTGCTCCCACACCGAAAGTGCCAGCAACACAAGCTCTTGCTGCTCCTCACCGCCCATTCCCAGCGCATCTACAGCACCACAGACATCGGGGCTCCGGGCTTTCCCTGACCAACAGGGCTTCGACGTTTACCACCAGCTGCACCTGGGCGCCCACTGAAAAAAATAAAAGAAAAATCACGAACATCGGACGATTGCTCCCACACCAAAAGTGCCAGCAACTCAAGCTCTTGCTGCTCCTCACCGGACTTTGGCAGCGCATCTACAGCACCACAGACATCGGGGCTCCGGGCTTTCCCTGACCAACAGGGCTTCGACGTTTACCACCAGCTGCACCTGGGCGCCCACTGAAATAAAACCCCGAAAAATCACGAACGTCGGACGATTGCTCCCACACTGAAAGTGCCAGCCAGTCAAGCTCTTGCTGCTCCTCACCGGCCATTCCCAGCGCATCTACAGCACCACAGACATCGGCGCTCCGGGCTTTCCCTGACCAACAGGGCTTCGACATTTACCAACAGCTGAACCTGGGCTCCCACTGAAATAAAACCCCCAAAAATCACGAACGTCGGACGATTGCTCCCACACCGAAAGTGCCAGCCAGTCAAGCTCTTGCTGCTCCTCAGCGGCGATTGGCAGCGCATCTACAGCACCACAGACATCGGGGCTCCGGGATTTCCCTGACCAACAGGCCTTCGACATTTACCACCAGCTGCACCTGGGCGCCCACTGAAATAAAACCCCGAAAAATCACGAACGTCGGACGATTGCTCCCACACTGAAAGTGCCAGCAACTCAAGCGCTTGCTGCTACTCACCGGCCATTCCCAGCGCATCTACAGCACCACAGACATCGCGGCTCCGGGCTTTCCCTGACCAACTGGGCTTCGACGTTTACAACCAGCTGAACCTGGGCGCCCACTGAAATAAAACCCCCAAAAATCACGAACGTCGGACGATTGCTCCCACACCAAAAGTGCCAGCCAGTCAAGCTCTTGCTGCTCCTCACCGGACTTTCGCAGCGCATCTACAGCACCACAGACATCGGGGCTCCGGGCTTTCCCTGACCAACAGGGCTTCGACGTTTACCACCAGCTGCACCTGGGCTCCCACTGAAAAAACACCCCGAATAATCACAAACATCGGACTATTGCTCCCACACCAAAAGTGCCAGACAGTCAACCTCTTGCTGCTCCTCACCGGCCATTGGCAGCGCATCTACAGCACCACGGACATCGGGGCTCCGGGCTTTCCCTGACCAACAGGGCTTCGACGTTTACCACCAGCTGAACCTGGGCGCCCACTGAAAAAAATAAACTAAAAATCACGAACATCGGACGATTGCTCCCACACCGAAAGTGCCAGCCAGTCAAGCTCTTGCTGCTCCTCACCGGCCATTCCCAGTGCATCTACAGCACCACAGGCATCGGGTCTCTGGGCTTTCCCTGACCAACAGGGCTTCAACGTTTACCACCAGCTGCACCTGGGCGCCCACTGAAATAAAACCCCGAAAAATCACAAACGTCGGACGATTGCTCCCACAACGAAAGTGCCAGCCAGTCAAGCTCTTGCTGCTCCTCGCCGGACACTCCCAGTGCATCTACAGCACCACAGATATCGGGGCTCCGGGCTTTCCCTGACCAACAGGCCTTCGACATTTACCACCAGCTGCACCTGGGCGCCCACTGAAATAAAACCCCGAAAAATCACGAACGTCGGACGATTGCTCCCACACTGAAAGTGCCAGCAACTCAAGCGCTTGCTGCTACTCACCGGCCATTCCCAGCGCATCTACAGCACCACAGACATCGCGGCTCCGGGCTTTCCCTGACCAACTGGGCTTCGACGTTTACAACCAGCTGAACCTGGGCGCCCACTGAAATAAAACCCCCAAAAATCACGAACGTCGGACGATTGCTCCCACACTGAAAGTGCCAGCCAGTCAAGCTCTTGCTGCTCCTCACCGGACTTTCGCAGCGCATCTACAGCACCACAGACATCGGGGCTCCGGGCTTTCCCTGACCAACAGGGCTTCGACGTTTACCACCAGCTGCACCTGGGCTCCCACTGAAAAAACACCCCGAATAATCACAAACATCGGACTATTGCTCCCACACCAAAAGTGCCAGACAGTCAACCTCTTGCTGCTCCTCACCGGCCATTGGCAGCGCATCTACAGCACCACGGACATCGGGGCTCCGGGCTTTCCCTGACCAACAGGGCTTCGACGTTTACCACCAGCTGAACCTGGGCGCCCACTGAAAAAAATAAACTAAAAATCACGAACATCGGACGATTGCTCCCACACCGAAAGTGCCAGCCAGTCAAGCTCTTGCTGCTCCTCACCGGCCATTCCCAGCGCATCTACAGCACCACAGACATCGGGTCTCTGGGCTTTCCCTGACCAACAGGGCTTCGACATTTACCACCAGCTGCACCTGGGAGCCCACTGAAATAAAACCCCGAAAAATCACGAACGTCGGACGATTGCTCCCACAACGAAAGTGCCAGCCTGTCAAGGTCTTGCTGCTCCTCACCGGCCATTGGCAGCGCATCTACAGCACCACAGACATCGCGGCTCCGGGCTTTCCCTGACCATCAGGGCTTCGACATTTACCACCAGCTGAACCTGGGCCCCCACTGAAATACAACCCCGAAAAATCACGAACGTCGGACGATTGCTCCCACAACGAAAGTGCCAGCAACTCAAGCTCTTGCTGCTACTCACCGGACCTTGGCAGCGCATCTACAGCACCACAGACATCGGGGCTCCGGGCTTTCCCTGACCAACAGGGCTTCGACATTTACCACCAGCTGAACCTGGGCGCCCACTGAAAGTAAAACCCCGAAAAATCACGAACATCGGACGATTGCTCCCACACCGAAAGTGCCAGCAACACAAGCTCTTGCTGCTCCTCACCGCCCATTCCCAGCGCATCTACAGCACCACAGACATCGGGGCTCCGGGCTTTCCCTGACGAACAGGGCTTCGATGTTTACCACCCACTGCACCTGGGCGCCCACTGAAAAAAATAAACGAAAAATCATGAACATCGGACGATTGCTCCCACACCGAAAGTGCCAGCAACTCAAGCTCTTGCTGCTACTCACCGCCCATTGGCAGGGCATCTACAGCACCACAGACATCGGGGCTCCGAGCTTTCCCTGACCAACAGGGCTTCAACGTTTACCACCAGCTGCACCTGGGCGCCCACTGAAATAAAACCCCGAAAAATCACAAACGTCGGACGATTGCTCCCACAACGAAAGTGCCAGCCAGTCAAGCTCTTGCTGCTCCTCCCCGGACACTCCCAGTGCATCTACAGCACCACAGACATCGGGGCTCCGAGCTTTCCCTGACCAACAGGGCTTCAACGTTTACCACCAGCTGCACCTGGGCGCCCACTGAAAAAAACCCCAAAAATCACGAACGTCGGACGATTGCACCCACACCGAAAGTGCCAGACAGTCAAGCTCTTGCTGCTCCTCACCGGCCATTGGCAGCGCATCTACAGCACCACAGACATCGCGGCTCCGGGCTTTCCCTGACCAACAGGGCTTCGACATTTACCACCAGCTGCACCTGGTTACCCACTGAAAAAAAACCCTGAAAAATCAAAAACGTCGGACGATTGCTCCCACACTGAAAGTGTGGGCAACTCAAGCTCTTGCTGCTCCTCACCGGCTATTGGCAGCGCATCTACAGCACCACAGACATCGGGGCTCCGGGCTTTCCCTGACCAACAGGGCTTCGACGTTTACCACCAGCTGAACCTGGGCGCCCACTGAAAGTAAAACCCCGAAGAATCACGAACGTCGGACGATTGCTCCCACACCAAAAGTGCCAGCCAGTCAAGCTCTTGCTGCTCCTCACCGCCCATTCCCAGCGCATCTACAGCACCACAGACATCGGGGCTGTGGGCTTTCCCTGACCAACAGGGCTTCGACGTTTACCACCAGCTGCACCTGTGCGCCCACTGAAAGTAAAACCCTGAAAAATCACGAACGTCGGACGATTGCTCCCACACCGAAAGTGCCAGCCAGTCAAGCTCTAGCTGCTGAACACCGGCCATTCCCAGCGCATCTACAGCACCACAGACATCAGGGCTCCGGGCTTTCCCTGACCATCAGGGCTTCGACATTTACCACCAGCTGCACCTCGGCTCCCACTGAAAAGAACCCCGAAAAATCACGAACGTCGGACGATTGCTCCCACACCAAAAGTGCCAGACAGTCAAGCTCTAGCTGCTGAACACCAGCCATTCCCAGCGCATCTACAGCACCACAGACATCGGGGCTCCGGGCTTTCCCTGACCAACAGGGCTTAGAAGTTTACCACCAGCTGAACCTGGGCGCCCACTGAAATAAAACCCCGAAAAATCACGAACGTCGGACGATTCCTCCCTCACCGAAAGTGCCAGCAACTCAAGCTCTTGCTGCTACTCACCGGACTTTGGCAGTGCATCTACAGCACCACAGACATCGGGGTTCTGCGCTTTCCCTGACCAACAGGGCTTCAACGTTTACCACCAGCTGAACCTGGGCGCCCACTGAAAAAAATAAACGAAAAATCACGAACATCGCACGTTTGCTCCCACACCGAAAGTGCCAGCCAGTCAAGCTCTTGCTGCTCCTCACCGGCCATTCCCAGCGCATCTACAGCACCACAGACATCGGGGCTCTGGGCTTTCCCTGACCAACAGGCCTTCGACGTTTACCACCAGCTGCACCTGGGCTCCCACTGAAAAGAACCCCGAAAAATCACGAACGTCGGACGATTGCTCCCACACCAAAAGTGCCAGACAGTCAAGCTCTAGCTGCTGAACACCGGCCATTCCCAGCGCATCTACAGCACCACAGACATCGGGGCTCCGGGCTTTCCCTGACCAACTGGGCTTCGACGATTACCACCAGCTGAACCTGGGCGCCCACTGAAATAAAACCCCGAAAAATCACGAACGTCCGACGATTGCTCCCACACCCAAAGTGCCAGCCAGTCAAGCTCTTGCTGCTCCTCAGCGGCGATTGGCAGCACATCTACAGCACCACAGACATCGGGGCTCCGGGCTTTCCCTGACCAACAGGGCTTCGACGTTTACCACCAGCTGAACCTGGGCGCCCACTGGAAAAAAAACCCGAAAAATCACGAACGTCGGACGATTGCTCCCACAACGAAAGTGCCAGCAACTCAAGCTCTTGCTGCTCCTCACCGGCCATTGGCAGCACATCTACAGCACCACAGACATCGGGGCTCCAGGCTTTCCCTGACGAACAGCGTTCGACGTTTACCACCAGCTGCACCTGGGCGCCCACTGAAAAAAATAAACGAAAAATCATGAATATCGGACGATTGCTCCCACACCGAAACTGCCAGCAACTCAAGCTCTTGCTGCTACTCACTGCCCATTGGCAGGGCATCTACAGCACCACAGACATCGGGGCTCCGAGCTTTCCCTGACCAACTGGGCTTCAACGTTTACCACCCGCTGCACCTGGGCGCCCACTGAAAAAAATAAACGAAAAATCACAAACGTCGGACGATTGCTCCCACACCGAAAGTGCCAGCCAGTCAAGCTCTTGCTGCTCCTCACCGGCCATTGGCAGCGCATCTACAGCACCACAGACATCGCGGCTCCGGGCTTTCCCTGACCAACAGGGCTTCGACATTTACCACCAGCTGCACCTGGGAGCCCACTGAAATAAAACCCCGAAAAATCACGAACATCGCACGTTTGCTCCCACACCGAAAGTGCCAGCCAGTCAAGCTCTTGCTGCTCCTCACCGGCCATTCCCAGCGCATCTACAGCACCACAGACATCGGGGCTCTGGGCTTTCCCTGACCAACAGGCCTTCGACGTTTACCACCAGCTGCACCTGGGCTCCCACTGAAAAGAACCCCGAAAAATCACGAACGTCGGACGATTGCTCCCACACCAAAAGTGCCAGACAGTCAAGCTCTAGCTGCTGAACACCGGCCATTCCCAGCGCATCTACAGCACCACAGACATCGGGGCTCCGGGCTTTCCCTGACCAACTGGGCTCAGAAGTTTACCACCAGCTGCACCTGGGCGCCCACTGAAATAAAACCCCGAAAAATCACGAACGTCCGACGATTGCTCCCACACCCAAAGTGCCAGCCAGTCAAGCTCTTGCTGCTCCTCAGCGGCGATTGGCAGCGCATCTACAGCACCACAGACATCGGGGCTCCGGGATTTCCCTGACCAACAGGCCTTCGACATTTACCACCAGCTGCACCTGGGCGCCCACTGAAATAAAACCCCGAAAAATCACGAACGTCGGACGATTGCTCCCACACTGAAAGTGCCAGCAACTCAAGCGCTTGCTGCTACTCACCGGCCATTCCCAGCGCATCTACAGCACCACAGACATCGGGGCTCCGGGCTTTCCCTGACCAACTGGGCTTCGACGTTTACAACCAGCTGAACCTGGGCGCCCACTGAAATAAAACCCCCAAAAATCACGAACGTCGGACGATTGCTCCCACACCAAAAGTGCCAGCCAGTCAAGCTCTTGCTGCTCCTCACCGGACTTTGGCAGCGCATCTACAGCACCACAGACATCGGGGCTCCGGGCTTTCCCTGACCAACAGGGCTTCGACGTTTACCACCAGCTGAACCTGGGCGCCCACTGAAAAAAATAAACTAAAAATCACGAACATCGGACGATTGCTCCCACACCGAAAGTGCCAGCCAGTCAAGCTCTTGCTGCTCCTCACCGGCCATTCCCAGTGCATCTACAGCACCACAGGCATCGGGTCTCTGGGCTTTCCCTGACCAACAGGGCTTCGACATTTACCACCAGCTGCACCTGGGAGCCCACTGAAATAAAACCCCGAAAAATCACGAACGTCGGACGATTGCTCCCACAACGAAAGTGCCAGCCTGTCAAGGTCTTGCTGCTCCTCACCGGCCATTGGCAGCGCATCTACAGCACCACAGACATCGCGGCTCCGGGCTTTCCCTGACCATCAGGGCTTCGACATTTACCACCAGCTGAACCTGGGCCCCCACTGAAATACAACCCCGAAAAATCACGAACGTCGGACGATTGCTCCCACAACGAAAGTGCCAGCAACTCAAGCTCTTGCTGCTACTCACCGGACCTTGGCAGCGCATCTACAGCACCACAGACATCGGGGCTCCGGGCTTTCCCTGACCAACAGGGCTTCGACATTTACCACCAGCTGAACCTGGGCGCCCACTGAAAGTAAAACCCCGAAAAATCACGAACATCGGACGATTGCTCCCACACCGAAAGTGCCAGCAACACAAGCTCTTGCTGCTCCTCACCGCCCATTCCCAGCGCATCTACAGCACCACAGACATCGGGGCTCCGGGCTTTCCCTGACGAACAGGGCTTCGATGTTTACCACCCACTGCACCTGGGCGCCCACTGAAAAAAATAAACGAAAAATCATGAACATCGGACGATTGCTCCCACACCGAAAGTGCCAGCAACTCAAGCTCTTGCTGCTACTCACCGCCCATTGGCAGGGCATCTACAGCACCACAGACATCGGGGCTCCGAGCTTTCCCTGACCAACTGGGCTTCAACGTTTACCACCAGCTGCACCTGGGCGCCCACTGAAATAAAACCCCGAAAAATCACAAACGTCGGACGATTGCTCCCACAACGAAAGTGCCAGCCAGTCAAGCTCTTGCTGCTCCTCCCCGGACACTCCCAGTGCATCTACAGCACCACAGACATCGGGGCTCCGAGCTTTCCCTGACCAACAGGGCTTCAACGTTTACCACCAGCTGCACCTGGGCGCCCACTGAAAAAAACCCCAAAAATCACGAACGTCGGACGATTGCACCCACACCGAAAGTGCCAGACAGTCAAGCTCTTGCTGCTCCTCACCGGCCATTGGCAGCGCATCTACAGCACCACAGACATCGGGGCTCCGGGCTTTCCCTGACCAACAGGGCTTCGACGTTTACCACCAGCTGAACCTGGGCGCCCACTGAAAAGAACCCCGAAAAATCACGAACGTCGGACGATTGCTCCCACACCAAAAGTGCCAGACAGTCAAGCTCTAGCTGCTGAACACCAGCCATTCCCAGCGCATCTACAGCACCACAGACATCGGGGCTCCGGGCTTTCCCTGACCAACAGGGCTTAGAAGTTTACCACCAGCTGAACCTGGGCGCCCACTGAAATAAAACCCCGAAAAATCACGAACGTCGGACGATTCCTCCCTCACCGAAAGTGCCAGCAACTCAAGCTCTTGCTGCTACTCACCGGACTTTGGCAGTGCATCTACAGCACCACAGACATCGGGGTTCTGCGCTTTCCCTGACCAACAGGGCTTCAACGTTTACCACCAGCTGAACCTGGGCGCCCACTGAAAAAAATAAACGAAAAATCACGAACATCGCACGTTTGCTCCCACACCGAAAGTGCCAGCCAGTCAAGCTCTTGCTGCTCCTCACCGGCCATTCCCAGCGCATCTACAGCACCACAGACATCGGGGCTCTGGGCTTTCCCTGACCAACAGGCCTTCGACGATTACCACCAGCTGCACCTGGGCTCCCACTGAAAAGAACCCCGAAAAATCACGAACGTCGGACGATTGCTCCCACACCAAAAGTGCCAGACAGTCAAGCTCTAGCTGCTGAACACCGGCCATTCCCAGCGCATCTACAGCACCACAGACATCGGGGCTCCGGGCTTTCCCTGACCAACTGGGCTTCGACGATTACCACCAGCTGAACCTGGGCGCCCACTGAAATAAAACCCCGAAAAATCACGAACGTCCGACGATTGCTCCCACACCCAAAGTGCCAGCCAGTCAAGCTCTTGCTGCTCCTCAGCGGCGATTGGCAGCACATCTACAGCACCACAGACATCGGGGCTCCGGGCTTTCCCTGACCAACAGGGCTTCGACGTTTACCACCAGCTGAACCTGGGCGCCCACTGGAAAAAAAACCCGAAAAATCACGAACGTCGGACGATTGCTCCCACAACGAAAGTGCCAGCAACTCAAGCTCTTGCTGCTCCTCACCGGCCATTGGCAGCACATCTACAGCACCACAGACATCGGGGCTCCAGGCTTTCCCTGACCAACTGGGCTTCAACGTTTACCACCCGCTGCACCTGGGCGCCCACTGAAAAAAATAAACGAAAAATCACAAACGTCGGACGATTGCTCCCACACCGAAAGTGCCAGCCAGTCAAGCTCTTGCTGCTCCTCACCGGCCATTGGCAGCGCATCTACAGCACCACAGACATCGCGGCTCCGGGCTTTCCCTGACCAACAGGGCTTCGACATTTACCACCAGCTGCACCTGGGAGCCCACTGAAATAAAACCCCGAAAAATCACGAACATCGCACGTTTGCTCCCACACCGAAAGTGCCAGCCAGTCAAGCTCTTGCTGCTCCTCACCGGCCATTCCCAGCGCATCTACAGCACCACAGACATCGGGGCTCTGGGCTTTCCCTGACCAACAGGCCTTCGACGTTTACCACCAGCTGCACCTGGGCTCCCACTGAAAAGAACCCCGAAAAATCACGAACGTCGGACGATTGCTCCCACACCAAAAGTGCCAGACAGTCAAGCTCTAGCTGCTGAACACCGGCCATTCCCAGCGCATCTACAGCACCACAGACATCGGGGCTCCGGGCTTTCCCTGACCAACTGGGCTCAGAAGTTTACCACCAGCTGCACCTGGGCGCCCACTGAAATAAAACCCCGAAAAATCACGAACGTCCGACGATTGCTCCCACACCCAAAGTGCCAGCCAGTCAAGCTCTTGCTGCTCCTCAGCGGCGATTGGCAGCGCATCTACAGCACCACAGACATCGGGGCTCCGGGATTTCCCTGACCAACAGGCCTTCGACATTTACCACCAGCTGCACCTGGGCGCCCACTGAAATAAAACCCCGAAAAATCACGAACGTCGGACGATTGCTCCCACACTGAAAGTGCCAGCAACTCAAGCGCTTGCTGCTACTCACCGGCCATTCCCAGCGCATCTACAGCACCACAGACATCGGGGCTCCGGGCTTTCCCTGACCAACTGGGCTTCGACGTTTACAACCAGCTGAACCTGGGCGCCCACTGAAATAAAACCCCCAAAAATCACGAACGTCGGACGATTGCTCCCACACCAAAAGTGCCAGCCAGTCAAGCTCTTGCTGCTCCTCACCGGACTTTGGCAGCGCATCTACAGCACCACAGACATCGGGGCTCCGGGCTTTCCCTGACCAACAGGGCTTCGACGTTTACCACCAGCTGAACCTGGGCGCCCACTGAAAAAAATAAACTAAAAATCACGAACATCGGACGATTGCTCCCACACCGAAAGTGCCAGCCAGTCAAGCTCTTGCTGCTCCTCACCGGCCATTCCCAGCGCATCTACAGCACCACAGACATCGGGTCTCTGGGCTTTCCCTGACCAACAGGGCTTCGACATTTACCACCAGCTGCACCTGGGAGCCCACTGAAATAAAACCCCGAAAAATCACGAACGTCGGACGATTGCTCCCACAACGAAAGTGCCAGCCTGTCAAGGTCTTGCTGCTCCTCACCGGCCATTGGCAGCGCATCTACAGCACCACAGACATCGCGGCTCCGGGCTTTCCCTGACCATCAGGGCTTCGACATTTACCACCAGCTGAACCTGGGCCCCCACTGAAATACAACCCCGAAAAATCACGAACGTCGGACGATTGCTCCCACAACGAAAGTGCCAGCAACTCAAGCTCTTGCTGCTACTCACCGGACCTTGGCAGCGCATCTACAGCACCACAGACATCGGGGCTCCGGGCTTTCCCTGACCAACATGGCTTCGACATTTACCACCAGCTGAACCTGGGCGCCCACTGAAAGTAAAACCCCGAAAAATCACGAACATCGGACGATTGCTCCCACACCGAAAGTGCCAGCAACACAAGCTCTTGCTGCTCCTCACCGCCCATTCCCAGCGCATCTACAGCACCACAGACATCGGGGCTCCGGGCTTTCCCTGACGAACAGGGCTTCGATGTTTACCACCCACTGCACCTGGGCGCCCACTGAAAAAAATAAACGAAAAATCATGAACATCGGACGATTGCTCCCACACCGAAAGTGCCAGCAACTCAAGCTCTTGCTGCTACTCACCGCCCATTGGCAGGGCATCTACAGCACCACAGACATCGGGGCTCCGAGCTTTCCCTGACCAACTGGGCTTCAACGTTTACCACCAGCTGCACCTGGGCGCCCACTGAAATAAAACCCCGAAAAATCACAAACGTCGGACGATTGCTCCCACAACGAAAGTGCCAGCCAGTCAAGCTCTTGCTGCTCCTCCCCGGACACTCCCAGTGCATCTACAGCACCACAGACATCGGGGCTCCGAGCTTTCCCTGACCAACAGGGCTTCAACGTTTACCACCAGCTGCACCTGGGCGCCCACTGAAAAAAACCCCAAAAATCACGAACGTCGGACGATTGCACCCACACCGAAAGTGCCCGACAGTCAAGCTCTTGCTGCTCCTCACCGGCCATTGGCAGCGCATCTACAGCACCACAGACATCGGGGCTCCGGGCTTTCCCTGACCAACAGGGCTTCGACATTTACCACCAGCTGCACCTGGTTACCCACTGAAAAAAAACCCTGAAAAATCAAAAACGTCGGACGATTGCTCCCACACTGAAAGTGTGGGCAACTCAAGCTCTTGCTGCTCCTCACCGGGTATTGGCAGCGCATCTACAGCACCACAGACATCGGGGCTCCGGGCTTTCCCTGACCATCAGGGCTTCGACGTTTACCACCAGCTGAACCTGGGCGCCCACTGAAAAGAACCCCGAAAAATCACGAACGTCGGACGATTGCTCCCACACCAAAAGTGCCAGACAGTCAAGCTCTAGCTGCTGAACACCAGCCATTCCCAGCGCATCTACAGCACCACAGACATCGGGGCTCCGGGCTTTCCCTGACCAACAGGGCTTAGAAGTTTACCACCAGCTGAACCTGGGCGCCCACTGAAATAAAACCCCGAAAAATCACGAACGTCGGACGATTCCTCCCTCACCGAAAGTGCCAGCAACTCAAGCTCTTGCTGCTACTCACCGGACTTTGGCAGTGCATCTACAGCACCACAGACATCGGGGTTCTGCGCTTTCCCTGACCAACAGGGCTTCAACGTTTACCACCAGCTGAACCTGGGCGCCCACTGAAAAAAATAAACGAAAAATCACGAACATCGCACGTTTGCTCCCACACCGAAAGTGCCAGCCAGTCAAGCTCTTGCTGCTCCTCACCGGCCATTCCCAGCGCATCTACAGCACCACAGACATCGGGGCTCTGGGCTTTCCCTGACCAACAGGCCTTCGACGATTACCACCAGCTGCACCTGGGCTCCCACTGAAAAGAACCCCGAAAAATCACGAACGTCGGACGATTGCTCCCACACCAAAAGTGCCAGACAGTCAAGCTCTAGCTGCTGAACACCGGCCATTCCCAGCGCATCTACAGCACCACAGACATCGGGGCTCCGGGCTTTCCCTGACCAACTGGGCTTCGACGATTACCACCAGCTGAACCTGGGCGCCCACTGAAATAAAACCCCGAAAAATCACGAACGTCCGACGATTGCTCCCACACCCAAAGTGCCAGCCAGTCAAGCTCTTGCTGCTCCTCAGCGGCGATTGGCAGCACATCTACAGCACCACAGACATCGGGGCTCCGGGCTTTCCCTGACCAACAGGGCTTCGACGTTTACCACCAGCTGAACCTGGGCGCCCACTGGAAAAAAAACCCGAAAAATCACGAACGTCGGACGATTGCTCCCACATTGAAAGTGCCAGCCAGTCAAGCTCTTGCTGCTCCTCACCGGCCACTGGCAGCGCATCTACAGCACCACAGACATCGGGGCTCCGGGCTTTCCCTGACCAACAGGGCTTCGACGTTTACCACCAGCTGAACCTGGGCGCCCACTGAAAGTAAAACCCCGAAAAATCACGAACATCGGACGATTGCTCCCACACCGAAAGTGCCAGCAACACAAGCTCTTGCTGCTCCTCACCGCCCATTCCCAGCGCATCTACAGCACCACAGACATCGGGGCTCCGGGCTTTCCCTGACGAACAGGGCTTCGACGTTTACCACCAGCTGCACCTGGGCGCCCACTGAAAAAAATAAACGAAAAATCATGAACATCGGACGATTGCTCCCACACCGAAAGTGCCAGCAACTCAAGCTCTTGCTGCTACTCACCGCCCATTGGCAGCGCATCTACAGCACCACAGACATCGGGGCTCCGGGCTTTCCCTGACCAACAGGGCTTCGACATTTACCACCAGCTGCACCTGGGCGCCCACTGAAATAAAACTCCGAAAAATCACGAACGTCGGACGATTGCTCCCACAACGAAAGTGCCAGCAACTCAAGGTCCTGCTGCTACTCACCGGACTTTGGCAGCGCATCTACAGCACCACAGACATCGCGGCTCCGGGCTTTCCCTGACCAACAGGGCTTCGACGTTTACCACTCGCTGAACTTGGGCGCCCACTGGAAAAAAAATCCCCAAATATCACAAACGTCGGACGATTGCTCCCACACCGAAAGTCCCAGTCAGTCAAGCTCTTGCTGCTCCTCACCGGCCATTGGCACCGCATCTACAGCACCACAGACATCACGGCTCCGGGCTTTCCCTGACCAACAGGGCTTCGACATTTACCACCAGCTGCACCTGGTTACCCACTGAAAAAAAACCCTGAAAAATCAAAAACGTCGGACGATTGCTCCCACAACGAAAGTGCCAGCCAGTCAAGCTCTTGCTGCTCCTCCCCGGACACTCCCAGTGCATCTACAGCACCACAGACATCGGGGCTCCGAGCTTTCCCTGACCAACAGGGCTTCAACGTTTACCACCAGCTGCACCTGGGCGCCCACTGAAAAAAACCCCAAAAATCACGAACGTCGGACGATTGCTCCCACACCGAAAGTGCCAGACAGTCAAGCTCTTGCTGCTCCTCACCGGCCATTGGCAGCGCATCTACAGCACCACAGACATCGGGGCTCCGGGCTTTCCCTGACCAACAGGGCTTCGACATTTACCACCAGCTGCACCTGGTTACCCACTGAAAAAAAACCCTGAAAAATCAAAAACGTCGGACGATTGCTCCCACACTGAAAGTGTGGGCAACTCAAGCTCTTGCTGCTCCTCACCGGCTATTGGCAGCGCATCTACAGCACCACAGACATCGGGGCTCCGGGCTTTCCCTGACCAACAGGGCTTCGACGTTTACCACCAGCTGAACCTGGGCGCCCACTGAAAGTAAAACCCCGAAGAATCACGAACGTCGGACGATTGCTCCCACACCAAAAGTGCCAGCCAGTCAAGCTCTTGCTGCTCCTCACCGGCCATTCCCAGCGCATCTACAGCACCACAGACATCGGGGCTCCGGGCTTTCCCTGACCAACAGGGCTTCGACGTTTACCACCAGCTGAACCTGGGCGCCCAGTGAATAAAAATCCCCAAAAATCACAAACGTCCGACGATTGCTCCTACACTGAAAGTACCAGCAACTCAAGCTCTTGCTGCTCCTCACCGGCCATTCCCAGCGCATCTACAGCACCACAGACATCGGGGCTGTGGGCTTTCCCTGACCAACAGGGCTTCGACGTTTACCACCAGCTGCACCTGTGCGCCCACTGAAAGTAAAACCCTGAAAAATCACGAACGTCGGACGATTGCTCCGACACCGAAAGTGCCAGCCAGTCAAGCTCTAGCTGCTGAACACCGGCCATTCCCAGCGCATCTACAGCACCACAGACATCGGGGCTCCGGGCTTTCCCTGACCATCAGGGCTTCGACATTTACCACCAGCTGCACCTCGGCTCCCACTGAAAAGAACCCCGAAAAATCACGAACGTCGGACGATTGCTCCCACACCAAAAGTGCCAGACAGTCAAGCTCTAGCTGCTGAACACCAGCCATTCCCAGCGCATCTACAGCACCACAGACATCGGGGCTCCGGGCTTTCCCTGACCAACAGGGCTTAGAAGTTTACCACCAGCTGAACCTGGGCGCCCACTGAAATAAAACCCCGAAAAATCACGAACGTCGGACGATTCCTCCCTCACCGAAAGTGCCAGCAACTCAAGCTCTTGCTGCTACTCACCGGACTTTGGCAGTGCATCTACAGCACCACAGACATCGGGGTTCTGCGCTTTCCCTGACCAACAGGGCTTCAACGTTTACCACCAGCTGAACCTGGGCGCCCACTGAAAAAAATAAACGAAAAATCACGAACATCGCACGTTTGCTCCCACACCGAAAGTGCCAGCCAGTCAAGCTCTTGCTGCTCCTCACCGGCCATTCCCAGCGCATCTACAGCACCACAGACATCGGGGCTCTGGGCTTTCCCTGACCAACAGGCCTTCGACGTTTACCACCAGCTGCACTTCGGCTCCCACTGAAAAGAACCCCGAAAAATCACGAACGTCGGACGATTGCTCCCACACCAAAAGTGCCAGACAGTCAAGCTCTAGCTGCTGAACACCGGCCATTCCCAGCGCATCTACAGCACCACAGACATCGGGGCTCCGGGCTTTCCCTGACCAACTGGGCTTCGACGATTACCACCAGCTGCACCTGGGCGCCCACTGAAAAAAATAAACGAAAAATCATGAATATCGGACGATTGCTCCCACACCGAAACTGCCAGCAACTCAAGCTCTTGCTGCTACTCACTGCCCATTGGCAGGGCATCTACAGCACCACAGACATCGGGGCTCCGAGCTTTCCCTGACCAACTGGGCTTCAACGTTTACCACCCGCTGCACCTGGGCGCCCACTGAAAAAAATAAACGAAAAATCACAAACGTCGGACGATTGCTCCCACACCGAAAGTGCCAGCCAGTCAAGCTCTTGCTGCTCCTCACCGGCCATTGGCAGCGCATCTACAGCACCACAGACATCGCGGCTCCGGGCTTTCCCTGACCAACAGGGCTTCGACATTTACCACCAGCTGCACCTGGGAGCCCACTGAAATAAAACCCCGAAAAATCACGAACGTCGGACGATTGCTCCCACAACGAAAGTGCCAGCCTGTCAAGGTCTTGCTGCTCCTCACCGGCCATTGGCAGCGCATCTACAGCACCACATTCATCGGAGCTCCGGGCTTTCCCTGACGAACAGGGCTTCGACGTTTACCACTCGCTGCACCTGGGCTCCCACTGAAAAGAACCCCGAAAAATCACGAACGTCGGACGATTGCTCCCACACCGAAAGTGCCAGCAACACAAGCTCTTGCTGCTCCTCACCGGCCATTCCCAGCGCATCTACAGCACCACAGACATCGGGGCTCCGGGCTTTCCCTGACGAACAGGGCTTCGACGTTTACCACCAGCTGAACCTGGGCGCCCACTGGAAAAAAAACCCGAAAAATCACGAACGTCGGATGAATGTTCCCACATTGAAAGTGCCAGCCAGTCAAGCTCTTGCTGCTCCTCACCGGCCATTGGCAGCGCATCTACAGCACCACAGACATCGCGGCTCCGGGCTTTCCCTGACCATCAGGGCTTCGACATTTACCACCAGCTGAACCTGGGCGCCCACTGAAAGTAAAACCCCGAAAAATCACGAACGTCGGACGATTGCTCCCACACCAAAAGTGCCAGCCAGTCAAGCTCTTGCTGCTCCTCACCGGCCACTGGCAGCGCATCTACAGACATCGGGGCTCCGGGCTTTCCCTGACCAACAGGGCTTCGACGTTTACCACCAGCTGAACCTGGGCGCCCACTGAAAGTAAAACCCCGAAAAATCACGAACATCGGACGATTGCTCCCACACCGAAAGTGCCAGCAACACAAGCTCTTGCTGCTCCTTACCGCCCATTCCCAGCGCATCTACAGCACCACAGACATCGGGGCTCCGGGCTTTCCCTGACGAACAGGGCTTCGACGTTTACCACCAGCTGCACCTGGGCGCCCACTGAAAAAAATAAACGAAAAATCATGAACATCGGACGATTGCTCCCACACCGAAAGTGCCAGCAACTCAAGCTCTTGCTGCTACTCACCGCCCATTGGCAGCGCATCTACAGCACCACAGACATCGGGGCTCCGGGCTTTCCCTGACCAACAGGGCTTCGACATTTACCACCAGCTGCACCTGGGCGCCCACTGAAATAAAACTCCGAAAAATCACGAACGTCGGACGATTGCTCCCACAACGAAAGTGCCAGCAACTCAAGGTCCTGCTGCTACTCACCGGACTTTGGCAGCGCATCTACAGCACCACAGACATCGCGGCTCCGGGCTTTCCCTGACCAACAGGGCTTCGACGTTTACCACTCGCTGAACTTGGGCGCCCACTGGAAAAAAAATCCCCAAATATCACAAACGTCGGACGATTGCTCCCACACCGAAAGTCCCAGTCAGTCAAGCTCTTGCTGCTCCTCACCGGCCATTGGCACCGCATCTACAGCACCACAGACATCACGGCTCCGGGCTTTCCCTGACCAACAGGGCTTCGACATTTACCACCAGCTGCACCTGGTTACCCACTGAAAAAAAACCCTGAAAAATCAAAAACGTCGGACGATTGCTCCCACACCAAAAGTGCCAGCCAGTCAAGCTCTTGCTGCTTCCAACCAGCCATTCCCAGCGCATCTACAGCACCACAGACATCGGGGCTCCGGGCTTTCCCTGACGAACAGGGCTTCGACATTTACCACCAGCTGCACCTGGGCGCCCACTGAAATAAATAAACGAAAAATCACAAACGTCGGACGATTGCTCCCACACCGAAAGTGCCAGCAACTCAAGCTCTTGCTGCTACTCACCGGACTTTGGCAGTGCATCTACAGCACCACAGACATCGGGGCTCCGGGCTTTCCCAGACCAACAGGGCTTCGACATTTACCACCAGCTGCACCTGGGTGCCCCCTGAAAAAAAAACCCCAAAAATCACAAATGTCGGACGATTCCTGCCACACCTTAAATGCCAGCCTGTCAAGCTCTTGCTGCTCCTCACCGGCCATTGGAGGCGCATCTACAGCACCACAGACATCGGGGCTCCGGGCTTTCCCTGACCAACAGGGCTTCAACGTTTACCACCAGCTGCACCTGGGCGCCCACTGAATAAAATAAACGAAAAATCACGAACATCGCACGATTGCTCCCACATCGAAAGTGCCAGCAACTCAAGCTCTTGCTGCTACTCACCTCCCATTCCCAGCGCATCTACAGCACCACAGACATCGGGGCTCCAGGCTTTCCCTGACGAACAGGGCTTCGACGTTTACCACCAGCTGAACCTGGGCGCGCACTGGAAAAAAGACCCGAAAAATCACGAACGTCGGACGGTTGTTCCCACATTGAAAGTGCCAGCCAGTCAAGCTCTTGCTGCTCCTCACCGGCCATTGGCAGCGCATCTACAGCACCACAGACATCGGGGCTCCGGGCTTTCCCTGACCAACTGGGCTTCGACGTTTACCACTCGCTGCACCTGGGCTCCCACTGAAAAGAACACCGAAAAATCACAAACGTCGGACGATTGCTCCCACACCGAAAGTGCCAGCCAGTCAAGCTCTTGCTGCTCCTCACCGCCCATTGGCAGCGCATCTACAGCACCACAGACATCGGAGCTCCGGGCTTTCCATGACGAACCAAGCTTCGACATTTACCACCCGCTGCACCTGGGCTCCCACTGAAAAGAACCCCCGAAAAATCACAACATCGGACGATTGCTCCCACACCGAAAGTGCCAGCAACACAAGCTCTTGCTGCTCCTCACCGGCCGTTCCCAGCACATCTACAGCACCACAGACATCGGGGCTCCGGGCTTTCCCTGACCAACAGGGCTTCGACGTTTACCACCAGCTGAACCTGGGCGCCCACTGAAAAAAATAAACGAAAAATCACGAAGATCAGACGATTGATCCCACAACGAAAGTGCCAGCCAGTCAAGCTCTTGCTGCTCCTCACCGGCCATTCCCAGCGCATCTACAGCACCACAGACATCGGGGCTCCGGGCTTTCCCTGACCAACAGGGCTTCGACATTTACCACCAGCTGCACCTGGGCGCACACTGAAATAAAACCCCGAAAAATCACGAACGTCGGACGATTGCTCCCACAACGAAAGTGCCAGGAACTCAAGCTCTTGCTGCTACTCACCGCCCATTGGCAGCGCATCTACAGCACCACAGACATCGGGGCTCCGGGCTTTCCCTGACCAACAGGGCTTCGACGTTTACCACCAGCTGCACCTGGGCGCCCACTGAAAAAAACCCCGAAAACTCACGAACGTCGGACGATTCCTCCCACACCGAAAGTGCCAGCATGTCAGCCTCTTGCTGCTCCTCACCGGCCATTGGCAGCGCATCTACAGCACCACAGACATCGGGGCTCCGGGCTTTCCCTGACCAACAGGGCTTCGACGTTTACCACCAGCTGAACCTGGGCGCCCACTGAAAAAAAACCCCGAAAAATCACGAACGTCGGACGATTGCTCCCACACTGAAAGTGCCAGCCAGTCAAGCTCTTGCTGCTCCTCACCGGCCATTGGCACCGCATCTACAGCACCACAGACATCGTGGCTCTGGGCTTTCCCTGACCAACAGGCCTTCGACATTTACCACCAGCTGCACCTAGTTGGCCACTGAAAAAAAACCCTGAAAAATCGAAAACGTCCGACAATTGATCCCACACCCAAAGTGCCAGCCAGTCAAGCTCTTGCAGTTCCTCACCGGCCACTGGCAGCTCATGTACAGCACTACAGACATCGGAGCTCCGGGCTTTCCCTGACCAACAGGGCTTCGACGTTTACCACTCGCTGCACCTAGGCTCCCACTGAAAAGAACCCCGAAATATCACGAACGTCGGACGATTGCACCCACACCGAAAGTGCCAGCAACACAAGCTCTTGCTGCTCCTCACCGGCCATTCCCAGCGCATCTACAGCACCACAGACATCGGGGCTCCGGGCTTTCCCTGACCAACTGGGCTTCAACGTTTACCACCAGCTGAACCTGGGCGCCCACTGAAATAAAACCTCCAAAAATCACGAACGTCGGACGATTGCTCCCACACCGAAAGTGCCAGACAGTCAAGCTCTTGCTGCTCCTCACCGGCCATTGGCAGCGCATCTACAGCACCACAGACATCGGGGTTCTGCGCGTTCCCTGACCAACAGGGCTTCGACGTTTACCACCAGCTGAACCTGGGCGCCCACTGAAAAAAATAAAAGAAAAATCACGAACATCGGACAATTGCTCCCACACCAAAAGTGCCAGCCAGTCAAGCTCTTGCTGCTCCTCACCGGCCATTCCCAGCGCATCTACAGCACCACAGACATCGGGGCTCCAGGCTTTCCCTGACCAACAGGGCTTCGACGTTTACCACTCGCTGCACCTGGGCTCCCACTGAAAAGAACCCCGAAAAATCACGAACGTCGGACGATTGCACCCACACCGAAAGTGCCAGCAACACAAGCTCCTGCTGTTCCTCACCGGCCATTCCCAGCGCATCTACAGCACCACAGACATCGGGGCTCCGGGCTTTCCCTGACAAACAGGGCTTCGACGTTTACCACCAGCTGCACCTGGGCGCCCACTGGAAAAAAAACCCGAAAAATCACGAACGTCAGACGATTGCTCCCACACCGAAAGTGCCAGCAACTCAAGCTCTTGCTGCTCCTCACCGGACTTTGGCAGCGCATCTACAGCACCACAGACATCGGGGCTCCGGGCTTTCCCTGACCAACAGGGCTTCGACGTTTACCACCAGCTGCACCTGGGCGCCCACTGAAAAAAATAAACGAAAAATCACGAACATCGGACGATTGCTCCCACACCGAAAGTGCCAGCAACTCAAGCTCTTGCTGCTACTCACCGCCCATTGGCAGGGCATCTACAGCACCACAGACATCGGGGCTCCGAGCTTTCCCTGACCAACAGGGCTTCAACGTTTACCACCAGCTGCACCTGGGCGCCCACTGAAATAAAACCCCGAAAAATCACGAACGTCAGACGATTGCTCCCACAACGAAAGTGCCAGCCAGTCAAGCTCTTGCTGCTCCTCACCGCCCATTCCCAGCGCATCTACAGCATCACAGATATCGGGGCTCCGGGCTTTCCGTGACCAACAGGGCTTCGACGTTTACCACCAGCTGAACCTGGGCGCCCACTGAAAGTAAAACCCCGAAAAATCACGAACATCGGACGATTGCTCCCACACCGAAAGTGCCAGCAACACAAGCTCTTGCTGCTCCTCACCGGCCATTCCCAGCGCATCTACAGCACCACAGACATCGGGGCTCTGAGCTTTCCCTGACGAACAGGGCTTCGACGTTTACCACCAGTTGAACCTGGGCGCCCACTGAAAAAAATAAACGAAAAATCACGAACATCGGACGATTGCTCCCACACCGAAAGTGCCAGCCTGTCAAGCTCTTGCTGCTCCTCACCGGCCATTCCCAGCGCATCTACAGCACCACAGACATCGGGGCTCCGGGCTTTCCCTGACCAACAGGGCTTCGACGTTTACCACTCGCTGCAGCTGGGCTCCCACTGAAAAGAACCCCGAAAAATCACGAACGTCGGACGATTGCTCCCACACCGAAAGTGCCAGCCAGTCAAGCTCTTGCTGCTCCTCACCGGCCATTCCCAGCGCATCTACAGCACCACAGACATCGGGGCTCCGGGCTTTCCCTGACGAACAGGGCTTCGACGTTTACCACCAGTTGAACCTGGGCGCCCACTGAAAAAAATAAAAGAAAAATCACGAACATCGGACAATTGCTCCCACACCAAAAGTGCCAGCCAGTCAAGCTCTTGCTGCTCCTCACCGGCCATTCCCAGCGCATCTACAGCACCACAGACATCGGGGCTCCAGGCTTTCCCTGACCAACAGGGCTTCGACGTTTACCACTCGCTGCACCTGGGCTCCCACTGAAAAGAACCCCGAAAAATCACGAACGTCGGACGATTGCACCCACACCGAAAGTGCCAGCAACACAAGCTCCTGCTGTTCCTCACCGGCCATTCCCAGCGCATCTACAGCACCACAGACATCGGGGCTCCGGGCTTTCCCTGACAAACAGGGCTTCGACGTTTACCACCCGCTGCACCTGGGCTCCCACTGAAAAAAAACCCTGAAAAATCAAAAACGTCAGACGATTCGTCCCACACTGAAAGTGCCAGCAACTCAAGCTCTTGCTGCTCCTCACCGGCCATTCCCAGTGCATCTACAGCACCACAGACATCGCGGCTCTGGGCTTTCCCTGACCAACAGGCCTTCGACATTTACCACCAGCTGCACCTAGTTGGTCACTGAAAAAAAACCCTGAAAAATCAAAAACGTCGGACAATTGATCCCACACCGAAAGTGCCAGCCAGTCAAGCTCTTGCAGTTCCTCACCGGCCACTGGCAGCTCATCTACAGCACCACAGACATCGGAGCTCCGGGCTTTCCCTGACCAACAGGGCTTCGACGTTTACCACTCGCTGCACCTGGGCTCCCACTGAAAAAAACCCCGAAAAATCACGAACGTCGGACGATTGCACCCAAACCGAAATTGCCAGCAACACAATCTCTTGCTGCTCCTCACCGGCCATTCCCAGCGCATCTACAGCACCACAGACATCGGGGCTCCGGGCTTTCCCTGACCAACAGGGCTTCGACGTTTACCACCAGCTGAACCTGGGCGCCCACTACAAAAAAAACCCCGAAAAATCACGAACGTCGGACGATTGTTCCCACATTGAAAGTGCCAGCCAGTCAAGCTCTTGCTGCTCCTCACCGGCCATTCCCAGCGCATCTACAGCACCACAGACATCGGGGCTCCGGGCTTTCCCTGACCAACAGGGCTTCGACATTTACCACCAGCTGCACTTGGGCGCCCACTGAAATAAAACCCCGAAAAATCACGAACGTCGGACGATTGCTCCCACAACGAAAGTGCCAGCAACTCAAGCTCTTGCTGCTAGTCACCGGACTTTGGCAATGCATCTACAGCACCACAGACATCGGGGTTCTGCGCTTTCCCTGACCAACAGGGCTTCGACGTTTACCACTCGCTGCACCTGGGCTCCCACTGAAAAGAACCCCGAAAAATCACGAACGTCGGACGATTGCTCCCACACCGAAAGTGCGAGACAGTCAAGCTCTTGGTGCTCCTCACCGGACTTTGGCAGCGCATCTACAGCACCACAGACATCGGGGCTCCGGGCTTTCCCTGACCAACAGGGCTTCGACGTTTACCACCAGCTGAACCTAGGCGCCCACTGAAATAAAACCCCCAAAAATCACAAACGTCGGACGATTGCTCCCACAACGAAAGTGCCAGCCAGTCAAGCTCTTGGTGCTCCTCACCGGCCATTCCCAGCGCATCTAGAGCACCACAGACATCGGGGCTCCGGGCTTTCCCTGACAAACAGGGCTTCGACGTTTACCACCAGCTGCACCTGGGCGCCCACTGAAAAAAATAAAAGAAAAATCACGAACATCGGACGATTGCTCCCACACCAAAAGTGCCAGCCTGTCAAGCTCTTGCTGCTCCTCACCGGCCATTCCCAGCGCATCTACAGCACCACAGACATCGGGGCTCCGGGCTTTCCCTGACCAACAGGGCTTCGACATTTACCACCAGCTGCACCTGGGCGCCCACTGAAATAAAACCCCGAAAAATCACGAACGTCGGACGATTGCTCCCACAACGAAAGTGCCAGCAACTCAAGCTCTTGCTGCTACTCACCGGACTTTGGCAGTGCATCTACAGCACCACAGACATCGGGGTTCTACGCTTTCCCTGACCAAGAGGGCTTCGACATTTACCATCAGCTGCACCTGGGCGCCCACTGAAAAAAATAAACGAAAAATCATGAACATCGGACGATTGCTCCCACACCAAAAGTGCCAGCCAGTCAAGCTCTTGCTGCTCCTCACCGGACATTCCCAGCGAATCTACAGCACCACAGACATCGGGGCTCCGGGCGTTCCCTGACCAACAGGGCTTCGACGTTTACCACCCGCTGCACCTGGGCGCCCACTGAAAAAAAGCCCGAAAAATCACAAACGTCGGACTATTGCTCCCACACTGAAAGTGCCAGCCATTCAAGCTCTTGCTGCTCCTCACCGGACTTCGGCAGCGCATCTACAGCACCACAGACATCGCGGCTCTGGGCTTTCCCTGACCAACAGGCCTTCGACATTTACCACCAGCTGCACCTAGTTGGCCACTGAAAAAAAACCCTGAAAAATCAAAAACGTCAGACAATTGATCCCACACCGAAAGTGCCAGCCAGTCAAGCTCTTGCAGTTCCTCACCGGCCACTGGCAGCTCATCTACAGCACTACAGACATCGGAGCTCCGGGCTTTCCCTGACCAACAGGGCTTCGACGTTTACCACCAGCTGAACCTGGGCGCCCACTGAAAAAAAACCCCGAAAAATCACAAACGTCGGACGATTGCTCCCACACCGAAAGTGCCAGCCTGTCAAGCTCTTGCTGCTCCTCACCGGCCATTCCCAGCGCATCTACAGCACCACAGACATCGGGGCTGTGGGCTTTCCCTGACCAACAGGGCTTCGACATTTACCACCAGCTGAACCTGGGCGCCCACTGAAATAAAACCCCCAAAAATCACGAACGTCGGACGAGTGCTCCCACACCCAAAGTGCCAGCCAGTCAAGCTCTTGCTGCTCCTCACCGGCCATTGGCAGCGCATCTACAGCACCACAGACATCGGGGCTCCGGGCTTTCCGTGACCAACAGGGCTTCGACGTTTACCACCAGCTGAACCTGGGCGCACACTGAAAGTAAAACCCCGAAAAATCACGAACATCGGACGATTGATCCCACACCGAAAGTGCCAGCAACTCAAGCTCTTGCTGCTACTCACCGGACATTGGCAGCGCATCTACAGCACCACAGACATCGGGGCTGTGGGCTTTCCCTGACCAACAGGGCTTCGACGTTTACCACCAGCTGAACCTGGGCGCCCACTGAAAAAAAACCCCGAAAAATCACGAACGTCGGACGATTGATCCCACACCGAAAGTCCCAGGCAGTCAAGCTCTTGCTGCTCCTCACCGGCCATTCCCAGCGCATCTACAGCACCACAGACATCGGGGCTCCGGGCTTTCCCTGACGAACCGGGCTTCGACATTTACCACCAGCTGCACCTGGGTGCCCCCTGAAAAAAAAACCCGAACAATCACAAATGTCGGACGATTCCTGCCACACTTTAAATGCCAGCCTCTCAACCTCTTGCTGCTCCTCACCGGCCGTTCCCAGCGCATCTACAACACCACAGACATCGGGGCTCCGGGCGTTCCCTGACCAACAGGGCTTCGACGTTTACCACCAGCTGCACCTGGGCGCCCACTGAAAAAAATAAACGAAAAATCACGAACATCGCACGATTGCTCCCACACCAAAAGTGCCAGCCAGTCAAGCTCTTGCTGCTCCTCACCGGCCATTCCCAGCGCATCTACAGCACCACAGACATCGGGGCTCCGGGCTTTCCCTGACCAACAGGGCTTCGACGTTTACCACCAGCTGCACCTGGGCGCCCACTGAAAAAAATAAACGAAAAATCACGAACATCGCACGATTGCTCCCACACCAAAAGTGCCAGCCAGTCAAGCTCTTGCTGCTCCTCACCGGCCATTCCCAGCGCATCTACAGCACCACAGACATCGGGGCTCCGGGCTTTCCCTGACCAACAGGGCTTCGACATTTACCACCAGCTGCACCTGGGCGCCCACTGAAAAAAAACCCTGAAAAATCAAAAACGTCGGACGATTGCTCCCACAACGAAAGTGCCAGCCAGTCAAGCTCTTGCTGCTCCTCACCGGCCATTCCCAGCGCATCTACAGCACCACAGACATCGGGGCTCCGAGCTTTCCCTGACCGACAGGGCTTCAACGTTTACCACCAGCTGCACCTGGGCGCCCACTGAAATAAAACCCCGAAAAATCACGAACGTCGGACGATTCCTCCCACACCGAAAGTGCCAGCAACTCAAGCTCTTGCTGCTACTCACCGGCCATTCCCAGTGCATCTACAGCACCACAGACATCAGGGCTCTGGAATTTCCCTGACGAACAGGGCTTCGACGTTTACCACCAGCTGCACCTGGGCGCCCACTGAAAAAAAAACCGCAAAAATCACGAACGTCGGACGATTGCACCCACAACGAAAGTGCCAGCATGTGAGCCTCTTGCTGCTCCTCACCGGCTATTGGCAGCGCATCTACAACACCACAGACATCGGGGCTCTGCGCTTTCCCTGACCAACAGGCCTTCGACGTTTACCACCAGTTGAACCTGGGCGCCCACTGAAAAAAATAAACGAAAAATCACGAACGTCGGACGATTGCTCCCACACCGAAAGTGCCAGCCAGTCAAGCTCTTGCTGCTCCTCATCGCCCATTGGCAGCGCATCTACAGCACCACAGACATCGGGGCTCCGGGCTTTCCCTGACGAACCGGGCTTCGACATTTACCACCAGCTGCACCTGGGTGCCCCCTGAAAAAAAAACCCCAAAAAACACAAATGTCGGACGATTCCTGCCACACCTTAAATGCCAGCCTGTCAAGCTCTTGCTGCTACTCACCGGCCATTCCCAGCGCATCTACAGCACCACAGACATCAGGGCTCTGGACTTTCCCTGACGAACAGGGCTTCGACATTTACCACCAGCTGCACCTGGGCTCCCACTGAAAAAAAACCCTGAAAAATCAAAAACGTCGGACGATTGCTCCCACACCGAAAGTGCCAGCCTGTCAAGCTCTTGCTGCTCCTCACCGCCCATTCCCAGCGCATCTACAGCACCACAGACATCGGGGCTCCGGGCTTTCCCTGACCAACAGGGCTTCGACGTTTACCACTCGCTGCAGCTGGGCTCCCACTGAAAAGAACCCCGAAAAATCACGAACGTCGGACGATTGCTCCCACACCCAAAGTGCCAGCCTGTCAAGCTCTTGCTGCTCCTCACCGGACTTTGGCAGTGCATCTACAGCACCACAGACATCGGGGCTCCGGGCTTTCCCTGACCAACAGGGCTTCGACATTTACCACCAGCTGCACCTGGGTGCCCCCTGAAAAAAAAACCCCAAAAATCACGAACGTCGGACGATTCCTGCCACACCTTAAATGCCAGCCTGTCAAGCTCTTGCTGCTCCTCACCGGCCATTCCCAGCGCATCTACAGCACCACAGACATCGGGGCTCTGGGCTTTCCCTGACCAACAGGCCTTCGATGTTTACCACCTACTGAACCTGGGCGCCCAGTGAATAAAAATCCCCAAAAATCACAAACGTCCGACGATTGCTCCCACACTGAAAGTGCCAGCAACTCAAGCTCCTGCTGCTCCTCACCGCCCATTCCCAGCGCATCTACAGCACCACAGACATCGGGGCTCCGGGCTTTCCCTGACCAACACGGCTTCGACATTTACCACCAGCTGCACCTGTGCGCCCACTGAAAGTAAAACCCCGAAAAATCACGAACGTCGGACGATTGCTCCCACACCAAAAGTGCCAGCCAGTCAAGCTCTTGCTGCTCCTCACCGGAGAGTGGCAGTGCATCTACAGCACCACAGACATCGGGGCTCCGGGCTTTCCCTGACCAACAGGGCTTCGACGTTTACCACTCGCTGAACCTGGGCTCCCACTGAAAAGAACCCCGAAAAATCACGAACGTCGGACGATTGCTCCCACACCAAAAGTGCCAGACAGTCAAGCTCTAGCTGCTGAACACCGGCCATTCCCAGCGCATCTACAGCACCACAGACATCGGGGCTCCGGGCTTTCCCTGACCAACAGGGCTTCAACGTTTACCACCAGCTGCACCTGGGCGCCCACTGAAATAAAACCCCGAAAAATCACGAACGTCGGACGATTGCTCCCACACCGAATGTGCAAGCCTGTCAAGCTCTTGCTGCTCCTCACCGGCCATTCCCAGCGCATCTACAGCACCACAGATATCGGGGCTCCGAGCTTTCCCTGACCGACAGGGCTTCAACGTTTACCACCAGCTGCACCTGGGCGCCCACTGAAATAAAACCCCGAAAAATCACGAACGTCGGACGATTCCTCCCACACCGAAAGTGCCAGCCAGTCAAGCTCTTGCTGCTCCTCACCGGCCATTCCCAGTGCATCTACAGCACCACAGACATCGGGGTTCTGCGCTTTCCCTGAACAACAGGGCTTCGACATTTACCACCAGCTGCACCTGGGTGCCCCCTGAAAAAAAAACCCCAAAAATCACAAATGTCAGACGATTCCTGCCACACCTTAAATGCCAGCCTGTCAAGCTCTTGCTGCTACTTACCGGCCATTCCCAGCGCATCTACAGCACCACAGACATCAGGGCTCTGGACTTTCCCTGACGAACAGGGCTTCGACGTTTACCACCAGCTGCACCTGGTTACCCACTGAAAAAAAACCCTGAAAAATCACGAACGTCGGACGATTGCTCCCACACCAAAAGTGCCAGCCAGCCAAGCTCTTGCTGCTACTCACCGCCCATTGGCAGCGCATCTACAGCACCACAGATATCGGGGCTCCGAGCTTTCCCTGACCAACAGGGCTTCAACGTTTACCACCAGCTGAACCTGGGCGCCCACTGAAAAGAACCCCGAAAAATCACGAACGTCGGACAATTGCTCCCACACCGAAAGTGCCAGCCAGTCAAGCTCTTGCTGCTCCTCACCGGCCATTCCCAGCGCATCTACAGCACCACAGACATCGGGGCTCTACGCTTTCCCTGACCAACAGGGCTTCGACGTTTACCACCCGCTGCACCTGGGCGCCCACTGAAATAAAACCCCGAAAAATCACGAACGTCGGACAATTGCTCCCACACCAAAAGTGCCAGCAACACAAGCTCTTGCTGCTCCTCAGCGGCCATTCCCAGCGCATCTACAGCACCACAGACATCGGGGCTCTACGCTTTCCCTGACCAACAGGGCTTCGACGTTTACCACCAGCTGAACCTGGGCGCCCACTGAAATAAAACCCCGAAAAATCACGAACGTCGGACGATTGCTCCCACAACGAAAGTGCCAGCAACTCAAGCTCTTGCTGCTACTCACCGGACTTTGGCAGTGCATCTACAGCACCACAGACATCGGGGTTCTCCGCTTTCCCTGAACAACAGGGCTTCGACGTTTACCACCAGCTGCACCTGGGCGCCCACTGAAAAAAATAAATGAAAAATCACGAACGTCGGACGATTGCTCCCACACCGAAAGTGCCAGCCAGTCAAGCTCTTGCTGCTCCTCACCGGCCATTCCCAGCGCATCTACAGCACCACCGACACCGGGGCTCCGGGCGTTCCCTGACCAACAGGGCTTCGACGTTTACCACCAGCTGAACCTGGGCGCCCACTGAAATAAAAGCCCGAAAAATCACGAACGTCGGACGATTGCTCCCACACCGAAAGTGCCAGCCAGTCAAGCTCTTGCTGCTCCTGACCGGACTTTGGCAGCGCATCTACAGCACCACAAACATCGGGGTTCTGCGCTTTCCCTGACCAACAGGGCTTTGACGTTTACCACTAGCTGAACCTGGGCGCCCCCTGAAAAAAAACCCTGAAAAATGACGAACGTCGGACGATTGCTCCCACACCAAAAGTGCCAGCCAGTCAAGCTCTTGCTGCTCCTCACCGGACAGTGGCAGTGCATCTACAGCACCACAGACATCGGGGCTCCGGGCTTTCCCTGACCATCAGGGCTTCGACATTTACCACCAGCTGCACCTGGGCTCCCACTGAAAAGAACCCCGAAAAATCACGAACGTCCGACGATTGCTCCCACACCAAAAGTGCCAGCCAGTCAAGCTCTTGCTGCTCCTCACCAGCCATTCCCAGCGCATCTACAGCACCACAGACATCGCGGCTCCGGGCTTTCCCTGACCAACAGGGCTTCGACGTTTACCACCAGCTGCACCTGGTTGCCCACTGAAAAAAAAACCCTGAAAAATCAAAAACGTCGGACGATTGATCCCACACCGAAAGTGCCAGCCTGTAAAGCTCTTGCTGTTCCTCACCGGCCATTGGCAGCGCATCTACAGCACCACAGACATCGGGGCTCTGGGCTTTCCCGGACCAACAGGGCTTCGACGTTTACCACCAGCTGAGCCTGGGCGCCAACTGAAAAGAACCCCGAAAAATCACGAACATCGGACGATTGCTCCCACACCGAAAGTGCCAGCAACTCAAGCTCTTGCTGCTCCTCACCGGACTTTGGCAGCGCATCTACAGCACCACAGACATCGGGGCTCCGGGCTTTCCCTGACCAACAGGGCTTCGACGTTTACCACTCGCTGAACCTGGGCTCCCACTGAAAAGAACCCCGAAAAATCACGAACATCGGACAATTGCTCCCACACCGAAAGTTCCAGCAACTCAAGCTCTTGCTGCTCCTCACCGGCCATTCCCAGCGCATCTACAGCACCACAGACATCGGGGCTCTGGGCTTTCCCTGACAAACAGGGCTTCGATGTTTACCACCAGCTGAACCTGGGCGCCCACTGAAATAAAACCCCGAAAAATCACAAACGTCGGACGATTCCTCCCACACAGAAAGTGCCAGCAACTCAAGCTCTTGCTGTTCCTCACCGGACTTTGGCAGTGCATCTACAGCACCACAGACATCACGGCTCCGGGCTTTCCCTGACCAACAGGGCTTCGACGTTTACCACCAGCTGCGCCTGTGCGCCCACTGAAAAAAACCCCGAAAAATCACAAACGTCGGACGATTGCTCCCACACCAAAAGTGCCAGCCAGTCAAGCTCTTGCTGCTCCTCACCGGCCATTGGCAGCGCATCTACAGCACCACAGACATCGTGGCTCCGGGCTTTCCCTGACCAACAGGCCTTCGACATTTACCACCAGCTGCACCTGGGCGCCCACTGAAATAAAACCCCGAAAAATCACGAACGTCGGACGACTGCTCCCACACCCAAAGTGCCAGCCAGTCAAGCTCTTGCTGCTCCTCACCGGACAGTGGCAGTGCATCTACAACACCACAGACATCGGGGCTCCGGGCTTTCCCTGACCAACAGGGCTTCGACGTTTACCACTCGCTGAACCTGGGCTCCCACTGAAAATAACCCCGAAAAATCACGAACGTCGGACGATTGCTCTCACACCAAAAGTGCCAGCAACTCAAGCTCTTGCTACCCCTCACCGGCCATTCCCAGCGCATCTACAGCACCACAGACATCGGGGCTCCGGGCTTTCCCTGACGAACAGGGCTTCGACGTTTACCACCAGCTGCACCTGGGCTCCCACTGAAATAAAACCCCGAAAAATCACGAACGTCGGACGATTGCTCCCACACCAAAAGTGCCAGCACCTCAAACTCTTGCTGCTCCTCACCGGACTTTGGCAGTGCATATACAGCACCACAAACATCGGGGTTCTGCGCTTTCCCTGACCAACAGGGCTTCGACGTTTACCACCAGCTGAACCTGGGCGCCCGCTGAAAAAAATAAAAGAAAAATCACGAACGTCGGACGATTGCTCCCACAGCAAAAGTGCCAGCCAGTCAAGCTCTTGCTGCTCCTCACCAGCCATTCCCAGCGCATCTACAGCACCACAGACATCGCGGCTCCGGGCTTTCCCTGACCAACAGGGCTTCGACGTTTACCACCAGCTGCACCTGGTTGCCCACTGAAAAAAAAACCCTGAAAAATCAAAAACGTCGGACGATTGATCCCACACCGAAAGTGCCAGCCTGTCAAGCTCTTGCTGTTCCTCACCGGCCATTGGCAGCGCATCTACAGCACCACAGACATCGGGGCTCTGGGCTTTCCCGGACCAACAGGGCTTCGACGTTTACCACCAGCTGAGCCTGGGCGCCCACTGAAAAGAACCCCGAAAAATCACAAACATCGGACGATTGCTCCCACACCGAAAGTGCCAGCAACTCAAGCTCTTGCTGCTCCTCACCGGCCATTGGCAGCGCATCTACAGCACCACAGACATCGGGGCTCCGGGCTTTCCCTGACGAACCGGGCTTCGACATTTACCACCAGCTGCACCTGGGTGCCCCCTGAAAAAAAAACCCCAAAAATCACAAACGTCGGACGATTCCTGCCACACCTTAAATGCCAGCCTGTCAACCTCTTGCTGCTCCTCACCGGCCATTCCCAGCGCATCTACAACACCGCAGACATCGGGGCTCCGGGCTTTCCCTGACCAACAGGGCTTCGACGTTTACCACCAGCTGAACCTGGGCGCCCACTGAAAACAACCCCGAAAAATCACGAACATCGGACGATTGCTCCCACACCGAAAGTTCCAGCCAGTCAAGCTATTGCTGCTCCTCACCGGCCACTGGCAGCGCATCTACAGCACCACAGATATCGGGGCTCCGAGCTTTCCCTGACCAATAGGGCTTCGATGTTTACCACCAGCTGAACCTGGGCGCCCACTGAAATAAAAACCCGAAAAATCACAACCGTCGGACGATTCCTCCCACACAGAAAGTGCCAGCAACTCAAGCTCTTGCTGTTCCTCACCAGACTTTGGCAGTGCATCTACAGCACCACAGACATCACGGCTCCGGGCTTTCCCTGACCAACAGGGCTTCGACGTTTACCACCAGCTGCACCTGTGCGCCCACTGAAAAAAACCCCGAAAAATCACAAACGTCGGACGATTGCTCCCACAGCAAAAGTGCCAGCCAGTCAAGCTCTTGCTGCTCCTCACCGGACAGTGGCAGTGCATCTACAGCACCACAGACATCGGGGCTCCGGGCTTTCCCTGACGAACAGGGCTTCGACGTTTACCACTCGCTGAACCTGGGCTCCCACTGAAAAGAACACCGAAAAGTCACGAACGTCGGACGATTGCTCTCACACGAAAAGTGCCAGACAGTCAAGCTCTTGCTGCTGCTCACCGGCCATTGCCAGCCCATCTACAGCACCACAGACATCGTGGCTCCGGGCTTTCCCTGACCAAAGGGGCTTAGAATTTTACCACCAGCTGCACCTGGGCGCCCACTGAAATAAAACCCCGAAAAATCACGAACGTCGGACGACTGCTCCCACACCCAAAGTGCCAGCCAGTCAAGCTCTTGCTGCTCCTCACCGGACAGTGGCAGTGCATCTACAACACCACAGACATCGGGGCTCCGGGCTTTCCCTGACCAACTGGGCTTCGACGTTTACCACTCGCTGAACCTGGGCTCCAACTGAAAATAACCCCGAAAAATCACGAACGTCGGACGATTGCTCCCACACCAAAAGTGCCAGCCAGTCAAGCTCTTGCTGCTCCTCACCGGCCATTGGCAGCGCATCTACAGCACCACAGACATCGGGGCTCCGGGCTTTCCCTGACCAACAGGGCTTCGACGTTTACCACCAGCTGCACCTGGTTACGCACTGAAAAAAAACCCTGAAACATCAAAAACGTCGGACGATTGCTCCCACACCGAAAGTGCCAGCCTGTCAAGCTCTTGCTGCTCCTCACCAGCCATTCCCAGCGCATCTACAGCACCACAGACATCGGGGCTCCGGGCTTTCGCTGACCAACAGGGCTTCGACGTTTACCACCAGCTGCAGCTGGGCGCACACTGAAAAAAAACCCTGAAACATCAAAAACGTCGGACGATTGCTCCCACACCGAAAGTGCCAGCCTGTCAAGCTCTTGCTGCTCCTCACCGGCCATTCCCAGTGCATCTACAGCACCACAGACATCGGGGCTCCGGGCTTTCCCTGACCAACAGGGCTTCGACGTTTACCACCCGCTGCACGTGGGCGCCCACTGAAAAAAAACCCCGAAAAATCACAAATGTCGGACGATTCCTGCCACACCGAAAGTGCCAGCAACTCAAGCTCTTGCTGCTCCTCACCTCCCATTCCCAGCGCATCTACAGCACCACAGACATCGGGGCTCTGGGCTTTCCCAGACAAACAGGGCTTCGACATTTACCACCAGCTGCACCTGGGCGCCCACTGAAAAGAACCCCGAAAAATCACAAACGTCGGACGATTGCTCCCACACGAAAAGTGCCAGCCAGTCAAGCTCTTGCTGCTCCTCACCGGCCATTGGCAGTGCATCTACAGCACCACAGACATCGGGCCTCCGGGCTTTCCCTGACCAACAGGGCTTAGAATTTTACCACCAGCTGAACCTGGGCGCCCAGTGAATAAAAATCCCCAAAAATCACAAACGTCCGACGATTGCTCCCACACCAAAAGTGCCAGCAACACAAGCTCTTGCTGCTCCTCACCGGACTTTGGCAGCGCATCTACAGCACTACAGACATCGGGGCTCCGGGCTTTCCCTGACCAACAGGGCTTCGACGTTTACCACCAGCTGCACCTGGTTACGCACTGAAAAAAAACCCTGAAACATCAAAAACGTCGGACGATTGCTCCCACACCGAAAGTGCCAGCCTGTCAAGCTCTTGCTGCTCCTCACCAGCCATTCCCAGCGCATCTACAGCACCACAGACATCGGGGCTCCGGGCTTTCGCTGACCAACAGGGCTTCGACGTTTACCACCAGCTGCAGCTGGGCGCACACTGAAAAAAAACCCTGAAACATCAAAAACGTCGGACGATTGCTCCCACACCGAAAGTGCCAGCCTGTCAAGCTCTTGCTGCTCCTCACCAGCCATTCCCAGCGCATCTACAGCACCACAGACATCGGGGCTCCGGGCCTTCCCTGACCAACAGGGCTTCGACGTTTACCACCAGCTGCACCTGGGCACCCACTGAAAAAAAACCCTGAAAAATCAAAAACGTCGGACGATTGCTCCCACACCGAAAGTACCAGCAACACAAGCTCTTGCTGCTCCTCACGGGCCATTCCCAGCGCATCTACAGCACAACAGACATCGGGGCTCCGGGCTTTCCCTGACCAACAGGGCTTAGACGTTTACCACCAGCTGAACCGGGGCGCCCAGTGAAATAAAACCCCGAAAAATCACGAGCGTCGGACGATTGCTCCCACACCGAAAGTGCCAGCAACATAAGCTCTTGCTTCTCCTCACCGGCCATTCCCAGCGCATCTACAGCACCACAGACATCGGGGCTCCGGGCGTTTCCTGACCAACAGGGCTTCGACGTTTACAACTAGCTAAACCTGGGCTCCCACTGGAAAAAATAAACGAAAAATCACGAACATCGGACTATTACTCCCACACCGAAAGTGCCAGCCTGTCAAGCTCTTGCTGCTCCTCACCGGCCATTCCCAGCGCATCTACAGCATCACAGATATCGGGGCTCCGGGCTTTCCCTGACCAACAGGGCTTAGACGTTTACCACCAGCTGCACCTGGGCGCCCACTGAAATAAAACCCCAAAAAATCACGAACGTCCGACGATTGCTCGCACACCCAAAGTGCCAGCCAGTCAAGCTCTTGCTGCTCCTCACCGGCCATAGGCAGCACATCTACAGCAGCACAGACATCGGGGCTCCGGGCTTTCCCTGACCAACAGGGCTTCAACGTTTACCACCAGCTGAACCTGGGCGCCCAGTGAATAAAAATCCCCAAAAATCACAAACGTCCTAAGATTGCTCCCACACCGAAAGTGCCAGACAGTGAAGCTCTTGCTGTTCCTCACCGTCCATTGGCAGCGCATCTACAGCACCACAGACATCGGGGCTCCGGGATTTACCTGACCAACAGGGCTTCGACATTTACCACCAGCTGCACCTGGGCGCCCACTGAAATAAAACGCCGAAAAATCACGAACGTCGGACGATTGCTCCCACACTGAAAGTTCCAGCAACTCAAGCTCTTGCTGCTACTCACCTCCCATTCCCAGCGCATCTACAGCACCACAGACATCGGGGCTCCGGGCTTTCCCTGACCAACTGGGCTTCGACGTTTACCACCAGCTGAACCTGGGCCCCCACTGAAATAAAACCCCCAAAAATCATGAACGTCGGACGATTGATCGCACACCGAAAGTGCCAGCCAGTCAAGCTCTTGCTGCTCCTCACCGGCCATTGCCAGCCCATCTACAGCCCCACAGACATCGGGGCTCCGGGCTTTCCCTGATGAACAGGGCTTCGACGTTTACCACCCACTGCACCTGGGCGCCCACTGAAATAAAACCCCGAAAAATCACGAACGTCGGACGATTGCTCCCACACCGAAAGTGCAAGCCTGTCAAACTCTTGCTGCTCCTCACCGGCCATTGGCAGCGCATCTACAGCAGCACAGACATCGGAGCTCCGGGCTTTCCCTGACGAACAGGGCTTCGACGTTTACCACCAGCTGCACCTGGGCGCCCACTGAAAAAAAACCCTGAAAAATTAAAAACGACGGACGATTGCTCCCACACCGAAAGTGCCAGCCAGTCAAGCTCTTGCTGCTGCTCACCGGCCATTGGCAGCGCATGTACAGCACCACAGACATCGGGGCTCCGGGCTTTCCCTGACCAACAGGCCTTCGATATTTACCATCAGCTGCACCTGGGCGCCCACTGAAAAAAATAACGAAATATCACGAACATCAGACGATTGCTCCCACACCAAAAGTGCCAGCAACTCAAGCTCATGCTGCTTCTCACCGGACTTTGGCAGTGCATCTACAGCACCACAGACATCGCGGCTCCGGGCTTTCCCTGACCAACAGGGCTTCGACGTTTACCACCAGGTGCACCTGCGCTCCCACTGAAAAAAAACCCCGAAAAATCACGAACGTCGGACGATTACTCCCACACCGAAAGTGCCAGCAACTCAAGCTCATGCTGCTTCTCACCGGACTTTGGCAGTGCATCTACAGCACCACAGACATCGGGGCTCCGGGCTTTCCCTGACCAACAGGGCTTCGATGTTTACCACCAGCTGCACCTGGGCGCCCAATGAAAAAAAACCCCGAAAAATCACAAACGTTGGACGATTCCTGCCACACCTTAAATGCCAGCCTGTCAAGCTCTTGCTGCTCCTCACCGCCCATTCCCAGCGCATCTACAGCACCACAGACATCAGGGCTCTGGACTTTCCCTGACGATCAGGGCTTCGACGTTTACCACCAGCTGAACCTGGGCGCCCACTGAAAAGAACCCCGAAAAATCACGAACGTCGGACAATTGCTCCCACACCAAAAGTGCCAGCAACACAAGCTCTTGCTGCTCCTCACCGGCCATGGGCAGCGCATCTACAGCGCCACAGACATCGGGGCTCCGGGCTTTCCCTGACCAACAGGGCTTTGACTGTTACCACCAGCTGCAGCTGGGCTCCCACTGAAAAAAAACCCCGAATAATCACAAACGTCGGACGATTGCTCCCACACCGAAAGTGCCAGCCAGTCAAGCTCTTGCTGCTCCTCACCGGCCATTCCCAGCGCATCTACAACACCACAGACATCGGGGCTCCGGGATTTCCCTGACCAACAGGGCTTCGACGTTTACCACCCGCTGCACCTGGGCGCCCACTGAAATAAAACCCCGAAAAATCACGAACGTCGGACAATTGCTCCCACACCGAAAGTGCCAGCAACTCAAGCTCTTGCTGCTACTCACCGGACTTTGGCAGTGCATCTACAGCACCACAGACATCGGGGTTCTCCGCTTTCCCTGAACAACAGGGCTTCGATGTTTACCACCAGCTGCACCTGGGCGCCCACTGAAAAAAATAAATGAAAAATCACGAACGTCGGACGATTGCTCCCACACCAAAAGTGCCAGCCAGTCAAGCTCTTGCTGCTCCTCACCGGCCATTCCCAGCGCATCTACAGCACCACAGACAACAGGGCTCTGGACTTTCCGTGACAATCAGGGCTTCGACGTTTACCACCAGCTGCACCTGGGCTCCCACTGAAAAGAACCCCGAAAAATCACGAACGTCGGACGATTACTCCCACACCGAAAGTGCCAGCAACTCAAGCTCTTGCTGCTACTCACCGGCCATTCCCAGCGCATCTACAGCACTACAGACATCGGGGCTCCGGGCTTTCCCTGACGAACCAGGCTTCGACGTTTACCACCAGCTGCACCTGGGCGCCCACTGAAAAAAATAAACGAAAAGTCATGAACATCGGACGATTGCTCCCACACCAAAAGTGCCAGCCAGTCAAGCTCTTGCTGCTCCTCCCCGGCCATTGGCAGCGCATCTACAGCACCACAGATATCGGGGCTCCGGGCTTTCCCTGACAAACAGGGCTTCGACGTTTACCACCAGCTGAACCTGGGCGCCCACTGGAAAAAATAAACGAAATACCACGAACATCAGAAGATTGCTCCCACACCGAAAGTGCCAGCCAGTCAAGCTCATGCTGCTCCTCACCGCCCATTCCCAGCGCATCTACAGCACCACAGACATCGCGGCTCCGGGCTTTCCCTGACCAACAGGACTTCGACGATTACCACCAGCTGCACCTGGGCGCCAACTGAAGTAAAACCCTGAAAAATCACGAACGTCGGACGATTGCTCCCACACCAAAAGTGCCAGCCTGTCAAGCTCTTGCTGCTCCTCACCGCCCATTCCCAGCGCATCTACAGCACCACAGACATCGGGGTTCTGCGCTTTCCCTGAATAACAGGGCTTCGACGTTTACCACCAGCTGCACCTGGGCGCCCACTGAAAAAAATAAACGAAAAATCAGGAACATCGGACGATTCCTCCCACACCAAAAGTGCCAGCCTGTCAAGCTCTTGCTGCCCCTCACCGCCCATTCCCAGCGCATCTACAGCACCACAGACATCGGGGCTCCGGGCTTTCCCTGATGAACAGGGCTTCGACGTTTACCACTCGCTGAACCTGGGCACCCACTGAAAGTAAAACCCCGAAAAATCACGAACGTCGGACGATTGCTCCCACACCTGAAGTGCCAGCAACTCAAGCTCTTGCTGCTACTCACCGGCCATTGGCAGCGCATCTACAGCACCACAGACATCGGGGCTCCGGGCTTTCCCTGACGAACCGGGCTTCGACATTTACCACCAGCTGCACCTGGGTGCCCCCTGAAAAAAAAACCCCAAAAATCACAAACGTCGGACGATTCCTGCCACACCTTAAATGCCAGCCTGTCAAGCTCTTGCTGCTCCTCACCGGCCATTCCCAGCGCATCTACAACACCACAGACATTGGGGCTCCGGGCTTTCCCTGACCAACAGGGCTTCGACGTTTACCACCACCTGAACCTGGGCTCCCACTGAAATAAAACCCCGAAAAACCACGAACGTCGGACGGTTGCTCCCACACTAAAAGTGCCAGCCAGTCAAGCTCTTGCAGCTACTCACCGGACTTTGGCAGTGCATCTACAGCACCACAGACATCGGGGCTCCGGGCTTTCCCTGAACAACAGGGCTTCAACGTTTACCACCAGCTGCACCTGGTTGCCCACTGAAAAACAACCCTGAAAAATGACGAACGTCGGACGATTGCTCCCACACCACAAGTGCCAGACAGTCAAGCTCTAGCTGCTGAACACCGGCCATTGGCAGTGTATCTACAGCACCACAGACATCGGGGCTCCGGGCTTTCCCTGACCAACAGGGCTTCGACGTTTACCACCAGCTGAACCCGGGCGCCCACTGAAATAAAACCCCGAAAAATCACGAACGTCCGACGATTGCTCCCACACCCAAAGTGCCAGCCAGTCAAGCTCTTGCTGCTCCTCACCGGCCATTCCCAGCGCATCTACAGCACCACAGACATCGGGGCTCCGAGCTTTCCCTGATGAACAGGGCTTCGACGTTTACCACCAGCTGCACCTGGGCGCCCACTGAAAGTAAAACCCCGAAAAATCACGAACATCGGACGATTGCTCCCACAACGAAAGTGCCAGCCTGTCAAGCTCTTGCTGCTCCTCAACGGCCATTGGCAGCGCATCTACAGCACCACAGACATCGCGGCTCCAGGCTTTCCCTGACCAACAGGGCTTCGACGTTTACCACCAGCTGCACCTGGTTACGCACTGAAAAAAAACCCTGAAAAATCAAAAACGTCGGACGATTGATCCCACACCGAAAGTGCCAGCCAGTCAAGCTCTTGCTGTTCCTCACCGGACAGTGGCAGTGCATCTACAGCACCACAGACATCGGGGCTCCGGGCTTTCCCTGACCAACAGGGCTTCGACGATTACCACTTGCTGAACCTGTGCTCCCACTGAAAAGAACCCCGAAAAATCACAAACGTCGCACGATTGCTCCCACACTGAAAGTGCCAGCCTGTCAAGCTCTTGCTGCTCCTCACCGGCCATTCCCAGTGCATCTACAGCACCACAGGCATCGGGGCTCCGGGCTTTCACTGACCAACACGGCTTCGACATTTACCACCCGCTGCACCTGGGTGCCCACTGGAAAAAACCCAGAAAAATCACGAACATCAGACGATTGCTCCCACACCGAAAGTGCCAGCCAGTCAAGCTCTTGCTGCTCCTCACCGCCCATTCCCAGCGCATCTACAGCACCACAGATATCGGGGCTCCGGGATTTTCCTGACCAACAGGGCTTCGAGATTTACCACCCGCTGAACCTGGGCGTCCACTGAAAAAAAATCCCCAGAAATCACAAACGTCCGACGATTGCTCCCTGTCGTAGTTCAGCCCCGATCAGACCAGACTACGCAGTCTGTCTCTCGTTCCCCCCACCTTCCGAGAGAATACGAGGAGATTATATAAGAAAAACGGCTCAAGGTTTGAGATAAGGACGGGGAGAAATCCTTAAAGTTACCGTCACGGGCAAAACAGACTCGACTTGGGGAAAACTATTCATTTATTTCTAAAATTAGCAGGAGAATGAGACAGGGAACAAGATAACCTCCCCCCACCCCTCCCTCTTCCCGGGCTTAACATTATCTCTCCTACCTTCCCCTCCCGAGCGGCACGGGGGGTTGGAAAAGGGAATGGGGGTCGCTGTCAGTTCATCACGCGTTGTTTTACGCCTCTGTATCATCGTCGGGGGAAGACCTCCTCGCATTCCTCCTCTGCTCCAGCGTGGGGTCCCTCCCACGGGCCACAGTCCTTCGTGAAACTGCTCCGGCGTGGGTCATCTCTTCCACGGGGTGCAGTCCCTCTAGAGCAGCTGTCCCAGCGGGCCCTCCACGGGGCACAGCCTCCTTCAGGCCTCCACCTGCTCCGGCGTGGGGTCCTCCACGGGCTGCAGGTGGATCTCTGCCCCTCCGTGGACCTCCATGGGCTGCAGGGGGACAACCTGCTCCACCATGGTCGTCACCACGAGTTGCAGAGGAATCTTGGCCAGGAGCCGCATTACTCCTCCCCCTCCTCCTTCACTGACCTTGGCGTCTGCAGCCGTTCCTCACAACAGGCTGGCAGACGCCTCTCAGGATCCTTTTTACATCTTATTCACTTCTCATCTCCTCTCCACTTCTTGCAGCCAGGCCGGGCCGAGTTGGGCCCAGTCGGCTGCCCGGCGGGAGGCCAGAGGGTGAGGCCTGCAAGGCCCACGAGGCTCGCGCTTCCCCCTCTCTGCCCCCCGCTCAGCTGCTTCACATCTTCTCCTCCCTCTTTTTCCTGTTTTCCCCTATTTAAATACGTTATCGCAGAGGCGTTATCAGGGGACATTCTGCTACCAATTGGCTTGGCCTTGGCCAGCAGCGGGTCCGCCCTAGGCCCGGCCGAGTCCACTGAACAAAGGGGAGCGACTTCTAGCAGTTTCCTACAGAAGCTGCCACCTTAGGCCCCCCCTCACTAACAAAACCAGAACATTCCACCCCTCGCCTCTGCGAATTACGTATTTAAGTATTATAAATAAAATACACACACATCAACAGAAGAAAATAGAATTCCCCGCACCAAAATCAAAATAATATCCTCACAACACCAACAGTGGGTAGACAATTAACAAACAATTCACCACTTATCCCTTCACCACAATCAGAACATAAATTCCCCATAATCATTTTGCTCTTTTGTCAAGTTCAGTCCCTGTTTTGCCCGTTACTGCTCCCAATTAAACTCAATCCTTACCTCAAATTCCTCGAGCCCCACGTTGGGCGCCAAAATAACTGTCGTAGTTCAGCCCCAACGCGGACCAGACTACGCAGTCTCTCTCTCACTCCCCCCACTCTCTGAGAGAATAGGAGGAGATTTGACAAACAAAAAAAAACCAGGGAAAAAAAAAACCAAACACGCGGGTTGAGATTGAACAAAAAGTAAATTTAACAGTAATGACAGAAGAAAACAAGACAGTGATGGAACACAAATACAGTACAATAACTCACAACAGAACTCCACATCCAGTCTCTTCCAACTAGCAAGGGCCTCCCTTCAGCACCCTCCTCACTTACATACTGAGCATGATGTCAGATGGGATGGAATAGCCCTTTGGCTAATTTGGGTAAATTAACCCCAGCTGTTAGCTAATTATTGAACTATCCCAGCCATAGGGGCTAACAGCTTCAGTTCTCCACCCAGCTCAGGTAAATATTAACTCTATCCTAGCCAAACCCAGGACACTCCCACACCGAAAGTGCCAGCCTGTCAAGCTCTTGCTGCTCCTCACCGGCCATTCCCAGCGCATCTACAGCACCACAGACATCGGGGCTCCAGGCTTTCTCTGACCAACAGGGCTTCGACGTTTACCACTCGCTGCACCTGGGCTCCCACTGAAAAGAACCCCGAAAAATCACGAACGTCGGACGATTGCACCCACACCGAAAGTGCCAGCAACACAAGCTCCTGCTGTTCCTCACCGGCCATTCCCAGCGCATCTACAGCACCACAGACATCGGGGCTCCGGGCTTTCCCTGACAAACAGGGCTTCGACGTTTACCACCAGCTGCACCTGTGCGCCCACTGGAAAAAAAACCCGAAAAATCACGAACGTCAGACGATTGCTCCCACACCGAAAGTGCCAGCAACTCAAGCTCTTGCTGCTCCTCACCGGCCATTGGCAGCGCATCTACAGCACCACAGACATCGGGGTTCTGCGCGTTCCCTGACCAACAGGGCTTCGACGTTTACCACCAGCTGAACCTGGGCGCCCACTGAAAAAAATAAAAGAAAAATCACGAACATCGGACAATTGCTCCCACACCAAAAGTGCCAGCCAGTCAAGCTCTTGCTGCTCCTCACCGGCCATTCCCAGCGCATCTACAGCACCACAGACATCGGGGCTCCAGGCTTTCCCTGACCAACAGGGCTTCGACGTTTACCACTCGCTGCACCTGGGCTCCCACTGAAAAGAACCCCGAAAAATCACGAACGTCGGACGATTGCACCCACACCGAAAGTGCCAGCAACACAAGCTCCTGCTGTTCCTCACCGGCCATTCCCAGCGCATCTACAGCACCACAGACATCGTGGCTCCGGGCTTTCCCTGACAAACAGGGCTTCGACGTTTACCACCAGCTGCACCTGGGCGCCCACTGAAAAAAATAAACGAAAAATCACGAACGTCGGACGATTGCTCCCACACCGAAAGTGCCAGCAACTCAAGCTCTTGCTGCTACTCACCGCCCATTGGCAGGGCATCTACAGCACCACAGACATCGGGGCTCCGGGCTTTCCCTGACCAACAGGGCTTCAACGTTTACCACCAGCTGCACCTGGGCGCCCACTGAAATAAAACCCCGAAAAATCACGAACGTCAGACGATTGCTCCTACAACGAAAGTGCCAGCCAGTCAAGCTCTTGCTGCTCCTCCCCGGCCACTCCCAGTGCATCTACAGCACCACAGACATCGGGGCTCTGGGCTTTCCCTGACGAACAGGGCTTCAACGTTTACCACCAGCTGCACCTGGGCGCCCACTGAAAAAAACCCCAAAAATCACGAACGTCGGACGATTGCTCCCACACCGAAAGTGCCAGCATGTCAGCCTCTTGCTGCTCCTCACCGACCATTCCCAGCGCATCTACAGCACCACAGACATCGGGGCTCCGGGCTTTCCCTGACCAACAGGGCTTCGACATTTACCACCAGCTGCACCTGGGCGCCCACTGAAATAAAACTCCGAAAAATCACGAACGTCGGACGATTGCTCCCACAACGAAAGTGCCAGCAACTCAAGCTCTTGCTGCTACTCACCAGACTTTGGCAGTGCATCTACAGCACCACAGACATTGGGGTTCTGCGCTTTCCCTGACCAACAGGGCTTCGACGTTTACCACCAGCTGAACCTGGGCGCCCACTGAAAAAAATAAACTAAAAATCACGAACATCGGACGATTGCTCCCACACCGAAAGTGCCAGCAACTCAAGCTCTTGCTGCTCCTCACCGGCCATTCCCAGCGCATCTACAGCATCACAGATATCGGGGCTCCGGGCTTTCCGTGACCAACAGGGCTTCGACGTTTACCACCAGCTGAACCTGGGCGCCCACTGAAAGTAAAACCCCGAAAAATCACGAACATCGGACGATTGCTCCCACACCGAAAGTGCCAGCAACACAAGCTCTTGCTGCTCCTCACCGGCCATTCCCAGCGCATCTACAGCACCACAGACATCGGGGCTCTGAGCTTTCCCTGACGAACAGGGCTTCGACGTTTACCACCAGTTGAACCTGGGCGCCCACTGAAAAAAATAAACGAAAAATCACGAACATCGGACGATTGCTCCCACACCGAAAGTGCCAGCCTGTCAAGCTCTTGCTGCTCCTCACCGGCCATTCCCAGCGCATCTACAGCACCACAGACATCGGGGCTCCGGGCTTTCCCTGACCAACAGGGCTTCGACGTTTACCACTCGCTGCAGCTGGGCTCCCACTGAAAAGAACCCCGAAAAATCACGAACGTCGGACGATTGCTCCCACACCGAAAGTGCCAGCCAGTCAAGCTCTTGCTGCTCCTCACCGGCCATTCCCAGCGCATCTACAGCACCACAGACATCGTGGCTCCGGGCTTTCCCTGACCAACAGGCCTTCGACATTTACCACCAGCTGCACCTGGGCGCCCACTGAAAAAAAACGCTGAAAAATGACGAACGTCGGACGATTGCTCCCACACCAAAAGTGCCAGCCAGTCAAGCTCTTGCTGCTCCTCACCGGACAGTGGCAGTGCATCTACAGCACCACAGACATTGGGGCTCCGGGCTTTCCCTGACCAACAGGCCTTCGACGTTTACCACTCGCTGAACCTGGGCTCCCACTGAAAAGAACCCCGAAAAATCACGAACGTCGGACGATTGCTCCCACACCAAAAGTGCCAGACAGTCAAGCTCTAGCTGCTGAACACCGGCCATTCCCAGCGCATCTACATCACCACAGACATCGGGGCTCCGGGCTTTCCCTGACCAACAGGTCTTAGAAGTTTACCACCAGCTGAACCTGGGCGCCCACTGAAATAAAACCCCGAAAAATCACGAACGTCCGACGATTGCGCCCACACCCAAAGTGTCAGCCAGTCAAGCTCTTGCTGCTGCTCACCGGACTTTGGCAGTGCATCTACAGCACCACAGACATCGGGGCTCCGGGCTTTCCCTGACCATCAGGGCTTCGACATTTACCACCAGCTGCACCTCGGCTCCCACTGAAATAAAAGCCCGAAAAATCACGAACGTCGGACGATTGCTCCCACAACGAAAGTGCCAGCCAGTCAAGCTCTTGCTGCTCCTCACCGCCCATTCCCAGCGCATCTACAGCACCACAGACATCGGGGCTCCGGGCTTTCCCTGACCAACAGGGCTTCGACGTTTACCACCAGCTGAACCTGGGCGCCCACTGGAAAAAAAACCCGAAAAATCACGAACGTCGGACGATTGTTCCCACATTGAAAGTGCCAGCCAGTAAAGCTCTTGCTGCTCCTCACCGGCCATTGGCAGCGCATCTACAGCACCACAGACATCGCGGCTCCGGGCTTTCCCTGACCATCAGGGCTTCGACATTTACCACCAGCTGCACCTGGGCGCCCACTGAAATAAAACCCCGAAAAATCACAAACGTCGGACGATTGCTCCCACAACGAAAGTGCCAGCAACTCAAGCTCTTGCTGCTCCTCACCGGAGAGTGGCAGCGCATCTACAGCACCACAGACATCGGGGCTCCGGGCTTTCCCTTAACAACAGGGCTTCGACATTTACCACCAGCTGCACCTGGGCTCCCACTGAAATAAAACCCCGAAAAATCACGAACGTCGGACGATTGCTCCCACAACGAAAGTGCCAGCAACTCAAGCTCTTGCTGCTACTCACCGGACTTTGGCAGTGCATCTACAGCACCACAGACATCGGAGCTCCGGGCTTTCCCTGACCAACAGGGCTTCGACGTTTACCACCAGCTGCACCTGGGCGCCCACTGAAATAAAACCCCCAAAAATCACGAACATCGGACGATTGCTCCCACACCGAAAGTGCCAGCAACACAAGCTCTTGCTGCTCCTCACCGCCCATTCCCAGCGCATCTACAGCACCACAGACATCGCGGCTCTGGGCTTTCCCTGACCAACAGGCCTTCCACATTTACCACCAGCTGCACCTAGTTGGTCACTGAAAAAAAACCCTGAAAAATCAAAAACGTCGGACAATTGATCCCACACCGAAAGTGCCAGCCAGTCAAGCTCTTGCAGTTCCTCACCGGCCACTGGCAGCTCATCTACAGCACCACAGACATCGGAGCTCCGGGCTTTCCCTGACCAACAGGGCTTCGACGTTTACCACTCGCTGCACCTGGGCTCCCACTGAAAAAAACCCCGAAAAATCACGAACGTTGGACGATTGCACCCACCCGAAATTGCCAGCAACACAATCTCTTGCTGCTCCTCACCGGCCATTCCCAGCGCATCTACAGCACCACAGACATCGGGGCTCCGGGCTTTCCCTGACCAACAGGGCTTCGACGTTTACCACCAGCTGAACCTGGGCGCCCACTACAAAAAAAACCCAAAAAATCACGAACGTCGGACGATTGTTCCCACATTGAAAGTGCCAGCCAGTCAAGCTCTTGCTGCTCCTCACCGGCCATTCCCAGCGCATCTACAGCACCACAGACATCGGGGCTCCGGGCTTTCCCTGACCATCAGGGCTTCGACATTTACCACCAGCTGCACCTGGGCGCCCACTGAAATAAATAAACGAAAAATCACGAACGTCGGACGATTGCTCCCACAACGAAAGTGCCAGCAACTCAAGCTCTTGCTGCTACTCACCGGACTTTGGCAATGCATCTACAGCACCACAGACATCGGGGCTCTGGGCTTTCCCTGACCAACAGGGCTTCGACGTTTACCACTCGCTGCACCTGGGCTCCCACTGAAAAGAACCCCGAAAAATCACGAACGTCGGACGATTGCTCCCACACCGAAAGTGCCAGCAACACAAGCTCTTGCTGCTCCTCACCGGACTTTGGCAGCGCATCTACAGCACCACAGACATCGGGGCTCCGGGCTTTCCCTGACCAACAGGGCTTCGACGTTTACCACCAGCTGAACCTTGGCGCCCACTGAAATAAAACCCCCAAAAATCACGAACGTCGGACGATTGCTCCCACAACGAAAGTGCCAGCCAGTCAAGCTCTTGGTGCTCCTCACCGGCCATTCCCAGCGCATCTACAGCACCACAGACATCGGGGCTCCGGGCTTTCCCTGACCAACAGGGCTTCGACGTTTACCACCAGCTGCACCTGGGCGCCCACTGAAAAAAATAAAAGAAAAATCACGAACATCGGACGATTGCTCCCACACCAAAAGTGCCAGCCTGTCAAGCTCTTGCTGCTCCTCACCGCCCATTCCCAGCGCATCTACAGCACCACAGACATCGGGGCTCCGGGCTTTCCCTGACCAACAGGGCTTCGACATTTACCACCAGCTGCACCTGGGCGCCCACTGAAATAAAACCCCGAAAAATCACGAACGTCGGACGATTGCTCCCACAACGAAAGTGCCAGCAACTCAAGCTCTTGCTGCTACTCACCGGACATTGGCAGTGCATCTACAGCACCACAGACATCGGGGCTCTGGGCTTTCCCTGACCAACAGGGCTTCGACGTTTACCACCAGCTGCACCTGGGCGCCCACTGAAATAAAACCCCGAAAAATCACGAACGTCGGACGATTGCTCCCACACCGAAAGTGCCAGCCAGTCAAGCTCTTGCTGCTCCTCACCGGACATTCCCAGCGAATCTACAGCACCACAGACATCGGGGCTCCGGGCTTTCCCTGACCAACAGGGCTTCGACGTTTACCACCAGCTGCACCTGGGCGCCCACTGAAATAAAACCCCGAAAAATCACGAACGTCCGACGATTGCTCCCACACCCAAAGTGCCAGCCAGTCAAGCTCTTGCTGCTCCTCACCGGCCATTGGCAGCGCATCTACAGCACCACAGATATCGGGGCTCCGAGCTTTCCCTGACCGACAGGGCTTCAACGTTTACCACCAGCTGCACCTGGGCGCCCACTGAAATAAAACCCCGAAAAATCACGAACGTCGGACGATTCCTCCCACACCGAAAGTGCCAGCAACTCAAGCTCTTGCTGCTACTCACCGGCCATTCCCAGTGCATCTACAGCACCACAGACATCGGGGCTCTGGACTTTCCCTGACCAACAGGGCTTCAACGTTTACCACCAGCTGCACCTGGGTGCCCCCTTAAAAAAAAAACCCCAAAAATCACAAATGTCAGACGATTCCTGCCACACCTTAAATGCCAGCCTGTCAAGCTCTTGCTGCTACTTACCGGCCATTCCCAGCGCATCTACAGCACCACAGACATCAGGGCTCTGGACTTTCCCTGACGAACAGGGCTTCGACGTTTACCACCAGCTGCACCTGGTTACCCACTGAAAAAAAACCCTGAAAAATCACGAACGTCGGACGATTGCTCCCACACCAAAAGTGCCAGCCAGTCAAGCTCTTGCTGCTACTCACCGCCCAGTGGCAGCGCATCTACAGCACCACAGGTATCGGGGCTCCGAGCTTTCCCTGACCAACAGGGCTTCGACGTTTACCACCAGCTGAACCTGGGCGCCCACTGAAATAAAACCCCGAAAAATCACGAACGTCGGACGATTGCTCCCACACCTTAAATGCCAGCCTGTCAAGCTCTTGCTGCTCCTCACCGCCCATTCCCAGCGCATCTACAGCACCACAGACATCAGGGCTCTGGACTTTCCCTGACCAACAGGGCTTCAACGTTTACCACCAGCTGAACCTGGGCGCCCACTGAAAAGAACCCCGAAAAATCACGAACGTCGGACAATTGCTCCCACACCGAAAGTGCCAGCAACTCAAGCTCTTGCTGCTCCTCAGCGGCCATTCCCAGCGCATCTACAGCACCACAGACATCGGGGCTCTACGCTTTCCCTGACCAACAGGGCTTCGACGTTTACCACCCGCTGCACCTGGGCGCCCACTGAAATAAAACCCCGAAAAATCACGAACGTCGGACAATTGCTCCCACACCAAAAGTGCCAGCAACACAAGCTCTTGCTGCTCCTCAGCGGCCATTCCCAGCGCATCTACAGCACCACAGACATCGGGGCTCTACGCTTTCCCTGACCAACAGGGCTTCGACGTTTACCACCAGCTGAACCTGGGCGCCCACTGAAATAAAACCCCGAAAAATCACGAACGTCGGACGATTGCTCCCACACCGAAAGTGCCAGCAACTCAAGCTCTTGCTGCTACTCACCGGACTTTGGCAGTGCATCTACAGCACCACAGACATCGGGGTTCTCCGCTTTCCCTGAACAACAGGGCTTCGACGTTTACCACCCGCTGCACCTGGGCGCCCACTGAAAAAAATAAATGAAAAATCACGAACGTCGGACGATTGCTCCCACACCAAAAGTGCCAGCCAGTCAAGCTCTTGCTGCTCCTCACCGGCCATTCCCAGCGCATCTACAGCACCACCGACACCGGGGCTCCGGGCGTTCCCTGACCAACAGGGCTTCGACGTTTACCACCAGCTGAACCTGGGCGCCCACTGAAATAAAAGCCCGAAAAATCATGAACGTCGGACGATTGCTCCCACACCGAAAGTGCCAGCCAGTCAAGCCCTTGCTGCTCCTGACCGGACTTTGGCAGCGCATCTACAGCACCACAGACATCGGGGTTCTGCGCTTTCCCTGACCAACAGGGCTTTGACGTTTACCACTAGCTGAACCTGGGCGCCCCCTGAAAAAAAACCCTGAAAAATGACGAACGTCGGACGATTGCTCCCACACCAAAAGTGCCAGCCAGTCAAGCTCTTGCTGCTCCTCACCGGACAGTGGCAGTGCATCTACAGCACCACAGACATCGGGGCTCCGGGCTTTCCCTGACCATCAGGGCTTCGACATTATACCACCAGCTGCACCTGGGCTCCCACTGAAAAGAACCCCGAAAAATCACGAACGTCCGACGATTGCTCCCACACCAGAAGTGCCAGACAGTCAAGCTCTAGCTGCTGAACACCGGCCATTCCCAGCGCATCTACAGCACCACAGACATCGGGGCTCCGGGCTTTCCCTGACCAACAGGGCTTCGACGTTTACCACCAGCTGCACCTGGGCGCCCACTGAAAAAAAACCCTGAAAAATGACGAACGTCGGACGATTGCTCCCACACCAAAAGTGCCAGACAGTCAAGCTTTTGCTGCTCCTCCCTGGCCATTGGCAGCGCATGTACAGCACCACAGACATCGGGGCTCCGGGCTTTCCCTGACGAACAGGCCTTCGACATTTACCACCAGCTGCACCTGGGCACCCACTGAAATAAAACCCCGAAAAATCACGAACGTCGGACGATTGCTCCCACACCAAAAGTGCCAGACAGTCAAGGTCTTGCTGCTCCTCACCTCCCATTCCCAGCGCATCTACAGCACCACAGACATCGGGGCTCTGGGCTTTCCCTGACCAACAGGGCTTCGACGTTTACCACCAGCTGCACCTGGGCGCCCGCTGAAAAAAATAAAAGAAAAATCACGAACGTCGGACGATTGCTCCCACACCAAAAGTGCCAGCCAGTCAAGCTCTTGCTGCTCCTCACCAGCCATTCCCAGCGCATCTACAGCACCACAGACATCGCGGCTCCGGGCTTTCCCTGACCAACAGGGCTTCGACGTTTACCACCAGCTGCACCTGGTTGCCCACTGAAAAAAAAACCCTGAAAAATCAAAAACATCGGACGATTGATCCCACACCGAAAGTGCCAGCCTGTCAAGCTCTTGCTGCTCCTCACCGGCCATTGGCAGCGCATCTACAGCACCACAGACATCGGGGCTCTGGGCTTTCCCTGACAAACAGGGCTTCGATGTTTACCACCAGCTGAACCTGGGCGCCCACTGAAATAAAACCCCGAAAAATCACAAACGTCGGACGATTCCTCCCACACAGAAAGTGCCAGCAACTCAAGCTCTTGCTGTTCCTCACCGGACTTTGGCAGTGCATCTACAGCACCACAGACATCACGGCTCCGGGCTTTCCCTGACCAACAGGGCTTCGACGTTTACCACCAGCTGCACCTGTGCGCCCACTGAAAAAAACCCCGAAAAATCACAAACGTCGGACGATTGCTCCCACACCGAAAGTGCCAGCCAGTCAAGCTCTTGCTGCTCCTCACCGGACAGTGGCAGTGCATCTACAACACCACAGACATCGGGGCTCCGGGCTTTCCCTGACCAACAGGGCTTCGACGTTTACCACTCGCTGAACCTGGGCTCCCACTGAAAATAACCCCGAAAAATCACGAACGTCGGACGATTGCTCCCACACCAAAAGTGCCAGCCAGTCAAGCTCATGCTGCTTCTAACCAGCCATTCCCAGCGCATCTACAGCGCCACAGACATCGGGGCTCCGGGCTTTCCCTGACCAACAGGGCTTCGACGTTTACCACCAGCTGCAGCTGGGCGCCCACTGAAATAAAACCCCGAAAAATCACGAACGTCGGACGATTGCTCCCACAACGAAAGTGCCAGCCAGTCAAGCTCTTGCTGCTCCTCCCCAGCCATTGGCAGCGCATCTACAGCACCACAGACATCGGGGCTCCGGGCTTTCCCTGACCAACAGGGCTTCGACGTTTACCACCAGCTGAACCTGGGCGCCCACTGAAAAGAACCCCGAAAAATCACGAACGTCGGACGATTGCTCCCACACCGAAATTGCCAGCCAGTCAAGCTGTAGGTGCTCCTCACCTTCCATTCCCAGCGCATCTACAGCACCACAGACATCGGGGCTCCGGGCTTTCCCTGACCAACAGGGCTTAGAAGTTTATTACCACCTGAACCTAGGCGCCCACTGGAAAAAAAATCCCCAAATATCACGAACGTCGGACGATTGCTCCCACACTGAAAGTGCCAGCCACTCAAGCTCTTGCTACCCCTCACCGGCCATTCCCAGCGCATCTACAGCACCACAGACATCGGGGCTCCGGGCTTTCCCTGACGAACAGGGCTTCGACGTTTACCACCAGCTGCACCTGGGCTCCCACTGAAATAAAACCCCGAAAAATCACGAACGTCGGACGATTGCTCCCACACCAAAAGTGCCAGCAACTCAAGCTCTTGCTACCCCTCACCGGCCATTCCCAGCGCATCTACAGCACCACAGACATCGGGGATCCGGGCTTTCCCTGACCAACAGGGCTTCGACGTTTACCACCAGTTGCACCTGGGCACCCACTGAAAAAAAAAACCCCCAAAATCACAAACATCAGACGATTGCTCCCACACCGAAAGTGCCAGCCAGTCAAGCTCTTTGTGCTCCTCACCGGCCATTGGCGGCGCATCTACAGCACCACAGACATCGGGGCTCCGGGCTTTCCCTGACCAACAGGGCTTTGACGTTATACCACCCGCTGCACCTCGGCACCCACTGAAAAAAATAAACGAAAAATCATGAACATCGGACGATTGCTCCCACACCGAAAGTGCCAGCAACACAAGCTCTTCCTGCTCCTGACCGCCCATTCCCAGTGCATCTAGAGCACCACAGACATCGCGGCTCCGGGCTTTCCCTGACCAACAGGCCTTTGACATTTACCACCAGCTGCACCTGGTTGCCCACTGAAAAAAAACCCTGAAAAATCAAAAACGTCGGACGATTGCTCCCACACCAAAAGTGCCAGACAGTCAAGCTCTTGCTGCTCCTCACCTCCCATTGGCAGCGCATGTACAGCACCACAGACATCACGGCTCCGGGCTTTCCCTGACCAACAGGGCTTCAACGTTTACCACCAGCTGCACCTGGGCGCCCACTGAAAAAAACCCCGAAAAATCAGGAACATCGGACGATTGCTCCCACATTGAAAGTGCCAGCAACACAAGCTCTTGCTGCTGCTCACTGCCCATTCCCAGCGCATCTACAGCACCACAGACATCGGGGCTCCGGGCTTTCCGTGACCAACAGGGCTTCGACGTTTACCACCAGCTGAACCTGGGCGCACACTGAAAGTAAAACCCCGAAAAATCACGAACATCGGACGATTGATCCCACACCGAAAGTGCCAGCAACACAAGCTCTTTCTGCTCCTCACCGCCCATTGGCAGCGCATCTACAGCACCACAGACATCGGGGCTGTGGGCTTTCCCTGACCAACAGGGCTTCGACGTTTACCACCAGCTGAACCTGGGCGCCCACTGAAAAAAAACCCCGAAAAATCACGAACGTCAGACGATTGATCCCACACCGAAAGTCCCAGCCAGTCAAGCTCTTGCTGCTCCTCACCGGCCATTCCCAGCGCATCTACAGCACCACAGACATCGGGGCTCCGGGCTTTCCCTGACGAACCGGGCTTCGACATTTACCACCAGCTGCACCTGGGTGCCCCCTGAAAAAAAAACCCCAAAAAACACAAATGTCGGACGATTCCTGCCACACCTTAAATGCCAGCCTCTCAACCTCTTGCTGCTCCTCACCGGCCGTTCCCAGCGCATCTACAACACCACAGACATCGGGGCTCCGGGCGTTCCCTGACCAACAGGGCTTCGACGTTTACCACCAGCTGCACCTGGGCGCCCACTGAAAAAAATAAACGAAAAATCACGAACATCGCACGATTGCTCCCACACCAAAAGTGCCAGCCTGTCAAGCTCTTGCTGCTCCTCACCACCCATTCCCAGCGCATCTACAGCACCACAGACATCGGGGCTCTGGGCTTTCCCTGACCAACAGGCCTTCGATGTTTACCACCTACTGAACCTGGGCGCCCAGTGAATAAAAATCCCCAAAAATCACAAACGTCCGACGATTGCTCCCACACTGAAAGTGCCAGCAACTCAAGCTCCTGCTGCTCCTCACCGCCCATTCCCAGCGCATCTACAGCACCACAGACATCGGGGCTCCGGGCTTTCCCTGACCAACACGGCTTCGACATTTACCACCAGCTGCACCTGTGCGCCCACTGAAAGTAAAACCCCGAAAAATCACGAACGTCGGACGATTGCTCCCACACCAAAAGTGCCAGCCAGTCAAGCTCTTGCTGCTCCTCACCGGACAGTGGCAGTGCATCTACAGCACCACAGACATCGGGGCTCCGGGCTTTCCCTGACGAACAGGGCTTCGACGTTTACCACTCGCTGAACCTGGGCTCCCACTGAAAAGAACCCCGAAAAATCACGAACGTCGGACGATTGCTCCCACACCAAAAGTGCCAGACAGTCAAGCTCTAGCTGCTGAACACCGGCCATTCCCAGCGCATCTACAGCACCACAGACATCGGGGCTCCGGGCTTTCCCTGACCAACAGGGCTTCGACGTTTACCACCAGCTGCACCTGGGCGCCCACTGAAATAAAACCCCGAAAAATCACGAACGTCCGACGATTGCTCCCACACCCAAAGTGCCAGACAGTCAAGCTCTTGCTGCTCCTCACCGGCCATTGGCAGCGCATCTACAGCACCACAGATATCGGGGCTCCGAGCTTTCCCTGACCGACAGGGCTTCAACGTTTACCACCAGCTGCACCTGGGCGCCCACTGAAATAAAACCCCGAAAAATCACGAACGTCGGACGATTCCTCCCACACCGAAAGTGCCAGCCAGTCAAGCTCTTGCTGCTACTCACCGGCCATTCCCAGTGCATCTACAGCACCACAGACATCGGGGTTCTGCGCTTTCCCTGAACAACAGGGCTTCGACATTTACCACCAGCTGCACCTGGGTGCCCCCTGAAAAAAAAACCCCAAAAATCACAAATGTCAGACGATTCCTGCCACACCTTAAATGCCAGCCTGTCAAGCTCTTGCTGCTACTTACCGGCCATTCCCAGCGCATCTACAGCACCACAGACATCAGGGCTCTGGACTTTCCCTGACGAACAGGGCTTCGACGTTTACCACCAGCTGCACCTGGTTACCCACTGAAAAAAAACCCTGAAAAATCACGAACGTCGGACGATTGCTCCCACACCAAAAGTGCCAGCCAGCCAAGCTCTTGCTGCTACTCACCGCCCATTGGCAGCGCATCTACAGCACCACAGATATCGGGGCTCCGAGCTTTCCCTGACCAACAGGGCTTCAACGTTTACCACCAGCTGAACCTGGGCGCCCACTGAAAAGAACCCCGAAAAATCACGAACGTCGGACAATTGCTCCCACACCAAAAGTGCCAGCAACACAAGCTCTTGCTGCTCCTCAGCGGCCATTCCCAGCGCATCTACAGCACCACAGACATCGGGGCTCTACGCTTTCCCTGACCAACAGGGCTTCGACGTTTACCACCAGCTGAACCTGGGCGCCCACTGAAATAAAACCCCGAAAAATCACGAACGTCGGACGATTGCTCCCACACCGAAAGTGCCAGCAACTCAAGCTCTTGCTGCTACTCACCGGACTTTGGCAGTGCATCTACAGCACCACAGACATCGGGGTTCTCCGCTTTCCCTGAACAACAGGGCTTCGACGTTTACCACCAGCTGCACCTGGGCGCCCACTGAAAAAAATAAATGAAAAATCACGAACGTCGGACGATTGCTCCCACACCAAAAGTGCCAGCAACTCAAGCTCTTGCTGCTCCTCACCTCCCATTCCCCGCGCATCTACAGCACCACAGACATCGCGGCTCTGGGCTTTCCCTGACAAACAGGGCTTCGACGTTTACCACCAGCTGCACCTGGGCGCCCGCTGAAAAAAATAAAAGAAAAATCACGAACGTCGGACGATTGCTCCCACACCAAAAGTGCCAGCCAGTCAAGCTCTTGCTGCTCCTCACCAGCCATTCCCAGCGCATCTACAGCACCACAGACATCGCGGCTCCGGGCTTTCCCTGACCAACAGGGCTTCGACGTTTACCACCAGCTGCACCTGGTTGCCCACTGAAAAAAAAACCCTGAAAAATCAAAAACGTCGGACGATTGATCCCACACCGAAAGTGCCAGCCTGTCAAGCTCTTGCTGTTCCTCACCGGCCATTGGCAGCGCATCTACAGCACCACAGACATCGGGGCTCTGGGCTTTCCCGGACCAACAGGGCTTCGACGTTTACCACCAGCTGAGCCTGGGCGCCAACTGAAAAGAACCCCGAAAAATCACGAACATCGGACGATTGCTCCCACACCGAAAGTGCCAGCAACTCAAGCTCTTGCTGCTCCTCACCGGACTTTGGCAGCGCATCTACAGCACCACAGACATCGGGGCTCCGGGCTTTCCCTGACCAACAGGGCTTCGACGTTTACCACTCGCTGAACCTGGGCTCCCACTGAAAAGAACCCCGAAAAATCACGAACATCGGACAATTGCTCCCACACCGAAAGTTCCAGCAACTCAAGCTCTTGCTGCTCCTCACCGGCCATTCCCAGCGCATCTACAGCACCACAGACATCGGGGCTCTGGGCTTTCCCTGACAAACAGGGCTTCGATGTTTACCACCAGCTGAACCTGGGCGCCCACTGAAATAAAACCCCGAAAAATCACAAACGTCGGACGATTCCTCCCACACAGAAAGTGCCAGCAACTCAAGCTCTTGCTGTTCCTCACCGGACTTTGGCAGTGCATCTACAGCACCACAGACATCAGGGCTCCGGGCTTTCCCTGACCAACAGGGCTTCGACGTTTACCACCAGCTGCACCTGTGCGCCCACTGAAAAAAACCCCGAAAAATCACCAACGTCGGACGATTGCTCCCACACCAAAAGTGCAAGCCAGTCAAGCTCTTGCTGCTCCTCACCGGCCATTGGCAGCGCATCTACAGCACCACAGACATCGTGGCTCCGGGCTTTCCCTGACCAACAGGCCTTCGACATTTACCACCAGCTGCACCTGGGCGCCCACTGAAATAAAACCCCGAAAAATCACGAACGTCGGACGACTGCTCCCACACCCAAAGTGCCAGCCAGTCAAGCTCTTGCTGCTCCTCACCGGACAGTGGCAGTGCATCTACAACACCACAGACATCGGGGCTCCGGGCTTTCCCTGACCAACAGGGCTTCGACATTTACCACTCGCTGAACCTGGGCTCCCACTGAAAATAACCCCGAAAAATCACGAACGTCGGACGATTGCTCCCACACCAAAAGTGCCAGCCAGTCAAGCTCATGCTGCTTCTAACCAGCCATTCCCAGCGCATCTACAGCGCCACAGACATCGGGGCTCCGGGCTTTCCCTGACCAACAGGGCTTCGACGTTTACCACCAGCTGCAGCTGGGCGCCCACTGAAATAAAAGCCCGAAAAATCACGAACGTCGGACGATTGCTCCCACAACGAAAGTGCCAGCCAGTCAAGCTCTTGCTGCTCCTCACCGGCCATTCCCAGCGCATCTACAGCACCACAGACATCGGGGCTCCGGGCTTTCCCTGACCAACAGGGCTTCGACGTTTACCACCCGCTGCACATGGGCGCCCACTAAAAAAAATAAACGAAATATCACGAACATCAGACGATTCCTGCCACACCTTAAATGCCAGCCAGTCAAGCTCATGCTGCTTCTCACCAGCCATTCCCAGCGCATCTACAGCACCACAGACATCGGGGCTGCGGGCTTTCCCTGACCAACAGGGCTTCGAAGTTTACCACCAGCTGCACCTGGGCGCCCACTGAAATAAAACCCCGAAAAATCACGAACGTCGGACAATTGCTCCCACACCGAAAGTGCCAGACAGTCAACCTCTAGCTGCTCCTCACCGGGCATTACCAGCGCATCTAAAGCACCACAGACATCGCGGCTCCGGGCTTTCCCTGACCAACAGGCCTTCGACATTTACCACCAGCTGAACCTGGGCGCCCACTGAAAAGAACCCCGAAAAATCACGAACGTCGGACGATTGCTCCCACACCGAAATTGCCAGCCAGTCAAGCTGTAGGTGCTCCTCACCTTCCACTCCCAGCGCATCTACAGCACCACAGACATCGTGGCTCCGGGCTTTCCCTGACCAACAGGCCTTTGATATTTACCACCAGCTGCACCTGGGCGCCCACTGAAAGTAAAACCGCGAAGAATCACGAACGTCGGACGATTGCTCCCACACCGAAAGTGCCAGCCAGTCAAGCTCTTGCTGCTCCTCACCGGCCATTGGCAGCGCATCTACAGCACCACAGACATCGGGGCTCCGGGCTTTCCCTGACGAACAGGGCTTCGACGTTTACCACCAGCTGCACCTGGGCTCCCACTGAAATAAAACCCCGAAAAATCACGAACGTCGGACGATTGCTCCCACACCAAAAGTGCCAGCAACTGAAGCTCTTGCTACCCCTCACCGGCCATTCCCAGCGCATCTACAGCACCACAGACATCGGGGCTCCGGGCTTTCCCTGACCAACAGGGCTTCGACGTTTACCACCAGTTGCACCTGGGCACCCACTGAAAAAAAAAAACCCCCAAAATCACAAACATCAGATGATTGCTCCCACACCGAAAGTGCCAGCCAGTCAAGCTCTTTGTGCTCCTCACCGGTCATTGGCGGCGCATCTACAGCACCACAGACATCGGGGCTCCGGGCTTTCCCTGACCAACAGGGCTTCGACGTTTACCACCAGCTGCACCTGGGCGCCCACTGAAAAAACTAAACGAAAAATCACGAACATCGGACGATTGCTCCCACACCGAAAGTGCCAGCCAGTCAAGCTCTTGCTGCTCCTCACCGGCCATTCCCAGTGCATCTACAGCACCACAGACATCGGGGCTCCGGGCTTTCCCTGACCAACAGGGCTTCGACGTTTACCACCCGCTGCACCTGGGCGCCCACTGAAAAAAAACCCCGAAAAATCACAAATGTCGGACGATTCCTGCCACACCGAAAGTGCCAGCAACTCAAGCTCTTGCTGCTCCTCACCTCCCATTCCCAGCCCATCTACAGCACCACAGACATCGGGGCTCTGGGCTTTCCCAGACAAACAGGGCTTCGACATTTACCACCAGCTGCACCTGGGCTCCCACTGAAAAGAACCCCGAAAAATCACAAACGTCGGACGATTGCTCCCACACGAAAAGTGCCAGCCAGTCAAGCTCTTGCTGCTCCTCCCCGGCCATTGGCAGTGCATCTACAGCACCACAGACATCGGGCCTCCGGGCTTTCCCTGACCAACAGGGCTTAGAATTTTACCACCAGCTGAACCTGGGCGCCCAGTGAATAAAAATCCCCAAAAATCACAAACGTCCGACGATTGCTCCCACACCAAAAGTGCCAGCAACACAAGCTCTTGCTGCTCCTCACCGGACTTTGGCAGCGCATCTACAGCACTACAGACATCGGGGCTCCGGGCTTTCCCTGACCAACAGGGCTTCGACGTTTACCACCAGCTGCACCTGGTTACGCACTGAAAAAAAACCCTGAAACATCAAAAACGTCGGACGATTGCTCCCACACCGAAAGTGCCAGCCTGTCAAGCTCTTGCTGCTCCTCACCAGCCATTCCCAGCGCATCTACAGCACCACAGACATCGGGGCTCCGGGCTTTCGCTGACCAACAGGGCTTCGACGTTTACCACCAGCTGCAGCTGGGCGCACACTGAAAAAAAACCCTGAAACATCAAAAACGTCGGACGATTGCTCCCACACCGAAAGTGCCAGCCTGTCAAGCTCTTGCTGCTCCTCACCAGCCATTCCCAGCGCATCTACAGCACCACAGACATCGGGGCTCCGGGCCTTCCCTGACCAACAGGGCTTCGACGTTTACCACCAGCTGCACCTGGGCACCCACTGAAAAAAAACCCTGAAAAATCAAAAACGTCGGACGATTGCTCCCACACCGAAAGTACCAGCAACACAAGCTCTTGCTGCTCCTCACGGGCCATTCCCAGCGCATCTACAGCACAACAGACATCGGGGCTCCGGGCTTTCCCTGACCAACAGGGCTTAGACGTTTACCACCAGCTGAACCGGGGCGCCCAGTGAAATAAAACCCCGAAAAATCACGAACGTCGGACGATTGCTCCCACACCGAAAGTGCCAGCAACATAAGCTCTTGCTTCTCCTCACCGGCCATTCCCAGCGCATCTACAGCACCACAGACATCGGGGCTCCGGGCTTTCCCTGACCAACAGGGCTTCGACGTTTACAACTAGCTAAACCTGGGCTCCCACTGGAAAAAATAAACGAAAAATCACGAACATCGGACTATTACTCCCACACCGAAAGTGCCAGCCTGTCAAGCTCTTGCTGCTCCTCACCGGCCATTCCCAGCGCATCTACAGCATCACAGATATCGGGGCTCCGACCTTTCCCTGACCAACAGGGCTTCGACGTTTACCACCAGCTGCAGCTGGGCGCCCACTGAAATAAAACCCCAAAAAATCACGAACGTCCGACGATTGCTCGCACACCCAAAGTGCCAGCCAGTCAAGCTCTTGCTGCTCCTCACCGGCCATAGGCAGCACATCTACAGCACCACAGACATCGGGGCTCCGGGCTTTCCCTGACCAACAGGGCTTCAACGTTTACCACCAGCTGAACCTGGGCGCCCAGTGAATAAAAATCCCCAAAAATCACAAACGTCCGACGATTGATCGCACACCGAAAGTGCCAGCCAGTCAAGCTCTTGCTGCTCCTCACCGGCCATTGCCAGCCCATCTACAGCCCCACAGACATCGGGGCTCCGGGCTTTCCCTGATGAACAGGGCTTCGACGTTTACCACCCACTGCACCTGGGCGCCCACTGAAAAAAATAAACGAAAAATCACAAACGTCGGACAATTGCTCCCACACCGAAAGTGCCAGCCAGTCAAGCTCTTGCTGCTACTCACCTCCCATTCCCAGCGCATCTACAGCACCACAGACATCGGGGCTCCGGGCTTTCCCTGACCAACAGGGCTTCGACATTTACCACCAGCTGCACCTGGGCGCCCACTGAAATAAAACCCCGAAAAATCACGAACGTCGGACGATTGCTCCCACACCGAAAGTGCCAGCCTGTCAAGCTCTTGCTGCTCCTCACCGGCCATTGGCCGCGCATCTACAGCACGACAGACATCGGGGCTCCGGGCTTTCCCTGACCAACAGGGCTCAGAAGTTTACCACCAGCTGCACCTGGGCGCCCACTGAAAAAAAACCCTGAAAAATTAAAAACGACGGACGATTGCTCCCACACCGAAAGTGCCAGCCAGTCAAGCTCTTGCTGCTGCTCACCGGCCATTGGCAGCGCATGTACAGCACCACAGACATCGGGGCTCCGGGCTTTCCCTGACCAACAGGCCTTCGACATTTACCATCAGCTGCACCTGGGCGCCCACTGAAAAAAATAACGAAATATCACGAACATCAGACGATTGCTCCCACACCAAAAGTGCCAGCAACTCAAGCTCATGCTGCTTCTCACCGGACTTTGGCAGTGCATCTACAGCACCACAGACATCGCGGCTCCGGGCTTTCCCTGACCAACAGGGCTTCGACGTTTACCACCAGGTGCACCTGCGCTCCCACTGAAAAAAAACCCCGAAAAATCACGAACGTTGGACGATTACTCCCACACCGAAAGTGACAGCAACTCAAGCTCATGCTGCTTCTCACCGGACTTTGGCAGTGCATCTACAGCACCACAGACATCGGGGCTCCGGGCTTTCCCTGACCAACAGGGCTTCGATGTTTACCACCAGCTGCACCTGGGCGCCCAATGAAAAAAAACCCCGCAAAATCACAAACGTTGGACGATTCCTGCCACACCTTAAATGCCAGCCTGTCAAGCTCTTGCTGCTCCTCACCGCCCATTCCCAGCGCATCTACAGCACCACAGACATCAGGGCTCTGGACTTTCCCTGACGATCAGGGCTTCGACGTTTACCACCAGCTGAACCTGGGCGCCCACTGAAAAGAACCCCGAAAAATCACGAACGTCGGACAATTGCTCCCACACCAAAAGTGCCAGCAACACAAGCTCTTGCTGCTCCTCAGCGGCCATGGGCAGCGCATCTACAGCGCCACAGACATCGGGGCTCCGGGCTTTCCCTGACCAACAGGGCTTTGACTGTTACCACCAGCTGCAGCTGGGCTCCCACTGAAAAAAAACCCCGAATAATCACAAACGTCGGACGATTGCTCCCACACCCAAAGTGCCAGCCAGTCAAGCTCTTGCTGCTCCTCACCGGCCATTCCCAGCGCATCTACAGCACCACAGACATCGGGGCTCTACGCTTTCCCTGACCAACAGGGCTTCGACGTTTACCACCCGCTGCACCTGGGCGCCCACTGAAATAAAACCCCGAAAAATCACGAACGTCGGACAATTGCTCCCACACCGAAAGTGCCAGCAACTCAAGCTCTTGCTGCTACTCACCGGACTTTGGCAGTGCATCTACAGCACCACAGACATCACGGCTCCGGGCTTTCCCTGACCAACAGGGCTTCGACGTTTACCACCAGCTGCACCTGTGCGCCCACTGAAAAAAACCCCGAAAAATCACAAACGTCGGACGATTGCTCCCACACCAAAAGTGCCAGCCAGTCAAGCTCTTGCTGCTCCTCACCGGCCATTGGCAGCGCATCTACAGCACCACAGACATCGTGGCTCCGGGCTTTCCCTGACCAACTGGGCTTCGACGTTTACCACTCGCTGAACCTGGGCTCCCACTGAAAATAACCCCGAAAAATCACGAACGTCGGACGATTGCTCCCACACCAAAAGTGCCAGCCAGTCAAGCTCATGCTGCTTCTAACCAGCCATTCCCAGCGCATCTACAGCGCCACAGACATCGGGGCTCCGGGCTTTCCCTGACCAACAGGGCTTCGACGTTTACCACCAGCTGCAGCTGGGCGCCCACTGAAATAAAAGCCCGAAAAATCACGAACGTCGGACGATTGCTCCCACAACGAAAGTGCCAGCCAGTCAAGCTCTTGCTGCTCCTCACCGGCCATTCCCAGCGCATCTACAGCACCACAGACATCGGGGCTCCGGGCTTTCCCTGACCAACAGGGCTTCGACGTTTACCACCCGCTGCACATGGGCGCCCACTAAAAAAAATAAACGAAATATCACGAACATCAGACGATTCCTGCCACACCTTAAATGCCAGCCAGTCAAGCTCATGCTGCTTCTCACCAGCCATTCCCAGCGCATCTACAGCACCACAGACATCGGGGCTGCGGGCTTTCCCTGACCAACAGGGCTTCGAAGTTTACCACCAGCTGCACCTGGGCGCCCACTGAAATAAAACCCCGAAAAATCACGAACGTCGGACAATTGCTCCCACACCGAAAGTGCCAGACAGTCAACCTCTAGCTGCTCCTCACCGGGCATTACCAGCGCATCTACAGCACCACAGACATCGCGGCTCCGGGCTTTCCCTGACCAACAGGCCTTCGACATTTACCACCAGCTGAACCTGGGCGCCCACTGAAAAGAACCCCGAAAAATCACGAACGTCGGACGATTGCTCCCACACCGAAATTGCCAGCCAGTCAAGCTGTAGGTGCTCCTCACCTTCCATTCCCAGCGCATCTACAGCACCACAGACATCGGGGCTCCGGGCGTTCCCTGACCAACAGGGCTTAGAAGTTTATTACCAGCTGAACCTAGGCGCCCACTGGAAAAAAAATCCCCAAATATCACGAACGTCGGACGATTGCTCTCACACCAAAAGTGCCAGCAACTCAAGCTCTTGCTACCCCTCACCGGCCATTCCCAGCGCATCTACAGCACCACAGACATCGGGGCTCCGGGCTTTCCCTGACCAACAGGGCTTCGACGTTTACCACCAGCTGCACCTGGGCTCCCACTGAAATAAAACCCCGAAAAATCACGAACGTCGGACGATTGCTCCCACACCAAAAGTGCCAGCACCTCAAACTCTTGCTGCTCCTCACCGGACTTTGGCAGTGCATATACAGCACCACAAACATCGGGGTTCTGCGCTTTCCCTGACCAACAGGGCTTCGACGTTTACCACCAGCTGCACCTGGGCGCCCGCTTAAAAAAAATAAAAGAAAAATCACGAACATCGGACGATTGCTCCCACAGCAAAAGTGCCAGCCAGTCAAGCTCTTGCTGCTCCTCACCAGCCATTCCCAGCGCATCTACAGCACCACAGACATCGCGGCTCCGGGCTTTCCCTGACCAACAGGGCTTCGACGTTTACCACCAGCTGCACCTGGTTGCCCACTGAAAAAAAAACCCTGAAAAATCAAAAACGTCGGACGATTGATCCCACACCGAAAGTGCCAGCCTGTCAAGCTCTTGCTGTTCCTCACCGGCCATTGGCAGCGCATCTACAGCACCACAGACATCGGGGCTCTGGGCTTTCCCGGACCAACAGGGCTTCGACGTTTACCACCAGCTGAGCCTTGGCGCCCACTGAAAAGAACCCCGAAAAATCACAAACATCGGACGATTGCTCCCACACCGAAAGTGCCAGCAACTCAAGCTCTTGCTGCTCCTCACCGGCCACTGGCAGCGCATCTACAGCACCACAGACATCGGGGCTCCGGGCTTTCCCTGACGAACCGGGCTTCGACATTTACCACCAGCTGCACCTGGGTGCCCCCTGAAAAAAAAACCCCAAAAATCACAAACGTCGGACGATTCCTGCCACACCTTAAATGCCAGCCTGTCAACCTCTTGCTGCTCCTCACCGGCCATTCCCAGCGCATCTACAACACCGCAGACATCGGGGCTCCGGGCTTTCCCTGACCAACAGGGCTTCGATGTTTACCACCAGCTGAACCTGGGCGCCCACTGAAAATAACCCCGAAAAATCACGAACATCGGACGATTGCTCCCACACCGAAAGTTCCAGCCAGTCAAGCTCTTGCTGCTCCTCACCGGCCACTGGCAGCGCATCTACAGCACCACAGATATCGGGGCTCCGAGCTTTCCCTGACCAATAGGGCTTCGATGTTTACCACCAGCTGAACCTGGGCGCCCACTGAAATAAAACCCCGAAAAATCACAAACGTCGGACGATTCCTCCCACACAGAAAGTGCCAGCAACTCAAGCTCTTGCTGTTCCTCACCAGACTTTGGCAGTGCATCTACAGCACCACAGACATCACGGCTCCGGGCTTTCCCTGACCAACAGGGCTTCGACGTTTACCACCAGCTGCACCTGTGCGCCCACTGAAAAAAACCCCGAAAAATCACAAACGTCGGACGATTGCTCCCACAGCAAAAGTGCCAGCCAGTCAAGCTCTTGCTGCTCCTCACCGGACAGTGGCAGTGCATCTACAGCACCACAGACATCGGGGCTCCGGGCTTTCCCTGACGAACAGGGCTTCGACGTTTACCACTCGCTGAACCTGGGCTCCCACTGAAAAGAACACCGAAAAGTCACGAACGTCGGACGATTGCTCTCACACGAAAAGTGCCAGACAGTCAAGCTCTTGCTGCTGCTCACCGGCCATTGCCAGCCCATCTACAGCACCACAGACATCGTGGCTCCGGGCTTTCCCTGACCAAAGGGGCTTCGAAGTTTACCACCAGCTGCACCTGGGCGCCCACTGAAATAAAACCCCGAAAAATCACGAACGTCGGACGACTGCTCCCACACCCAAAGTGCCAGCCAGTCAAGCTCTTGCTGCTCCTCACCGGACAGTGGCAGTGCATCTACAACACCACAGACATCGGGGCTCCGGGCTTTCCCTGACCAACTGGGCTTCGACGTTTACCACTCGCTGAACCTGGGCTCCAACTGAAAATAACCCCGAAAAATCACGAACGTCGGACGATTGCTCCCACACCAAAAGTGCCAGCCAGTCAAGCTCATGCTGCTTCTAACCAGCCATTCCCAGCGCATCTACAGCACCACAGACATCGGGGCTCCGGGCTTTCCCTGACCAACAGGGCTTCGACGTTTACCACCAGCTGAACCTGGGCCCCCACTGAAAAAAAACCCCGAATAATCACAAACGTCGGACGATTCCTCCCACAACGAAAGTGCCAGCCAGTCAAGCTCTTGCTGCTCCTCACCGGCCATTCCCAGCGCATCTACAGCACCACAGACATCGGGGCTCCGGGCTTTCCCTGACCAACAGGGCTTCGACGTTTACCACCAGCTGCACATGGGCGCCCACTAAAAAAAAAAAACGAAATATCACGAACATCAGACGATTCCTGCCACACCTTAAATGCCAGCCAGTCAAGCTCATGCTGCTTCTCACCAGCCGTTCCCAGCGCATCTACAGCACCACAGACATCGGGGCTCCGGGCTTTCCCTGACCAACAGGGCTTCGACGTTTACCACCAGCTGCACCTGGGCGCCCACTGAAATAAAACCCCGAAAAATCACGAACGTCGGACAATTGCTCCCACACCGAAAGTGCCAGACAGTCAACCTCTAGCTGCTCCTCACCGGGCATTCCCAGCGCATCTACAGCACCACAGACATCGGGGCTCCGGGCTTTCCCTGACCAACAGGGCTTCGACATTTACCACCAGCTGCACCTGGTTATCCACTGAAAAAAAAACCCTAAAAAATCAAAAACGTCGGACAATTGCTCCCACACCAAAAGTGCCAGCCAGTCAAGCTCTTGCTGCTCCTCACCGGCCATTCCCAGCGCATCTACAGCACCACAGACATCAGGGCTCTGGACTTTCCCTGACGAACAGGGCTTCGACGTTTACCACCCGCTGCACCTGGGCTCCCACTGAAAAGAACCCCCTAAAAATCACGAACATCGGACGATTGCTCCCACACCAAAAGTGCCAGCCAGTCAAGCTCTTGCTGCTCCTCCCCGGCCATTGGCAGCGCATCTACAGCACCACAGATATCGGGGCTCCGAGCTTTCCCTGACCAAGAGGGCTTCGACGTTTACCACCAGCTGAACCTGGGCGCCCAGTGAATAAAAATCCCCAAAAATCACAAACGTCCGACGATTGCTCCCACACCCAACGTGCCAGACAGTCAAGCTCTTGCTGCTCCTCACCAGCCATTCCCAGCGCATCTACAGCACCACAGACATCGGGGCTCCGGGCATTCCCTGACCAACAGGGCTTCAACATTTACCACCAGCTGCACCTGGGCGCCCACTGAAATAAAACCCCGAAAAATCACGAACGTCGGACGATTGCACCCACACCAAAAGTGCCAGCAACTCAAGCTCTGGCTGCTCCTCACCGGAGTTTGGCAGTGCATCTACAGCACCACAGACATCGTGGCTCCGGGCTTTCCCTGACCAACAGGCCTTTGATATTTACCACCAGCTGCACCTGGTTGCCCAGTGAAAATAAACCCTGAAAAATGACGAACGTCGGACGATTGCTCCCACACCAAAAGTGCCAGCCAGTCAAGCTCATGCTGCTCCTCACCGGACAGTGGCAGCGCATCTACAGCACCACAGACATCGGGGCTCCGGGCATTCCCTGACGAACAGGGCTTCGACGTTTACCACTCGCTGCACCTGGGCTCCCACTGAAAAGAACACCGAAAAATCACGAACGTCGGACGATTGCTCTCACACCAAAAGTGCCAGACAGTCAAGCTCTTGCTGCTCCTCACCAGCCATTGGAGGCGCATCTACAGCACCACAGACATCGGGGCTCCGGGCATTCCCTGACCAACAGGGCTTCGACATTTACCACCAGCTGCACCTGGGCGCCCACTGAAAGTAAAACCGCGAAGAATCACGAACGTCGGACGATTGCTCCCACACCGAAACTGCCAGCCAGTCAAGCTCTTGCTGCTCCTCACCGGCCATTGGCAGCGCATCTACAGCACCACAGACATCGGGGCTCCGGGCTTTCCCTGACCAACAGGGCTTCGACGTTTACCACCAGCTGCACCTGGGCTCCCACTGAAATAAAACCCCGAAAAATCACGAACGTCGGACGATTGCTCCCACACCAAAAGTGCCAGCAACTCAAGCTCTTGCTACCCCTCACCGGCCATTCCCAGCGCATCTACAGCACCACAGACATCGGGGCTCCGGGCTTTCCCTGACCAACAGGGCTTCGACGTTTACCACCAGTTGCACCTGGGCACCCACTGAAAAAAAAAAACCCCCAAAATCACAAACATCAGATGATTGCTCCCACACCGAAAGTGCCAGCCAGTCAAGCTCTTTGTGCTCCTCACCGGTCATTGGCGGCGCATCTACAGCACCACAGACATCGGGGCTCCGGGCTTTCCCTGACCAACAGGGCTTCGACGTTTACCACCAGCTGCACCTGGGCGCCCACTGAAAAAAAACCCTGAAACATCAAAAACGTCGGACGATTCCTCCCACACCGAAAGTGCCAGCCTGTCAAGCTCTTGCTGCTCCTCACCAGCCATTCCCAGCGCATCTACAGCACCACAGACATCGGGGCTCCGGGCCTTCCCTGACCATCAGGGCTTCGACGTTTACCACCAGCTGCACCTGGGCACCCACTGAAAAAAAACCCTGAAAAATCAAAACCGTCGGACGATTGCTCCCACACCGAAAGTACCAGCAACACAAGCTCTTGCTGCTCCTCACGGGCCATTCCCAGCGCATCTACAGCACAACAGACATCGGGGCTCCGGGCTTTCCCTGACCAACAGGGCTTAGACGTTTACCACCAGCTGAACCGGGGCGCCCAGTGAAATAAAACCCCGAAAAATCACGAACGTCGGACGATTGCTCCCACACCGAAAGTGCCAGCAACATAAGCTCTTGCTTCTCCTCACCGGCCATTCCCAGCGCATCTACAGCACCACAGACATCGGGGCTCCGGGATTTCCCTGACCAACAGGGCTTCGACGTTTACAACTAGCTAAACCTGGGCTCCCACTGGAAAAAATAAACGAAAAATCACGAACATCGGACTATTACTCCCACACCGAAAGTGCCAGCCTGTCAAGCTCTTGCTGCTCCTCACCGGCCATTCCCAGCGCATCTACAGCATCACAGATATCGGGGCTCCGACCTTTCCCTGACCAACAGGGCTTCGACGTTTACCACCAGCTGCACCTGGGCGCCCACTGAAATAAAACCCCAAAAAATCACGAACGTCCGACGATTGCTCGCACACCCAAAGTGCCAGCCAGTCAAGCTCTTGCTGCTCCTCACCGGCCATAGGCAGCACATCTACAGCAGCACAGACATCGGGGCTCCGGGCTTTCCCTGACCAACAGGGCTTCAACGTTTACCACCAGCTGAACCTGGGCGCCCAGTGTATAAAAATCCCCAAAAATCACAAACGTCCTAAGATTGCTCCCACACCGAAAGTACCAGACAGTCAGGCTCTTGCTGTTCCTCACCGTCCATTGGCAGCGCATCTACAGCACCACAGACATCGGGGCTCCGGGCTTTACCTGACCAACAGGGCTTCGACATTTACCACCAGCTGCACCTGGGCGCCCACTGAAATAAAACCCCGAAAAATCACGAACGTCGGACGATTGCTCCCACACCGAAAGTGCCAGCCAGTCAAGCTCTTGCTGCTACTCACCTCCCATTCCCAGCGCATCTACAGCACCACAGACATCGGGGCTCCGGGCTTTCCCTGACCAACAGGGCTTCGACATTTACCACCAGCTGCACCTGGGCGCCCACTGAAATAAAACCCCGAAAAATCACGAACGTCGGACGATTGCTCCCACACCGAAAGTGCCAGCCTGTCAAGCTCTTGCTGCTCCTCACCGGCCATTGGCCGCGCATCTACAGCACGACAGACATCGGGGCTCCGGGCTTTCCCTGACCAACAGGGCTCAGAAGTTTACCACCAGCTGCACCTGGGCGCCCACTGAAAAAAAACCCTGAAAAATTAAAAACGACGGACGATTGCTCCCACACCGAAAGTGCCAGCCAGTCAAGCTCTTGCTGCTGCTCACCGGCCATTGGCAGCGCATGTACAGCACCACAGACATCGGGGCTCCGGGCTTTCCCTGACCAACAGGCCTTCGACATTTACCATCAGCTGCACCTGGGCGCCCACTGAAAAAAATAACGAAATATCACGAACATCGGACGATTGCTCCCACACCAAAAGTGCCAGCAACTCAAGCTCATGCTGCTTCTCACCGGACTTTGGCAGTGCATCTACAGCACCACAGACATCGCGGCTCCGGGCTTTCCCTGACCAACAGGGCTTCGACGTTTACCACCAGGTGCACCTGCGCTCCCACTGAAAAAAAACCCCGAAAAATCACGAACGTCGGACGATTACTCCCACACCGAAAGTGCCAGCAACTCAAGCTCATGCTGCTTCTCACCGGACTTTGGCAGTGCATCTACAGCACCACAGACATCGGGGCTCCGGGCTTTCCCTGACCAACAGGGCTTCGATGTTTACCACCAGCTGCACCTGGGCGCCCAATGAAAAAAAACCCCGAAAAATCACAAACGTTGGACGATTCCTGCCACACCTTAAATGGCAGCCTGTCAAGCTCTTGCTGCTCCTCACCGCCCATTCCCAGCGCATCTACAGCACCACAGACATCAGGGCTCTGGACTTTCCCTGACGATCAGGGCTTCGACGTTTACCACCAGCTGAACCTGGGCGCCCACTGAAAAGAACCCCGAAAAATCACGAACGTCGGACAATTGCTCCCACACCAAAAGTGCCAGCAACACAAGCTCTTGCTGCTCCTCAGCGGCCATGGGCAGCGCATCTACAGCGCCACAGACATCGGGGCTCCGGGCTTTCCCTGACCAACAGGGCTTTGACTGTTACCACCAGCTGCAGCTGGGCTCCCACTGAAAAAAAACCCCGAATAATCACAAACGTCGGACGATTGCTCCCACACCCAAAGTGCCAGCCAGTCAAGCTCTTGCTGCTCCTCACCGGCCATTCCCAGCGCATCTACAGCACCACAGACATCGGGGCTCCGGGATTTCCCTGACCAACAGGGCTTCGACGTTTACCACCCGCTGCACCTGGGCGCCCACTGAAATAAAACCCCGAAAAATCACGAACGTCGGACAATTGCTCCCACACCGAAAGTGCCAGCAACTCAAGCTCTTGCTGCTACTCACCGGACTTTGGCAGTGCATCTACAGCACCACAGACATCGGGGTTCTCCGCTTTCCCTGAACAACAGGGCTTCGATGTTTACCACCAGCTGCACCTGGGCGCCCACTGAAAAAAATAAATGAAAAATCACGAACGTCGGACGATTGCTCCCACACCAAAAGTGCCAGCCAGTCAAGCTCTTGCTGCTCCTCACCGGCCATTCCCAGCGCATCTACAGCACCACAGACAACAGGGCTCTGGACTTTCCGTGACGATCAGGGCTTCGACGTTTACCACCAGCTGCACCTGGGCTCCCACTGAAAAGAACCCCGAAAAATCACGAACGTCGGACGATTACTCCCACACCGAAAGTGCCAGCAACTCAAGCTCTTGCTGCTACTCACCGGCCATTCCCAGCGCATCTACAGCACTACAGACATCGGGGCTCCGGGCTTTCCCTGACGAACCAGGCTTCGACGTTTACCACCAGCTGCACCTGGGCGCCCACTGAAAAAAATAAACGAAAAATCACGAACATCGGACGATTGCTCCCACACCAAAAGTGCCAGCCAGTCAAGCTCTTGCTGCTCCTCCCCGGCCATTGGCAGTGCATCTACAGCACCACAGATATCGGGGCTCCGGGCTTTCCCTGACAAACAGGGCTTCGACGTTTACCACCAGCTGAACCTGGGCGCCCACTGGAAAAAATAAACGAAATACCACGAACATCAGAAGATTGCTCCCACACCGAAAGTGCCAGCCAGTCAAGCTCATGCTGCTCCTCACCGCCCATTCCCAGCGCATCTACAGCACCACAGACATCGCGGCTCCGGGCTTTCCCTGACCAACAGGACTTCGACGATTACCACCAGCTGCACCTGGGCGCCAACTGAAGTAAAACCCTGAAAAATCACGAACGTCGGACGATTGCTCCCACACCAAAAGTGCCAGCAACACAAGCTCTTGCTGCTCCTCACCGGCCATTCCCAGCGCATCTACAGCACCACAGACATCGGGGTTCTGCGCTTTCCCTGAATAACAGGGCTTCGACGTTTACCACCAGCTGCACCTGGGCGCCCACTGAAAAAAATAAACGAAAAATCAGGAACATCGGACGATTGCTCCCACACCAAAAGTGCCAGCCTGTCAAGCTCTTGCTGCCCCTCACCGCCCATCCCCAGCGCATCTACAGCACCACAGGCATCGGGGCTCCGGGCTTTCCCTGATGAACAGGGCTTCGACGTTTACCACTCGCTGAACCTGGGCACCCACTGAAAGTAAAACCCCGAAAAATCACGAACGTCGGACGATTGCTCCCACACCTGAAGTGCCAGCAACTCAAGCTCTTGCTGCTACTCACCGGCCATTGGCAGCGCATCTACAGCACCACAGACATCGGGGCTCCGGGCTTTCCCTGACGAACCGGGCTTCGACATTTACCACCAGCTGCACCTGGGTGCCCCCTGAAAAAAAAACCCCAAAAATCACAAACGTCGGACGATTCCTGCCACACCTTAAATGCCAGCCTGTCAAGCTCTTGCTGCTCCTCACCGGCCATTCCCAGCGCATCTACAACACCGCAGACATTGGGGCTCCGGGCTTTCCCTGACCAACAGGGCTTCGACGTTTACCACCACCTGAACCTGGGCTCCCACTGAAATAAAACCCCGAAAAACCACGAACGTCGGACGGTTGCTCCCACACTAAAAGTGCCAGCCAGTCAAGCTCTTGCAGCTACTCACCGGACTTTGGCAGTGCATCTACAGCACCACAGACATCGGGGCTCCGGGCTTTCCCTGAACAACAGGGCTTCAACGTTTACCACCAGCTGCACCTGGTTGCCCACTGAAAAACAACCCTGAAAAATGACGAACGTCGGACGATTGCTCCCACACCACAAGTGCCAGACAGTCAAGCTCTAGCTGCTGAACACCGGCCATTGGCAGTGTATCTACAGCACCACAGACATCGGGGCTCCGGGCTTTCCCTGACCAACAGGGCTTCGACGTTTACCACCAGCTGAACCCGGGCGCCCACTGAAATAAAACCCCGAAAAATCACGAACGTCCGACGATTGCTCCCACACCCAAAGTGCCAGCCAGTCAAGCTCTTGCTGCTCCTCACCGGCCATTCCCAGCGCATCTACAGCACCACAGACATCGGGGCTCCGAGCTTTCCCTGATGAACAGGGCTTCGACGTTTACCACCAGCTGCACCTGGGCGCCCACTGAAAGTAAAACCCCGAAAAATCACGAACATCGGACGATTGCTCCCACAACGAAAGTGCCAGCCTGTCAAGCTCTTGCTGCTCCTCAACGGCCATTGGCAGCGCATCTACAGCACCACAGACATCGCGGCTCCAGGCTTTCCCTGACCAACAGGGCTTCGACGTTTACCACCAGCTGCACCTGGTTACGCACTGAAAAAAAACCCTGAAAAATCAAAAACGTCGGACGATTGATCCCACACCGAAAGTGCCAGCCAGTCAAGCTCTTGCTGTTCCTCACCGGACAGTGGCAGTGCATCTACAGCACCACAGACATCGGGGCTCCGGGCTTTCCCTGACCAACAGGGCTTCGACGATTACCACTTGCTGAACCTGTGCTCCCACTGAAAAGAACCCCGAAAAATCACAAACGTCGCACGATTGCTCCCACACTGAAAGTGCCAGCCTGTCAAGCTCTTGCTGCTCCTCACCGGCCATTCCCAGTGCATCTACAGCACCACAGGCATCGGGGCTCCGGGCTTTCACTGACCAACACGGCTTCGACATTTACCACCCGCTGCACCTGGGTGCCCACTGGAAAAAACCCAGAAAAATCACGAACATCAGACGATTGCTCCCACACCGAAAGTGCCAGCCAGTCAAGCTCTTGCTGCTCCTCACCGCCCATTCCCAGCGCATCTACAGCACCACAGATATCGGGGCTCCGGGATTTTCCTGACCAACAGGGCTTCGAGATTTACCACCCGCTGAACCTGGGCGTCCACTGAAAAAAAATCCCCAGAAATCACAAACGTCTGACGATTGCTCCCTGTCGTAGTTCCGCCCCGATCAGACCAGACTACGCAGTCTGTCTCTCGTTCCCCCCACCTTCCGAGAGAATACGAGGAGATTATATAAGAAAAACGGCTCAAGGTTTGAGATAAGGACGGGGAGAAATCCTTAAAGTTACCGTCACGGGCAAAACAGACTCGACTTGGGGAAAACTATTCATTTATTTCTAAAATTAGCAGGAGAATGAGACAGGGAACAAGATAACCTCCCCCCACCCCTCCCTCTTCCCGGGCTTAACATTATCTCTCCTACCTTCCCCTCCCGAGCGGCACGGGGGGTTGGAAAAGGGAATGGGGGTCGCTGTCAGTTCATCACGCGTTGTTTTACGCCTCTGTATCATCGTCGGGGGAAGACCTCCTCGCATTCCTCCTCTGCTCCAGCGTGGGGTCCCTCCCACGGGCCACAGTCCTTCGTGAAACTGCTCCGGCGTGGGTCATCTCTTCCACGGGGTGCAGTCCCTCTAGAGCAGCTGTCCCAGCGGGCCCTGCACGGGCCACAGCCTCCTTCAGGCCTCCACCTGCTCCGGCGTGGGGTCCTCCACGGGCTGCAGGTGGATCTCTGCCCCTCCGTGGACCTCCATGGGCTGCAGGGGGACAACCTGCTCCACCATGGTCGTCACCACAGGCTGCAGGGGAATCTTGGCCAGGAGCCGCATTACTCCTCCCCCTCCTCCTTCACTGACCTTGGCGTCTGCAGCCGTTCCTCACAACAGGCTGGCAGACGCCTCTCAGGATCCTTTTTACATCTTATTCACTTCTCATCTCCTCTCCACTTCTTGCAGCCAGGCCGGGCCGAGTTGGGCCCAGTCGGCTGCCCGGCGGGAGGCCAGAGGGTGAGGCCTGCAAGGCCCACGAGGCTCGCGCTTCCCCCTCTCTGCCCCCCGCTCAGCTGCTTCACATCTTCTCCTCCCTCTTTTTCCTGTTTTCCCCTATTTAAATACGTTATCGCAGAGGCGTTATCAGGGGACATTCTGCTACCAATTGGCTTGGCCTTGGCCAGCAGCGGGTCCGCCCTAGGCCCGGCCGAGTCCACTGAACAAAGGGGAGCGACTTCTAGCAGTTTCCTACAGAAGCTGCCACCTTAGGCCCCCCCTCACTAACAAAACCAGAACATTCCACCCCTCGCCTCTGCGAATTACGTATTTAAGTATTATAAATAAAATACACACACATCAACAGAAGAAAATAGAATTCCCCGCACCAAAATCAAAATAATATCCTCACAACACCAACAGTGGGTAGACAATTAACAAACAATTCACCACTTATCCCTTCACCACAATCAGAACATAAATTCCCCATAATCATTTTGCTCTTTTGTCAAGTTCAGTCCCTGTTTTGCCCGTTACTGCTCCCAATTAAACTCAATCCTTATCTCAAATTCCTCGAGCCCCACGTTGGGCGCCAAAATAACTGTCGTAGTTCAGCCCCAACGCGGACCAGACTACGCAGTCTCTCTCTCACTCCCCCCACTCTCTGAGAGAATAGGAGGAGATTTGACAAACAAAAAAAAACCAGGGAAAAAAAAAACCAAACACGCGGGTTGAGATTGAACAAAAAGTAAATTTAACAGTAATGACAGAAGAAAACAAGACAGTGATGGAACACAAATACAGTACAATAACTCACAACAGAACTCCACATCCAGTCTCTTCCAACTAGCAAGGGCCTCCCTTCAGCACCCTCCTCACTTACATACTGAGCATGATGTCAGATGGGATGGAATAGCCCTTTGGCTAATTTGGGGAAATTAACCCCAGCTGTTAGCTAATTATTGAACTATCCCAGCCATAGGGGCTACCAGCTTCAGTTCTCCACCCAGCTCAGGTAAATATTAACTCTATCCTAGCCAAACCCAGGACACTCCCACACCGAAAGTGCCAGCCTGTCAAGCTCTTGCTGCTCCTCACCGGCCATTGGCAGCGCATCTACAGCACCACAGACATCGGGGCTCCGGGCTTTCCCTGACCAACAGGGCTCAGAAGTTTACCACCAGCTGAACCTGGGCGCCCACTGAAAAAAAACCCTGAAAAATTAAAAACGACGGACGATTGCTCCCACACCGAAAGTGCCAGCCAGTCAAGCTCTTGCTGCTGCTCACCGGCCATTGGCAGCGCATGTACAGCACCACAGACATCGGGGCTCCGGGCTTTCCCTGACCAACAGGGCTTCGACGTTTACCACCAGCTGCACCTGGGCGCCCACCTAAAAAAAATCCCCAAAAATCACAAATGTCGGACGATTGCTCCCACACCTTAATTGTCATCGGGTCACGCTACTGATACTCCTCATGGGCCATTGCCAGCGCATCTACAGCCCCACAGACATCGGGGCTCCGGGCTTTCCCTGACCATCAGGGCTTAGAAGTTTACCACCAGCAGAACCTGGGCGCCCACTGAAAGTAAAACCCCGAAGAATCACGAACGTCGGACGATTATTCCCACAGCGAAAGTGCCAGCAACTCAAGTTCCTGCTGCTACTCACCGGACTTTGGCAGTGCATCTACAGCACCACAGACATCGGGGCTCCGGGCTTTCCCTGACCAACAGGGCTTCGACATTTACCACCCGCTGCACCTGGTTGACCACTGAAAAAAAACCCTGAAAAATTAAAAACGTCGGACGATTGATCCCACACTGAAAGTGCCAGCAACTGAAGCTCTTGCTGCTCCTCACCGGCCATTGGCAGCGCATCTACAGCACCACAGACATCGCGGCTCTGGGCTTTCCCTGACCAACAGGACTTCGACATTTACCACCAGCTGCACCTAGTTGGCCACTGAAAAAAAACCCTGAAAAATCAAAAACGTCGGACAATTGATCCCACACCGAAAGTGCCAGCCAGTCAAGCTCTTGCAGTTCCTCACCGGCCACTGGCAGCTCATCTACAGCACCACAGACATCGGAGCTCCGGGCTTTCCCTGACCATCAGGGCTTCGACGTTTACCACTCGCTGCACCTGGGCTCCCACTGAAAAAAACCCCGAAAAATCACGAACGTCGGACGATTGCACCCAAACCGAAATTGCCAGCAACACAATCTCTTGCTGCTCCTCACCGGCCATTCCCAGCGCATCTACAGCACCACAGACATCGGGGCTCCGGGCATTCCCTGACGAACAGGGCTTCGAAGTTTACCACCAGCTGAACCTGGGCGCCCACTGGAAAAAAAACCCAAAAAATCACGAACGTCGGACGATTGTTCCCACATTGAAAGTGCCAGCCAGTCAAGCTCTTGCTGCTCCTTACCGGCCATTCCCAGCGCATCTACAGCACCACAGACATCGGGGCTCCGGGCTTTCCCTGACCAACAGGGCTTCGACGTTTACCACCAGCTGCACCTGGGTGCCGCCTGAAAAAAAAACTCCAACAATCACAAATGTCGGACGATTCCTGCCACACCTTAAATGCCAGCCTGTCAAGCTCTTGCTGCTACTCACCGGACATTCCCAGCGCATCTATAGCACCACAGACATCAGGGCTCTGGAATTTCCCTGACGAACAGGGCTTCGACGTTTACCACCAGCTGCAACTGGGCGCCCACTGAAAAAAAACCCCGAAAAATCACAAATGTCAGACGATTGCTCCCACACCGAAAGTGCCAGCCTGTCAAGCTCTTGCTGCTCCTCACCGTCCATTCCCAGCGCATCTACAGCACCACAGGTATCGGGGCTCCGAGCTTTCCCTGACCAACAGGGCTTCGACATTTACCACCAGCTGCACCTGGGCTCCCACTGAAATAAAACCCCGAAAAATCACGAACGTCGGACGATTGCTCCCACACCAAAAGTGCCAGCAACTCAAGCTCTTGCTGGTCCTCACCGGACTTTGGCAGTGCATCTACAGCACCACAGACATCGGGGCTCCGGGATTTCCCTGACCAACAGGGCTTCGACGTTTACCACCAGCTGAACCTGGGCGCCCACTGAAAAAAAACCCCGAAAAATCACGAACGTCGGACTATTGCTCCCACACCGAAAGTGCCAGCCAGTCAAGCTCTTGCTGCTCCTCACCGCCCATTCCCAGCGCATCTACAGCACCAAAGACATCGCGGCTCTGGGCTTTCCCTGACGAACCGGGCTTCGACATTTACCACCAGCTGCACCTGGGTGCCCCCTGAAAAAAAAAACCCAGAAATCACAAATGTCGGACGATTCCTGGCACACCTTAAATGCCAGCCTGTCAAGCTCTTGCTGCTACTCACCGGCCATTCCCAGCGCATCTACAGCACCACAGACACCGGGGCTCCGGGCTTTCCCTGACCAACAGGGCTTCGACATTTACCACCAGCTGCACCTAGTTGCCCACTGAAAAAAAACCCTGAAAAATGACTAACGTCGGACTATTGCTCCCACACCAAAAGTGCCAGCCTGTCAAGCTCTTGCTGCTCCTCACCGGACAGTGGCAGTGCATCTACAGCACCACAGACATCGGGGCTCCGGGCTTTCCCTGACCAACAGGGCTTAGAAGTTTACCACCAGCTGAACCTGGGCGCCCACTGAAATAAAACCCCGAAAAATCACGAACATCGGACGATTGCTCCCACACCCAAAGTGCCAGCCAGTCAAGCTCTTGCTGCTCCTCACCGCCCATTCCCAGCGCATCTACAGCACCACAGACATCGGGGCTCCGGGCTTTCCCTGACCAACAGGGCTTCGACGTTTACCACCAGCTGCACCTGGGCGCCCACTGAAAAAAACCCCGAAAAATCACAAACGTCGGACTACTGATCCCACACTGAAAGTGCCAGCCAGTCAAGCTCTTGCTGCTCCTCACCGGCCATTCCCAGCGCATCTACAGCACCACAGACATCGCGGCTCCGGGCTTTCCCTGACCAACAGGGCTTCGACGTTTACCACCAGCTGCACCTGGGCGCCCACTGAAAAAAATAAACTAAAAATCACGAACATCGGACGATTGCTCCCACACCGAAAGTGCCAGCCAGTCAAGCTCTTGCTGCTCCTAACCGCCCACTGGCAGCGCATCTACAGCACCACAGACATCGGGGCTCCGAGCTTTCCCTGACCAACAGGGCTTCAACGTTTACCACCAGCTGCACCTGGGCGCCCACTGAAATAAAACCCCGAAAAATCACGAACGTCGGACGATTCCTCCCACACCGAAAGTGCCAGCAACTCAAGCTCTTGCTGCTACTCACCGGACTTTGGCAGTGCATCTACAGCACCACAGACATCGGGGCTCCGGGCTTTCCCTGACCAACAGGGCTTCGACGTTTACCACCAGCTGAACCTGGGCTCCCACTGAAAAAAAACCCTGAAAAATCACGAACGTCGGACGATTGCTCCCACACCGAAAGTGCCAGCCAGCCAAGCTCTTGCTGCTACTCACCGGCCATAGGCAGCGCATCTATAGCACCACAGACATCGGGGCTCCGAGCTTTCCCTGACCAACAGGGCTTCGACATTTACCACCAGCTGAACCTGGGCGCCCACTGAAAAAAAACCCCAAGAAATCACGAACGTCGGACGATTGCTCCCAATCCAAAACTGCCAGCCTGTCAAGCTCTTGCTGTTCCTCACCGCCCATTCCCAGCGCATCTACAGCACCACAGACATCGGGGCTCCGGGCTTTCCCTGACCAACAGGGCTTCGACGTTTACCACCAGCTGCACCTGGTTACGCACTGAAAAAAAACCCTGAAAAATCACGAACGTCGGACGATTGCTCCCACACCGAAAGTGCCAGCCAGCCAAGCTCTTGCTGCTACTCACCGGCCATAGGCAGCGCATCTATAGCACCACAGACATCGGGGCTCCGAGCTTTCCCTGACCAACAGGGCTTCGACATTTACCACCAGCTGAACCTGGGCGCCCACTGAAAAAAAACCCCAAGAAATCACGAACGTCAGACGATTGCTCCCACACCGAAAGTGCCAGCCTGTCAAGCTCTTGCTGCTCCTCCCCGGCCACTCCCAGTGCATCTACAGCACCACAGACATCGGGGCTCCGAGCTTTCCCTGACCAACAGGGCTTCAACGTTTACCAGCAGCTGCACCTGGGCGCCCACTGAAAAAAACCCCAAAAATCACGAACGTCGGACGATTGCTCCCACACCGAAAGTGCCAGCATGTCAGCCTCTTGCTGCTCCGCACCGACCATTGGCAGCGTATCTACAGCACCACAGACATCGGGGCTCCGGGCTTTCCCTGACGAACAGGGCTTCGACATTTACCACCAGCTGCACCTGGGCGCCCACTGAAAGTAAAACCCCGAAAAATCACGAACATCGGACGATTGATCCCACACCGAAAGTGCCAGCCAGTCAAGCTCTTGCTGCTCCTCACCTCCCATTCCCAGCGCATCTACAGCACCACAGACATCGGGGCTCCGGGCTTTCCCTGACCAACCGGGCTTCGACATTTACCACCAGCTGCACCTGGGTGCCCCCTGAAAAAAAAACCCCAAAAATCACGAACGTCGGACGATTCCTGCCACACCTTAAATGCCAGCCTGTCAAGCTCTTGCTGCTCCTCACCGGCCATTCCCAGCGCATCTACAGCACCACAGACATCGGGGTTCTGCACTTTCCCTGACCAACAGGCCTTCGATGTTTACCACCTGTTGAACCTGGGCGCCCAGTGAATAAAAATCCCCAAAAATCACAAACGTCCGACGATTGCTCCCACACTGAAAGTGCCAGCAACTCAAGCTCCTGCTGCTCCTCACCGCCCATTCCCAGCGCATCTACAGCACCACAGACATCGGGGCTGTGGGCTTTCCCTGACCAACAGGGCTTCGACATTTACCACCAGCTGCACCTGGGCGCCCACTGAAAGTAAAACCCCGAAAAATCACGAACGTCGGACGATTGCTCCCACACCAAAAGTGCCAGCCAGTCAAGCTCTTGCTGCTCCTCACCGGACAGTGGCAGTGCATCTAGAGCACCACAGACATCGCGGCTCTGGGCTTTCCCTGACCAACAGGGCTTCGACATTTACCACCAGCTGCACCTGGGTGACCCCTGAAAAAAAAAACCCAGAAATCACTAATGTCGGACGATTCCTGCCACACCTTAAATGCCAGCCTGTCAAGCTCTTGCTGCTACTCACCGGCCATTCCCAGCGCATCTACAGCACCACAGACATCGGGGCTCCGGGCTTTCCCTGACCAACAGGGCTTCGACATTTACCACCAGCTGCACCTGGTTACCCACTGAAAAAAAACCCTGAAAAATCAAAAACGTCGGACGATTGCTCCCACACCGAAAGTGCCAGCCAGTCAAGCTCTTGCTGCTCCTCACCGGCCATTCCCAGCGCATCTACAGCACCACAGACATCGGGGCTCCGGGCTTTCCCTGACCAACAGGGCTTCAACGTTTACCACCAGCTGCACCTGGGCGCCAACTGAAAAAAACCCCGAAAAATCACAAACGTCGGACTACTGCTCCCACACTGAAAGTGCCAGCCAGTCAAGCTCTTGCTGCTCCTCACCGGCCATTCCCAGCGCATCTACAGCACCACAGACATCGGGGCTCTGGGCTTTCCCTGACCAACAGGGCTTCGACGTTTACCACCAGCTGCACCTAGTTGGCCACTGAAAAAAACCCCTGAAAAATCAAAAACGTCGGACGATTGATCCCACACTGAAAGTGCCAGCCAGTCAAGCTCTTGCTGCTCCTCACCGGCCATTCCCAGCACATCTACAGCACCACAGACATCGGGGCTCCGGGCTTTCCCTGACCAACACGGCTTCGACATTTACCACCAGCTGCACCTGGGCGCCCACTGAAATAAAACCCCGAAAAATCACGAACGTCGGACGATTGCTCCCACACCGAAAGTGCCAGCCTGTCAAGGTCTTACTGCTCCTCACCGCCCATTCCCAGCGCATCTACAGCACCACAGACATCGGGGCTCCGGGCTTTCCCTGACGAACAGGGCTTCGACATTTACCATCAGCTGCACCTGGGCGCCCAGTGAAAAAAATAAACGAAATATGACGAACATCAGACGATTGCTCCCACACCAAAAGTGCCAGCCAGTCAAGCTGTTGCTGCTCCTCCCCGGCCATTGGCAGCGCATCTACAGCACCACAGATATCGGGGCTCCGAGCTTTCCCTGACCAACAGGGCTTCGACGTTTACCACCAGCTGCACCTGGGCGCCCACTGAAATAAAACCCCGAAAAATCACGAACGTCGGACGATTCCTCTAACACCGAAAGTGCCAGCAACACAAGCTCTTGCTGCTCCTCACCGCCCATTCCCAGCGCATCTACAGCACCACAGACATCGGGGCTCCGGGCTTTCCCTGACCAACAGGGCTTCGACATTTACCACCAGCTGCACCTGGTTGCCCACTGAAAAAAAACCCTGAAAAATGACGAACGTCGGACGATTGCTCCCACACCAAAAGTGCCAGCCAGTCAAGCTCTTGCTGCTCCTCACCGGACAGTGGCAGTGCATCTACAGCACCACAGACATCGGGGCTCCGGGCTTTCCCTGACCAACAGGGCTTCGACGTTTACCACTCGCTGAACCTGGGCTCCCACTGAAAAGAACCCCGAAAAATCACGAACGTCGGACGATTGCTCCCACACCAAAAGTGCCAGACAGTCAAGCTCTAGCTGCTGAACACCGGCCATTCCCAGCGCATCTACAGCACCACAGACATCGGGGCTCCGGGCTTTCCCTGACCAACAGGGCTTCGACATTTACCACCAGCTGCACCTGGGTGCCCACTGAAATAAAACCCCAAAAAATCACGAACGTCGGACGATTGCTCCCACACCGAAAGTGCCAGCCAGTCAAGCTCTTGCTGCTCCTCACCGGACTTTGGCAGTGCATCTACAGCACCACAGACATCGGGGCTCCGGGCTTTCCCTGACCAACAGGGCTTCGACGTTTACCACCAGCTGCACCTGGGCTCCCACTGAAAAAAAACCCCGAATAATCACAAACATCGGACTATTGCTCCCACACCGAAAGTGCCAGACAGTCAACCTCTTGCTGCTCCTCACCGGCCATTGGCAGCGCATCTACAGCACCACAAATATCGGGGCTCCGAGCTTTCCCTGACCAACAGGGCTTCGACATTTACCACCAGCTGCACCTGGGCGCCCACTGAAAAAAATAAATGAAAAATCATGAACATCGGACGATTGCTCCCACACCGAAAGTGCCAGCCAGTCAAGCTCTTGCTGCTCCTTACCGGCCATTCCCAGCGCATCTACAGCACCACAGACATCGCGGCTCTGGGCTTTCCCTGACCAACAGGCCTTCGACATTTACCACCAGCTGCACCTAGTTGGCCACTGAAAAAAAACCCTGAAAAATCAAAAACATCGGACAATTGATCCCACACCGAAAGTGCCAGCCAGTCAAGCTCTTGCAGTTCCTCACCGGCCACTGGCAGCTCATCTACAGCACCACAGACATCGGAGCTCCGGGCTTTCCCTGACCAACAGGGCTTCGACGTTTACCACTCGCTGCAGCTGGGCTCCCACTGAAAAGAACCCCGAAAAATCACGAACGTCGGACGATTGCTCCCACACCGAAAGTGCCAGCCTGTCAAGCTATGCTGCTCCTCACCAGCCATTCCCAGCGCATCTACAGCACCACAGACATCGGGGCTCCGGGCTTTCCCTGACCAACAGGGCTTCGACATTTACCACCAGCTGCACCTGGGTGCCCCCTGAAAAAAAAACCCCAAAAATCACGAACGTCGGACGATTCCTGCCACACCTTAAATGCCAGCCTGTCAAGCTCTTGCTGCTACTCACCTCCCATTCCCAGCGCATCTACAGCACCACAGACATCGGGGCTCCGGGCTTTCCCTGACCAACAGGGCTTCGACATTTACCACCAGCTGCACCTGTGCGCCCACTGAAAGTAAAACCCCGAAAAATCACGAACGTCGGACGATTGCTCCCACACCGAAAGTGCCAGCAACTCAAGCTCTTGCTGCTCCTCACCGGACTTTGGCAGTGCATCTACAGCACCACAGACATCGGGGCTCCGGGATTTCCCTGACCAACAGGGCTTCGACGTTTACCACCAGCTGAATCTGGGCGCCCACTGAAAAAAATAAACGAAAAATCACGAACGTCGCACGATTGCTCCCACACCGAAAGTGCCAGCCAGTCAAGCTCTTGCTGCTCCTCACCGGCCATTCCCAGCGCATCTACAGCACCACAGACATCGGGGCTCCGGGCTTTCCCTGACGAACAGGGCTTCGACGTTTACCACCAGCTGAACCTGGGTGACCCCTGAAAAAAAAAACCCAGAAATCACAAATGTCGGACGATTCCTGCCACACCTTAAATGCCAGCCTGTCAAGCTCTTGCTGCTACTCACCGGCCATTCCCAGCGCATCTACAGCACCACAGACATCGGGGCTCCGGGCTTTCCCTGACCAACAGGGCTTCGACATTTACCACCGGCTGCACCTGGTTACCCACTGAAAAAAAACCCTGAAAAATCAAAAACGTCGGACGATTGCTCCCACACCGAAAGTGCCAGCCAGTCAAGCTCTTGCTGCTCCTCACCGGCCATTCCCAGCGCATCTACAGCACCACAGACATCGGGGCTCCGGGCTTTCCCTGACCAGCAGGGCTTTGACGTTTACCACCAGCTGCACCTGGGCGCCCACTGAAAAAAACCCCGAAAAATCACAAACGTCGGACGATTGCTCCCACAACGAAAGTGCCAGCCTGTCAAGCTCTTGCTGCTCCTCACCGGCCATTCCCAGCGCATCTACAGCACCACAGACATCGGGGCTCTGGGCTTTCCCTGACCAACAGGGCTTCAACGTTTACCACCAGCTGCACCTAGTTGGCCACTGAAAAAAAACCCTGAAAAATCAAAAACGTCGGACGATTGATCCCACACTGAAAGTGCCAGCCAGTCAAGCTCTTGCTGCTCCTCACCGGCCATTCCCAGCGCATCTACAGCACCACAGACATCGGGGCTCCGGGCTTTCCCTGACCAACACGGCTTCGACATTTACCACCAGCTGCACCTGGGCGCCCACTGAAATAAAACCCCGAAAAATCACGAACGTCGGACGATTGCTCCCACAACAAAAGTGCCAGCCTGTCAAGGTCTTGCTGCTCCTCACCGCCCATTCCCAGCGCATCTACAGCACCACAGACATCGGGGCTCTGGGCTTTCCCGGACCAACAGGGCTTCGACGTTTACCACTCAGTGAACCTGGGCGCCCACTGAAAAAAAACCCCGAAAAATCACGAACGTCGGACGATTCCTGCCACACCTTAAATGCCAGCCTGTCAAGCTCTTGCTGCTCCTCACCGCCCATTCCCAGCGCATCTACAGCACCACAGACATCAGGGTTCCGGGCTTTCCCTGAACAACAGGGCTTCGACGTTTACCACCCGCTGCACCTTGGCTCCCACTGAAAAGAACCCCCGAAAAATCACGAACATCGGACGATTGCTCCCACACCGAAAGTGCCAGCCAGTCAAGCTCTTGCTGCTCCTCACCGCCCATTCCCAGTGCATCTACAGCACCACAGACATCACGGCTCCGGGCTTTCCCTGACCAACAGGGCTTCGACGTTTACCACCAGCGGCACCTGGGCTCCCACTGAAAAAAAACCCCGAATAATCACAAACATCGGACTATTGCTCCCACACCAAAAGTGCCAGACAGTCAAGCTCTTGCTGCTACTCACGGGCCATTGGCAGCGCATCTGCAGCACCACAGACATCAGGGCTCCGGGCTTTCCCTGACCAACAGGGCTTCGACATTTACCACCAGCTGCACCTGGGCGCCCACTAAAAAAAAACCACGAATAATCACGAATATCGGACGATTGCTCCCACACCGAAAGTGCCAGCAACACATGCTCTTGCTGCTCCTCCCCAGCCATTGGCAGCGCATCTACAGCACCACAGACATCGGGGCTCCGGGCTTTCCCTGACCAACAGGGCGTCGTCTTTTACCACCAGCTGTACCTGGGCGCCCACTGAAAAAATACCCCGAAAAATCACGAACGTCGGACGATTGCTCCCACACCAAATGTGCCAGCCTGTCAAGCTCTTGCTGCTCATCACCGCCCATTCTCAGCGCATCTACAGCACCCCAGACACCGGGCCTCCGGGCTTTCCCTGACCAACAGGGCTTCGACGTTTACCACCAGCTGCACCTGGGCGCCCACCTAAAAAAAATCCCCAAAAATCACAAACGTTGGACGATTGCTCCCACACCTTAATTGTCATCCGGTCTAGCTATTGATACTCCTCATGGGCCATTGCCAGCGCATCTACAGCAGCACAGACATCGGGGCTCCGGGCTTTTCCTGACCAACAGGGCTTCGAGATTTACCACCCGCTGAACCTGGGCGCCCACTGAAAAAAAATCCCCAGAAATCACAAACGTCTGACGATTGCTCCCTGTCGTAGTTCAGCCCCGATCAGACCAGACTACACAGTCTGTCTCTCGTTCCCCCCACCTTCCGAGAGAATAGGAGGAGATGATATAAGAAAAACGGCTCAAGGTTTGAGATAAGGACGGGGAGAAATCCTTAAAGTTACCGTCACGGGCAAAACAGACTCGACTTGGGGAAAACTATTCATTTATTTCTAAAATTAGCAGGAGAATGAGACAGGGAACAAGATAACCTCCCCCCACCCCTCCCTCTTCCCGGGCTTAACATTATCTCTCCTACCTTCCCCTCCCGAGCGGCACGGGGGGTTGGAAAAGGGAATGGGGGTCGCTGTCAGTTCATCACGCGTTGTTTTACGCCTCTGTATCATCGTCGGGGGAAGACCTCCTCGCATTCCTCCTCTGCTCCAGCGTGGGGTCCCTCCCACGGGCCACAGTCTTTCGTGAAACTGCTCCGGCGTGGGTCATCTCATCCACGGGGTGCAGTCTCTCCAGAACAGCTGTCCCAGCGGGCCCTCCACGGGCCGCAGCCTCCTTCAGGCCTCCACCTGCTCCGGCGTGGGGTCCTCCACGGGCTGCAGGTGGATCTCTGCCCCTCCGTGGACCTCCATGGGCTGCAGGGGGACAACCTGCTCCACCATGGTCGTCACCACGAGTTGCAGAGGAATCTTGGCCAGAAGCCATATTACTCCTCCCCCTCCTTCTACACTGACCTTGGCGTCTGCAGCCGTTCCTCACAACAGGCTGGCAGACGCCTCTCAGGATCCTTTTTACATCTTATTCACTTCTCATCTCCTCTCCACTTCTTGCAGCCAGGCCGGGCCGAGTTGGGCCCAGTCGGCTGCCCGGCGGGAGGCCAGAGGGTGAAGCCTGCAAGGCCCACGAGGCTCGCGCTTCCCCCTCTCTGCCCCCCGCTCAGCTGCTTCACATCTTCTCCTCCTTTTTTTCCTGTTTTCCCCTACTTAAATACGTTATCGCAGAGGCGTTATCACGGGACATTCTGCTACCAATTGGCTTGGCCTTGGCCAGCAGCGGGTCCGCCCTAGGCCCGGCCGAGTCCACTGAACAAAGGGGAGCGACTTCTAGCAGTTTCCTACAGAAGCTGCCACCTTAGGCCCCCCCTCACTAACAAAACCAGAACATTCCACCCCTCGCCTCTGCGAATTACGTATTTAAGTATTATAAATAAAATACACACACATCAACAGAAGAAAATAGAATTCCCCGCACCAAAATCAAAATAATATCCTCACAACACCAACAGTGGGTAGACAATTAACAAACAATTCACCACTTATCCCTTCACCACAATCAGAACATAAATTCCCCATAATCATTTTGCTCTTTTGTCAAGTTCAGTCCCTGTTTTGCCCGTTACTGCTCCCAATTAAACTCAATCCTTATCTCAAATTCCTCGAGCCCCACGTTGGGCGCCAAAATAACTGTCGTAGTTCAGCCCCAACGGGGACCAGACTACGCAGTCTCTCTCTCACTCCCCCCACTCTCTGAGAGAATAGGAGGAGATTTGACAAACAAAAAAAAACCAGGGAAAAAAAAAACCAAACACGCGGGTTGAGATTGAACAAAAAGTAAATTTAACAGTAATGACAGAAGAAAACAAGACAGTGATGGAACACAAATACAGTACAATAACTCACAACAGAACTCCACATCCAGTCTCTTCCAACTAGCAGGGGCCTCCCTTCAGCACCCTCCTCACTTACATACTGAGCATGATGTCAGATGGGATGGAATAGCCCTTTGGCTAATTTGGGGAAATTTACCCCACCTGTTAGCTAATTAGTTAACTATCCCAGCCATAGGGGCTACCAGCTTCAGTTCTCCACCCAGCTCAGGTAAATATTAACTCTATCCTAGCCAGAACCAGGACACTCCCACACCTAAAGTGCCAGCCTGTTAAGCTCTTGCTGCTCCTCACGGGCCATTGGCAGCGCATCTACAGCACCACAGACATCGGGGCTCCGGGCTTTCCCTGACCAACAGGGCTTCGACATTTACGACCAGCTGCACCTGGGCGCCCACTGAAAAAAAACCCCGAAAAATCACAAACGTCGGACGATTACTCCCACACCGAAAGTGCCAGCCAGTCAAGCACTTGCTGCTCCTCCCCGGCCATTGGCAGCGCATCTACAGCACCACAGATATCGGGGCTCCGAGCTTTCCCTGACGAACACGGCTTAGAAGTTTATTACCAGCTGCACCTCGGCGCCCACTGAAAAAAATAAAAGAAAAATCACGAACACCGGACGATTGCTCCAACAGCAAAAGTGCCAGCCAGTAAAGCTCTTGCTGCTCCTCACCGGCCATTCCCAGCGAATCTACAGCACCACAGACATCGGGGCTCCGGGCTTTCCCTGACCAACAGGGCTTCGACGTTTACCACCAGCTGCACCAGGGCGCCCACTGAAAAAAAACCGCGAAAAATCACGAACGTCGGACGATTGCTCCCACACCCAAAGTGCCAGCCTGTCAAGCTCTTGCTGCTCCTCACCTCCCATTCCCAGCGCATCTACAGCACCACAGACATCGGGGCTCCGGGCTTTCCCTGACCAACAGGGCTTCGACGTTTACCACCAGCTGCACCTGGTTGCCCACTGAAAAAAAACCCAGAATAATCACAAACGTCGGACGATTGCTCCCACACCCAAAGTGCCAGCCAGTCAAGCTCTTGCTGCTGCTCACCGGCCATTCCCAGCGCATCTACAGCACCACAGACATCGGGGCTCCGGGCTTTCCCTGACCAACAGGGCTTAGAAGTTTACTACCAGCTGAACCTGGGCGCCCACTGGAAAAAAAATCCCCAAATATCACAAATGTCGGACGATTGCTCCCACACCGAAAGTGCCAGCCAGTCAAGCTCTGGCTGCTCCTCACCGGCCATTGCCAGCCCATCTACAGCACCACAGACATCGGGGCTCCGGGCTTTCCCTGACCAACACGGCTTCGACGTTTACCACCAGCTGCAGCTGGGCGCCCACAGAAAAAAAACCCAGAATAATCACGAACCTCGGACGATTGCTCCCACAACGAAAGTGCCAGCCACTCAAGCCCTTGCTGCTCCTCACCGGCCATTGGCAGCGCATCTACAGCACCACAGACATCGGGGCTCCGAGCTTTCCCTGACCAACAGGGCTTCGACGTTTACCACCAGCTGCACCTGGGCTCCCACTGAAAAGAACCCCCGAAAAATCACGAACATCGGTCGATTGCTCCCACACCGAAAGTGCCAGCAACACAAGCTCTTGCTGCTCCTCACCGGCCATTCCCAGCGCATCTACAACACCACAGACATCGGGGCTCCGGGCTTTCCCTGACCAACAGGGCTTCAACGTTTACCACTCGCTGAACCTGGGCTCCCACTGAAAAGAACCCCGAAAAATCACAAACGTCGGACGATTCCTCCCACACCAAAAGTGCCAGACAGTCAAGGTCTTGCTGCTGCTCACCGGGCATTGGCAGCGCATCTACAGCACCACAGACATCGGGGCTCCGGGCTTTCCCTGACCAACAGGGCTTCGACATTTACCACCAGCTGCACCTGGGCACCCACTGAAATAAAACCCCGAAAAATCACGAACGTCGGACGATTGCTCCCACACTGAAATTGCCAGCAACTCAAGCTCTTGCTGCTACTCACCTCCCATTCCCAGCGCATCTACAGCACCACAGACATCGGGGCTCCGGGCTTTCCCTGACCAAAGGTGCTTCGACGTTTACCACCAGCTGCACCTGGGCTCCCACTGAAAGTAAAACCCCGAAAAATCACAAACGTCGGACGATTCCTCCCACACCAAAAGTGCCAGCAACTCAAGCTCTTGCTGCTACTCACCGGACTTTGGCAGTGCATATACAGCACCACAGACATCGGGGCTCTGGGCTTTCCCTGACGAACAGGGCTTCGACATTTACCACCAGCTGCACCAGGGCGCCCACAGAAAAAAAACCGCGAAAAATCACGAACGTCGGACGATTGCTCCCACACTGAAAGTGCCAGCCTGTCAAGCTCTTCCTGCTCCTCACCAGCCATTCCCAGCGCATCTACAGCACCACAGACATCGGGGCTCCGGGCTTTCCCTGACAAACAGGGCTTAGAAGTTTACTACCAGCTGAACCTGGGCGCCCACTGGAAAAAAAATCCCCAAATATCACAAATGTCGGACGATTGCTCCCACACCGAAAGTGCCAGCCAGTCAAGCTCTTGCTGCTCCTCACCGGCCATTGCCAGCCCATCTACAGCACCACAGACATCGGGGCTCCGGGCTTTCCCTGACAAACAGGGCTTCGACGTTTACCACCAGCTGCAGCTGGGCGCCCACAGAAAAAAAACCCAGAATAATCACGAACGTCGGACGATTGCTCCCACAACGAAAGTGCCAGCCAGTCAAGCCCTTGCTGCTCCTCACCAGCCATTCCCAGCGCATCTACAGCACCACAGACATCGGGGCTCCGAGCTTTCCCTGACCAACAGGGCTTCGACGTTTACCACCAGCTGCACCTGGGCTCCCACTGAAAAGAACCCCCGAAAAATCACGAACATCGGTCGATTGCTCCCACACCGAAAGTGCCAGCAACACAAGCTCTTGCTGCTCCTCACCGGCCATTGCCAGCCCATCTACAGCACCACAGACATCGGGGCTCCGGGCTTTCCCTGACCAACAGGGCTTCGACATTTACCACCCGCTGCACCTGGGCGCCCACTGAAATAAAACCCCGAAAAATCACGAACGTCGGACGATTGCTCCCACACCGAAAGTGCCAGCCTGTCAAGCTCTTGCTGCTCCTCCCCGGCCATTGGCAGCGAATCTACAGCACCACAGACATCGGGGCTCCGGGCTTTCCCTGACGAACACACAGCTCTCTCTCTCGCTCTCGCTCTCTGGCATGCTCACACTCTCACACACACACACTCTCACACACTGCATACTCAACCACTACCAGATGTCTACAAAACACACCACCCATACACCTACCAACTAAAACCCACATCTCACACTCTCCAGCCTCACTCTAGCACCAGCCTCCTCCCACACACCAGCACCCTGCACCTTTCGCTCTCCCTGGGAACAGCATTCCCAGAGGCCTCAAAAAAAAATAGCCCTCCCTGCAAAAAAACCCCAGCCTGAGCCTGACCTCTGCCCCCAAACATTGGTGATGATCATTGCCTTGCAGAGCAGCCAGGACTGGGGAAAAAAATAAAAGCCCAGCTAGAGGAAAATAAAAGAAAAAATTTTAAGAGTAAATATTCCCCAACTTTTTTTTTTAATTTAAATTTTTTTTTGTGTATGTGTCTAACTGCCTGAAAAGGAAAACTCTGTCACACACACCCTAAAACCAAACACAAGAAACCTACTACCCACTCACAAATAAACTACAAACACTCAAAACACACTACAACTTCACTCACTACACATACCAACACTCACACTCTGGCAAGCCGATGCTCCCAAGAGCCTGCTGTAACCCACTATCTCCCTATGGCTGCAATGCTCCCCAAAAATCACAAGAAATCACAAGCCTCAAAACAAATAAAAGATACCCACCCCCCCAAACACACACACAAGAAAAACCCCACTAAATAAAATAAAACCAAAACCACACCACTATACCAGCAATAACCCCACCCCCTAGCCTATTCTGCACCCAGCCTTTGCAGACAACCATCACCTGACACACCATCCAGGACCCACAGCCAAAAAAAAAAAAAAAAACCACCCACAATGAAACCCAGAAAAACCCCACAAACACACCCATCAAACCTCACAACAGGGGGTAGAATCCCTTCTACTCCACTTTTCTGCTTAGATTGCTCTGCCTAACATAATTCACAACACCACACACTAAGCATTAATACACTTCACAGCTAGACCTCTAGTAACATGGAAAACAATTACTCCCTCAAAAAGCACTCACTCTACCCTTGCTTCACCACAATAAGTCTAGTGACTTATCACCAATCCACCTAGCCCTGACTCTACACACCCCCCAGTCAGGGCAGCTCCAGCCAACCACACACATGCAGAGACAGACAATACACAAACCACATCAAACAACACACCTCAAAGGTCAAAAAGTTACCTGCAAGAAGAATGACCACCAGATGGAAAAATATCGCCAAGAAATAAGACCTGCAGGACCGTGACATGAATAACAGGAGACTGTGGCAGAGCCAGACCAAGAGTAGAACATCAGAGCCCCTAACAAGACCTTACTCTCAAACGAGAGAGGATGGACGCGCAAGAAGCCTGCACCCAAGACCTAGAGAACATCGGGATGCAGGGAAGAAGTCCCAGTCCATGAAAATGGACAGCAAGAGAACAGAGCTGCTCACGCAGCTGAGAACGACGCCAGATAAGAAGGTGGTCCCTAAACTTTCAAGAGACACGATGGGTCGATGATTTAGACTTGTAACGCCATAAAAGAGCCCGATCGGGACTGCGCTGCTGACTATTGCCCTTTGAGAGGGCAGCTACAGCAACCGAGTAACCTGCCGTGCTCCTTGACCGTACGGATGACGCCTACACCAAAAGTGCCAGCACTGAAAGCTCGTGCTGCTCCTCGCCGGCCCTTGCCAGCGCCTCTACAGGCCCACAAACATTATCCAGCCTAGAGACTGCATAAAAGGCAGACCGCCCCAGGCTGCAACACTCTTGCCCAGCGTACACTGACCAGTAACGTCTCCCCCTTCACCTTCCCGAGAGAGACTGTTCCCAGGGAGCCCTCTTCCTCCCATCAATTTACTACACCCTCCCTGCAGTTTTCAGCCTTGTTCCCTCCTCGGCTGTGGTCCCTCAACTTAGCTCTCAAACGGCCAGAAATCAGATTCCATCCTCAAAAGAACAACCCCATGCTAACTAAGATGGCGCTTCCTCGCCCAGCTCCTCATCACCATCTGCAAAAAAAAAACCCCAAAAATAAAACCTACCAAACAGCACCGCCCTTCAACATCACACCACTTACCACCAATCTCTTCTATGGCACTCTCCTCCTCAAAAGCGCCGCAGTGCTCTGCTCACCGGCTCCACTCATTGCCAAGAAGTCCGACGCCGCAACTGCCGCTCGTGGTGCTTCAGATGCTGAGAGACGCAAAGCTCAACTTTCTTTTTCTGGGGTGTAGGTAGAAAAAAATAGGTGTCATACCAAGCTAACTAGAAAAGTATGTCATTACATGCAATGACAACATTATCAAAAACCACCTGCTTTAGCTTCCTACAAGAAAACAAATGCTCCAGGCTTCATTTCTAGCAAGACCATGCATGCTATCTAACTTCTACCACAGCTACGTTCTGGACAGGGCTGAATGACAAATGTAGCAGAACGTGGTGGCTCGCACACGTGGCCGACAGAGGCACGGAGCTCCTGGCACTGCGTCCTGGTGTCTGCTCTGTCAGGGAGGGCTCAGATGGACCAGCCACTCCTTGCTGGAGGCACCTGCCTGTGATTCACTCCTCAGTCCCCTCCAGCAGCCATGCCCAGGCGGCCCCCTTTACAGCTGGAGGCCCCTCATACAGCAGGGCCAGGGCCAGGGCCAGGCCCACCCTCAGCCTCACTGGACCCATCTGGGGCTGCCCCACCTCCAGCCCCAGCTGGAGCCCATCAGGAGCAGGGGCCCTTGCCAAAGCCCCACAGCACATCACCCCCTTCCCTGTGCCTGTCCTCAGCCATCAGCTCTGCACCCAGGGGCTGCAAACACATCCAGGGGCACAGAGGACGTCACAGACAGTGAGATACAGAACAGAAAAAAAAAAAAACAGTGACAGTACGCAAGACAAAGAGATAGAGAAAGAAAGATAAGAAAAGAAAGAGAGAGATAGAAAGGCAGAGGCACAGGGCAGGCATGCAGAGGCGCAAAGAAAAGCAGGCCAGAAAACAGGCTGGAGAAATTAGTTGGGGGGAGAAGACGGATGCAGATCAGGACAAAGAGATGGAAAAGGCAAAAACAGCAATGGGCCGCAGGACAGAGACAGAGGACAAACAAAGGAAGGAAAGGGAGCAGAACAAAAGTGCAGGGATACAAAACAAAAGGAAGCGGTAGAACAAGAGATTTAAAGGGAGAGAGAAAGGGGGAAGAGCATACAAGAACAGACAGAAGAGGAGAGGTAGAAGGAAACAATAACAACAACAACAAATCACAGCAGCTTGGGAAAGGTAGGGGTCACGGGAGCGGCAGGGAAGGACAGGGACGCACAAGAGAGGAGGCAGAGCCCCAGGGGCCGGGGACTCACCACAGCTCTCACTCCCGGCACTGCTGGGAGAATCTGACAGGTCAGATACTGCTTTCTGCTTCTCTCCTCTTCTGTAACTCCGACCACTTGGCTGTCCTCCACCTAAGAGAATACGTGGGTGTCTTACAGCTCTTAGACAAAAAGCTTCCTAGACACGTAGCCGCCCACGCTCGCTCGCTCGCGCGCTATGTGGCCGTACCGTGCTTCAGGTTCCACTGGCGGTCTGGCCTGCTGAAGAGTACAAAGAGGGATCCTTCCTCACCCGGAGAGGCAGGCTAGGCTCTCTCTGGCCTGCAGCAGGAGGCAGCTGCTGGCTGGCTGGCCTGCTGAAGAGTACAAAGAGGGATCCTTCCTCACCCAGAGAGGCAGGCTAGGCTCTCTCTGGCCTGCAGCAGGAGGCAGCTGCTGGCTGGCTGGCCTTTGGTTTCTTCTTCTTTACCTTTCTGTGGCCTCTCCAGCTTCAGCTGCAGCAGCTCCTCTCCACAGGCAGTAAGCGCTCCATCCGTTCATTTTCGCTCCCGCACCGCCAGGAGAGCGCGGCCGGGCAGAGACAGCCCACACAAGCCTGAGGCGAGTGCAGTCAACAGCGTTCCCAAGGGAGGAACGGACAGCCACGGCCTCTGGGAGAGGGAAAGAAGAAGCAGCGACCGTTATTACCGCACGCGGCCCCTGGCCGGAGCGCCTGCTGCCGCAGGGGATTCTCCAGATACACTGAGGTCCCCCCTCGCAGCCTTCAGGGCAGGGCGTGGCCCGGTGCTACGGGACAGGCTTCAGGGGACGCGCCGGAGCGGCGGGCAGCTGCACGGGGCCGGGGGAGGCTCGGGGGGAGCTCTGGCGAGCTGGGGAGGTGCCCGGCGTCTCCGCCCGGGAGGGGGGGCCCCCTCCTGCCCCTCTTCCCTTCTCTCTGCTCTCGGGTCACTCCCCGGGGCTGCCCTCGCCCGGCTCGGCTCCGAGCGGGCGGCTTGAGGCTCCCCGGGCGGGCAGGAGACAGCGCTGCAGCCACGAAAGGGGCTCGCTCACCTCACGGGTGCCCTCGGTACTCACCCGTCACCGCCGCCGGGACCCGCCGGCCGCACACCGCCATGCTGCTCCCGGCCGCATGCGCAGTCCGAAGGCCGAACACAGTGCCTGCCGGGAGAAGGGCAGAGCACTGCGCATGCGCGACTCCCGAGCTGCAGTTCCCGCTTTCCGTCACCAGGTGGCAGCAGCCCCCCACCGCTCCGCTCCTGGGTGTTCAGCCGGACGAGCCACGGCCGGTTCCTCCTGACGTGCGGAAAACGGACTCCACAATCCGTAAGATTGTAAAGTAGGTATGCTTATTCAGCGCTGGGCAGCACAGGGGGGTAGTCCCACCAAAACCGTGCGCGCCTTACGTGGCAACTCACTTTAAATTTATACAACCAAATGTTACATATACATCAAGTTTCACAATACGCCTAGACATATGCATGACCTATCCCCGCTTCGTATTAAAATTAGTCCCAAGGGGTCATTTTCATAAACTCCTCCTGTCTGGGCTTGCGCAGTGCCTCCTGCTGGTGGTCGTCGGGGGTCGTGGGGATGAAGGCAGGTGACTCCTCTTCGTCACCGCTAGTAACCTTTTGTTCCTGCGCAAACTCAGTTATCCCTTGGCTTTCATTCAAGCTGCAGGGTCGGTTTTAGCTGGTTCTTGAAGCGACCCCCCTAGTCCTTACCGGGAACTGTCTTTCGTGAAGAATTGCAAGACTTTCTGCTTCAAATAGTTTGCACAATGGTTAGCAAATTATTAAGCAAGTAGTTAACAAAACATTAAGCACTATTTATCAACTTGATTCCTTAGGATGCACAGCAATAATTAATCAATGCCATATCTATTAAGATTTCTTTCACTCCTTCTCTCAGTCCCCCCTTTTCTAGAAAATTAGTAAATTCTTTTACTGCCAGCTATGTTCATCATTTGTAGATTTACCAGGATTACACAAACCTTAATCCACATTCTACCTTCTCAGTTTAAGCTTCAGGGGTCCCTGAACTTCAGAAGTCCAGAGTTTTTGTGGTGCCTTTTTTACCCTAGTGTGGTGTATCCAGGCATTCTGCTCTCTGATCTTGATTGCTGTAAAGGAGGTGAGGAGTACCTGGTATGGTCCTTCCCACTGTGGTTCCAAGGTTTTTTCTGCAAGAGACTTTACATATACATCATCTCCAGGTTGTATATCATGCACAGGTTCATCTAGACCTCTTCCCCGGGTCCCAATTACATGCTTTCCAATTTTATTGAGCTGTTTGCCCAATGCCACCATGTAGGAAGTCATAATTTCATCCCCAGCTTGCGTAGACATTCCCCTCTGTATTCCATAGGGTCGTCCATACAAAATTTCAAAGGGACTCAGTCCTTCCTTTGCCCTTGGTCTCGTTCGTATACGCAGAAGGGCTAAAGGGAGTGACTGAGGCCACGTTAAGTTTGCTTCTGGTCCCAATTTCACAATTTGCTGCTTGATTAAGTGATTCATTTTCTCTACTTGGCCACTCGACTGAGGGCGATACGGGGTATGAAGTTGCCAATCTATACCTAAATGGTGGCTGATTTGTTGCACTATTTTTGAGACAAAATGTGGTCCTCTGTCTGAGGATATGGTTGCTGGAACCCCAAAACGTGGTATTCTCTCTTGTACCAACACTTTAGTTACCTCCCGAGCCTTGGCTGTCCTAGTTGGGAACGCTTCTGGCCAACCTGAAAAGGTATCAGTTAATACCAGCAAATAGCGATACCCCCCTTTTCTTGGAAGCTCTGTAAAATCAACCTGCCATTGTTGTCCAGGCCCATTGCCCTTCCCAATCTGGCCCATTTCTGGTTTGGGAGTATTTTTTGGATTAGTCTGGAGGCAAAGGTCACACTGTTGAGTCACCTGTCTCACTGTGGTATATAAGTTTCTAGCCACGATTTCCCTTATCAAATGTTTATACAGAGCCTCTGTTCCCCAATGCCTTTTTCTATGTTCCTCCCGTATCAAGTGCCACAGTAAACAAGAGGGAATAATTAGTCTTCCCTGTGGGGTATAAGCCCACCCCTCTTCATTATATGACCCTTCCAAGTCTGTGATAAGTTTCTGATCTTCCTTGGTATATTCTGGCTTACCTTCTAGAGAGATTTGCCTATCAGGAATTAGAGCCCCTTCTATTCTCACCTTCATTTTGGCCGCTTGTTTTGCCTCTCTGTCCGCCAGTTCATTCCCTTTCTCCAAATCGGAGCTCACTCTCTGCTGTGCCTTAATATGCATAATTGCCACTTTCTCAGGGAGCTGGACAGCTTCTAGTAGCTTCAAAATTTCTTCTGCATGTTTGATATTTTTTCCCTGGGAGTTCAATAGTCCTCTTTCTTTCCAGATTGCTCCATGTGCGTGCACAACTCCGAAGGCATATTTTGAGTCCGTGTCAATGTTCACAGTTTTGCCCTGGGCCAACTCCAGGGCTCGGGTTAGGGCAATTATTTCTGCCTTCTGTGCGGAGGTGTTCATGGGCAAAGGCCCTGACTCTATTACCTGCTGGCTGGTAGTGATGGCATATCCCGCGTGTCGATTGCCATTTAAGACATAACTGCTCCCGTCTGTGAACCAGTTTTCCCCATTTTCCATGGGGCTATCCTTCAGGTCTGGGCGGCTTGCATATGTTGCTTCGATGGTTTCCAAACAGTCATGGTGCACTGGTTCTCCTGTGTTCCCACCGAGAAAAGAAGCTGGGTTGACAATGTTAGTGACCACGATTTCCACATCGTCCTGTTCTACTAATACAGCTTGATATCTCAGGAACCTTTGTGGAGAGAGCCAGTGCCCACCCTTTGCTTCCAGTACTGCTGATACTGTATGAGACACCAAAACAGTCATTTTCTGGCCCAGGGTAAACTCTCGGGCTTCCTGTATGTTCAGTATCACAGCTGCAACCGCCCGTAGGCATCCAGGCCAACCCTTTGCAGTGGCGTCTAACTGCTTAGAGAGATAGGCAACTGCCCGTCGATATGGACCCAGATCTTGTGCTAATATTCCCAGGGCAATACCCTGTTTCTCATGGGAGAAAAGAAGAAACGGCTTACTCACATCTGGGAGTCCTAAGGCCGGGGCCGACATCAACGCCTTTTTCAGTAGCTCAAAGGCTCGTTCGGTCTCTTTGTTCCACTCAAGGTGCTTCTGCTCAGTAGCTGTCAGAGCATACAGTGGTTTAACAAGCAGTCCATAATTACAGATCCACAATCGGCACCACCCGGTCATTCCCAGAAAAGTCCGTAACTCCTTTACTGTCTGAGGTCTCTGAGTCTGGCATATTGCCTCTTTGCGGGCCTGTCCCAAAGTTCTCTGCCCCGCACTAATTTCATAGCCCAAATAATTCACTTTACGTTGCATTACCTGGGCTTTCTTCTTGGAGAGACGGTATCCCTGGAGTCCCAAGAAATTCAACAGACTCACCGTCCATGCCATACAGTCTTCCTCTGTTTTCGTGGCAATCAGGATCTCATCTACATACTGCAACAATTTTCCTTCCCCAGATGGGGTTTCCCAGGATTCTAAGTCTTTTGCAAGCTGATTCCCCAAAATGGTAGGACTATTTTTAAATCCTTGTGGCAACACCGTCCAAGTGAGCTGGGTCTTCCGACCACTTTTAGGGTTTTCCCATTCGAACGCAAACAATTTCTGACTGGCTTCATGGAGAGGGAGGCAAAAGAAAGCATCCTTCAAATCTAAAACAGTAAACCAAATTAGTTCAGGTGTCAACACAGTCAGCAGGGTATATGGATTGGCCACTACTGGGTAGAGGTCCTCAGTTATCTTATTCACCGCCCGTAAGTCTTGGACCACCCTATATGACCCATCGGGTTTCCGAACAGGTAATATAGGGGTATTGAATTCTGACTCACACTCCCTTAATAGTCCTAACTGTAGAAATTTTTCTATCACCGGCCGGATTCCTTCTCTGTCTTCCTTCTTTAGGGGATATTGTTTAATTCTTACCGGTCGTCGGCCTTCCTTAACCTTAACTTCAACAGGTGGAGCACTTTTCGCCCTTCCAGGTACATCAGTAGCCCATACCCCCGGGTACACTTGGTTTAGGATTTCCTCATTAATTTTTCCTTCTGAGGGGAGACTGGTTAAGGTGAGACTCAATATCTGAATATATTGCTGATCTTTTACCTCCAGAGTAATTTCTCCTTTTTCAAATATAATTTTTGCTCCCAATTGTTCCAATACATCTCTCCCCAAAAGTGCTTTCGGGGAGTTGGGCATATATAAAAATTTGTGGATACCCCATTGTTTTCCCAATTTGTATTTTAGAGGCTTACAAAAATATGCCTTTTCACTTTGGCCAGTTGCTCCTTTTACCATGACATAATCATTTCCCAGGGGCACCAAAGCTTGATTCAGAACCGAATATGTTGCCCCTGTATCTACTAAGAATTCTACTTGTTGTTGTTTTTCCCCTAGCTTAATTATAACCAGTGGATCCGCTAGGGTAGACTCCCCAGGTTCCCGTCAGTCTTCTATCACATGAGCTATCCTCACATTCGCCGGGATCCTCCGGCCTTCTTTCTTGTTCCTTGGGCATTCCTTTTTCCAGTGGCCAAAGCCCTTGCACATTGCACACTGATCCTTTTCCAACCCCAACCGAGGCTGATTTCGCCTACCTCTCCACTCCCCATCTCCCCGAACGACAGCCACCAACCTTCTTTGTCCCTGCCGATACCCTTCTTCTCTATTACTGAACACTCTCCAAGCCTCATCCAGCAAGATCTCTAAATTCCTGCTTTCCGCAGGACGCAACTTTTGAAGCTTTCGTCTTATGTCCCCCGTAGACTGACCCAGGAACAGAGCAGAGAAACTAGTTGCTGTATCCCTACCTCAGACCCCGGGTCCAGCGGCGTGCTACGACGCATCACATCCCTCAGTCAATCCAGGAATTCAGATGGAGACTCGGAAGGACCTTGTTTAATTGCATATAAGGCTGACCAATTTATAGTCTTAGGGATTGCCCGTTCCATCCCCTTCGAAATCCACTCCTGATATTCCTGCAATCTTTCCATATGTACTGACCTGTTTACCTCCCATTTCGGGTCCTGGAGGGGGAAGTGTTCCTTAACATCTCCCCCGGTAACTTTACAATAATCCTCGGCTAGATTTCCTGCCGTTTTTAAAATCAACTGCTTCTCCGTTTCAGTCATGTATTCTAATAGCAGCTGTATATCTTTCCAGTCCGGATTATGTTGTTTTACAATGAACTGGAAATGTTTAGCCACACTTACCGGATCGCTTCTGTAATCTTTAGCAATTTTTCTCCACTCTCCCAAGTCAGCGGTGGAGAAGGGTACTTTAATTAACATTGTTCCGCCATCCGGCCCCACCGCCTCCCGGAGGGGTGCTTGTAAGATTGTCGGAGCAGATTTCTGTCTAGTACGGGAAGATACAGGGCTATCAGGGGGATTCGATGTCCCTTCCGAGTCTGCGTCCTGGTCCTGTGATCGGGGGGGGAGGTTTAAACAAATCACTTAAATCTTGTTCTGGAACCTGGCGTACTTTATCTGCTTTCGTACACCTCTGCCCAATGCTGCATGATGAACAGCACCTTTTTAACCTGCCCCCACCCCCCTTGTTCTCCCGTTCGAGTGCGAGTACCATAGGGTCCTGCGGGGATATCATCCCACAGTCCCTTTGCCACTCTGGGTGATTTCGTAGGGTAAAAAACATATCTGCATACGACACCTCGTCCCATTTCCCTTCTCTTCTAAGAAACAACATAAGCTGCAACAAAGTATTGTAATCCAACGTTCCATTGAACGGCCACTTGACTTCACCCTCTAACTTATACAATGGCCACCACTGATTGCAATATTTAATAAGAGTCTTTTTACTTTCCGTACCTCCACCCCCGGCAATATCTTTCCAGTGGGCGAGTATGCAGCCCAGGGGGCTTTTCCTTAATATTCCCCCTTGAGTGTTGCCCATTTTATATTTCCTCTGTGAGAGGCTCTCAAGGAATGATTCAAATTTAGACTAACTATTTCACTCCTCCACACCACACTTACAATCAATCACTCAACCACACTCTCTTAACCATACAGCACAGGGATCCCTCATTCATACCAGCCTTTTAAAGCAGCTGCAAAACGGTTGCAAGAACAAACTCACCTACTGATGTTAAACTATCTCCAAATCCGGGTTAAAGAGGCCCGCTTACCCTTCTCCTGCTTCTCATGTACCGATCATCAGCAGGTCCATCCTGGCTCCCAGCAATGGGATGCAGCGGTTACCTCGGACTCGCTCGATCTACCCCCAAGATCGCTAGCGGCCGCTCTATCGGTCAGCGAGTCCCCTTTGATGCTCCAAACTAACCTGGGTACCCAACCAACGGGGACTATGCTGCACGCCAGACGTCTCTGCGCGATTTACCAGCTGCCCCAGCCACGCGTACGACTTACAGGCCCCTACCATTAAACATACCGTTTGGTCCGCGGCTTCAGGAGGTCGTTGTCTGCTCCTGCGGTGAGCGGCTGGCAGCGGAGGCTCCTCCGAGGACAGTGCTCGGGGCGCGCCTAGGGGCGTCCGCTCCGCAGTCGATCCCGCAGCCAAGCAGAGATCCTCCTGGCTGGCTCGCCAAACTGACGTGCGGAAAACGGACTCCACAATCTGTAAGATTGTAAAGTAGGTATGTTTATTCAGTGCTGGGCAGCACAGGGGGGTAGTCCCACCAAAACCGTGCGCGCCTTACGTGGCAACTCACGTTGGGGGTGGGGGGCACTGGGCAAGTTGGGGAACACAGGCAGCGCCCCCAGGATCCCAAGACAGAGGGGTCATGGGGAGGCAGCGCCAAAAAGGGGGGCGTCGAACAGGGACACAAAACAAGAGTGCAGGGCACGCAACGGGCAAAACACAGGGGAAAAAAAACTCACAAGGGAGGAAAACCTCACACGGTGGGGGGGTGTTTTAGTGAAAAGCATTTGCAAGTGATACAGGGAATTAACGGTCTGCTAAATATTGCTTGATTTAGAAGACTGACTGTCTGCATACTGCTTGATTTAGGAGACTAACTGTCTGCTAGACAATGCCTAACAATCCTCTTTGCCTTGAAACTCACTTAAGCTTATCCGGGACTGGTACTTGTCAAGAAACTGGTATTCAGTCAAGGACTAATATGTCAAGCAAAGGACATGATAACAGGAGTCGTTCAGAAACTGCTGAAATCCCCAAGTGAAAGGAGAGCATGGGTGAATGACTGAAGTTCATCTAGAGGAAGATCAGACCCCTGAAGAAGTAAACGACCACCAGAGACAGATCTGAAATGCTAACGCAAGTGGTTTTTTAATAACCCCGCCTCGCTTATGCACATGTATGTCTGTATTGTGCAATCCTAGGAATGTGTGTACCTGCACCGGATACATTTTTGGTAAAATGTGCTGTCAGTGTGCGTGCTTTTGGAGAAGCAATCCCCCACGCACCCGGTGCCAAATAAACATGCCTGCTTTATAACTCTCCCCGAGTTGTAGAGTTTGATCCACGCGTCAGGAGGGCTGAGAAACACAGAGCGGGACAGTGGGGACGGATACGAGGGAGAGACGGACACGCAAGGACAAGGGGTACGTGTGGGAAGAAAGGTGCGTAAGGATGACCTATAGCAGGGAGTCCACGCAGGACAATCCACAGCACGTAACTCACCCGGCATAACCTGCACGAGATGACCCACACCGGACAATGGACCCACACTGCGTAATCCCCAGCGAGAACCCCTCCGTCTCCCACTGGGTCACACCAACTATCCCCAAATTGAGTGGCTTTTTTTTTTTTCCTTGTCCAGAATATTTTTTTTCCCATGGCCAGACTATGCTCCAGACCACACCTCATTTGATTTTTCCTGTGTCTGAATATTTAGTTAAAAGACTACAGAAGGAAAATCACCACATTCTTAACATTCACTTTAAAATCCATGCGGCAAGTCCCTTAGGAAAAATGCAGTCACGCATCGCAGACGTACCTTGTACTTGCAGACCGCTGCGGCTCCTTTCCATCCATCTCGTACTTTCATGGCCAAGGAAAGGGCGACCACGGTGAAACGCTGGCAGCAGACATTCAGCAGAGAGAGGGAAAAACCCCTTAGTTTGAAGCTAGGCAGGAATCTAACTCTTCCTTTTGGGGCGAGGTTTCTCAGGACTAAAACCACGTGAAGGACAGAGTATCTTGCAGCACCTTTGGTACAGCTGCTGATACCGGCCTTTAAAGCTTTTGCATTTTTCAGACACCCGGGCCTTTTTTTGACTCATTGGCAGCTTTAGTTTCACTCGAACCGCTGTCCTACATACAGGCAGGGGACAGACACAGATGCCTACATACATTTTCTCAACCCTAAGTACAGCCGAGATCTCCTCACCCTCTATGTGCCAAGTTGAATATTTGTTTGTTAAGGAGCACAGCAACACTTCTGTCCTCGTGAACTGCCTCCGAGCAGAGGAGGGCTCTGGGATTTCCTGGACGCCAGTGCTCCCGCTTTCACTGTCAGCTCCGCACGGCCACCCACCGGAAAAAAGGCCTCAAAATAACGGACGTCAGACGATTGCTGCCACACCAAAAGTGCCAGCACTGAAAGCTTGTGCTGCTCCTCGCCGGCCCTTGCCAGCGCCTCTACAGGCCCACAAACATTATCCAGCCTAGAGACTGCATAAAAGGCAGACCGCCCCAGGCTGCAACACTCTTGCCCAGCGTACACTGACCAGTAACGTCTCCCCCTTCACCTTCCCAGGGAGCCCTCTTCCTCCCATCAATTTACTACACCCTCCCTGCAGTTTTCAACCTTGTTCCCTCCTCGGCTGTGGTCCCTCAACTTAGCTCTCAAACGGCCAGGAATCAGATTCCATCCTCAAAAGAACAACCCCATGCTAACTAAGATGGCGCTTCCTCGCCCAGCTCCTCATCACCATCTGCAAAAAAAAAAACCCCAAAAATAAAACCTACCAAACAGCACCGCCCTTCAACATCACACCACTTACCACCAATCTCTTCTATGGCACTCTCCTCCTCAAAAGCGCCGCAGTGCTCTGCTCACCGGCTCCACTCATTGCCAAGAAGTCCGACGCCGCAACTGCCGCTCGTGGTGCTTCAGATGCTGAGAGACGCAAAGCTCAACTTACTTTTTCTGGGGTGTAGGTAGAAAAAAAATAGGTGTCATACCAAGCTAACTAGAAAAGTATGTCATTACATGCAACGACAACATTATCAAAAACCACCTGCTTTAGCTTCCTACAAGAAAACAAATGCTCCAGGCTTCATTTCTAGCAAGACCATGCATGCTATCTAACTTCTACCACAGCTACGTTCTGGACAGGGCTGAATGACAAATGTAGCAGAACGTGGTGGCTCGCACACGTGGCCGACAGAGGCACGGAGCTCCTGGCACTGCGTCCTGGTGTCTGCTCTGTCAGGGAGGGCTCAGATGGACCAGCCACTCCTTGCTGGAGGCACCTGCCTGTGATTCACTCCTCAGTCCCCTCCAGCAGCCATGCCCAGGCGGCCCCCTTTACAGCTGGAGGCCCCTCATACAGCAGGGCCAGGGCCAGGGCCAGGCCCACCCTCAGCCTCACTGGACCCATCTGGGGCTGCCCCACCTCCAGCCCCAGCTGGAGCCCATCAGGAGCAGGGGCCCTTGCCAAAGCCCCACAGCACATCACCCCCTTCCCTGTGCCTGTCCTCAGCCATCAGCTCTGCACCCAGGGGCTGCAAACACATCCAGGGGCACAGAGGACGTCACAGACAGTGAGATACAGAACAGAAAAAAAAAACAGTGACAGTACGCAAGACAAAGAGATAGAGAAAGAAAGATAAGAAAAGAAAGAGAGAGATAGGAAGGCAGAGGCACAGGGTAGGCATGCAGAGGCGCAAAGAAAAGCAGGCCAGAAAACAGGCCGGAGAAATTAGTTGGGGGGAGAAGACGGATGCAGATCAGGACAAAGAGATGGAAAAGGCAAAAACAGCAATGGGCCGCAGGACAGAGACAGAGGACAAACAAAGGAAGGAAAGGGAGCAGAACAAAAGTGCAGGGATACAAAACAAAAGGAAGCGGTAGAACAAGAGATTTAAAGGGAGAGAGAAAGGGGGAAGAGCATACAAGAACAGAGAGAAGAGGAGAGGCAGAAGGAAACAATAACAACAACAACAAATCACAGCAGCTTGGGAAAGGTAGGGGTCACGGGAGCGGCAGGGAAGGACAGGGACGCACAAGAGAGGAGGCAGAGCCCCAGGGGCCGGGGACTCACCACAGCTCTCACTCCCGGCACTGCTGGGAGAATCTGACAGGTCAGATGCTGCTTTCTGCTTCTCTCCTCTTCTGTAACTCCGACCACTTGGCTGTCCTCCACCTAAGAGAATACGTGGGTGTCTTACAGCTCTTAGACAAAAAGCTTCCTAGACACGTAGCCACCCACCCACGCTCGCTCGCTCGCGCGCTATGTGGCCGTACCGTGCTTCAGGTTCCACATACAAACTGTGCAGTGTGCACTGGCGGTCTGGCCTGCTGAAGAGTACAAAGAGGGATCCTTCCTCACCCGGAGAGGCAGGCTAGGCTCTCTCTGGCCTGCAGCGGGAGGCAGCTGCTGGCTGGCTGGCCTTTGGTTTCTTCTTCTTCTTTACCTTTCTGTGGCCTCTCCAGCTTCAGCTGCAGCAGCTCCTCTCCACAGGCAGTAAGCGCTCCATCCGTTCATTTTCGCTCCCGCACCGCCAGGAGAGCGCGGCCGGGCAGAGACAGCCCACACAAGCCTGAGGCGAGTGCAGTCAACAGCGTTCCCAAGGGAGGAACGGACAGCCACGGCCTCTGGGAGAGGGAAAGAAGAAGCAGCGACCGTTATTACCGCACGCGGCCCCTGGCCGGAGCGCCTGCTGCCGCAGGGGATTCTCCAGATACACTGAGGTCCCCCCTCGCAGCCTTCAGGGCAGGGCGTGGCCCGGTGCTACGGGACAGGCTTCAGGGGACGCGCCGGAGCGGCGGGCAGCTGCACGGGGCCGGGGGAGGCTCGGGGGGAGCTCTGGCGAGCTGGGGAGGTGCCCGGCGTCTCCGCCCGGGAGGGGGGGCCCCCTCCTGCCCCTCTTCCCTTCTCTCTGCTCTCGGGTCACTCCCCAGGGCTGCCCTCGCCCGGCTCGGCTCCGAGCGGGCGGCTTGAGGCTCCCCGGGCGGGCAGGAGACAGCGCTGCAGCCACGAAAGGGGCTCGCTCACCTCACGGGTGCCCTCGGTACTCACCCGTCACCGCCGCCGGGACCCGCCGGCCGCACACCGCCATGCTGCTCCCGGCCGCATGCGCAGTCCGAAGGCCGAACACAGTGCCTGCCGGGAGAAGGGCAGAGCACTGCGCATGCGCGACTCCCGAGCTGCAGTTCCCGCTTTCCGTCACCAGGTGGCAGCAGCCCCCCACCGCTCCGGTCCTGGGTGTTCAGCCGGACGAGCCACGGCCGGTTCCTCCCTCCCGTTCGCGCCGTCCGCAGCCGGTCACCCCTTCCCGGGGCACGGCTGCCCCTTCCCCCCGCGCAGCCTGGGCAGTGACATTTGTGGCCTCTGTACCAAAAAGCGTCCCCGTGGGAGGGGGAGAGAATGAGAAGGGTGAAAGTGAGGAAACTCGCGGGTTGAGATTAAAACAGTTTAACAATTAAGAAGAAAGAAACCACCACCAATACCCCTTGTGAGGAAAGGAGAGAACAATAAATGCCCAGAAAGAGAAGTGATAAAACTGAAAACAATTGCAAATTATCAATTAAAACAACTGAGATGGAGTGAGGTGCAGGGAAGCAGGTGGGAGGTTTCAGTTTGGGGGTGGTGGGGGGCAGGCATCACCCCAGGGTCTGCAGGCAGAGGGGTTACGGGGGGCAGGGTCAAATACGGGGAGGCAGAGCAGGGGGGGAGGGGGGAGTGAGGGCATGGGACAGGAGGGCAGGGGTTGCGAGGGTGCCCGGAGAAATACCAAAAAACCTCAAAGAGCTAAGGGGAGGGACCAAGGGAGCCAGACACAGAGAGAATGATACAGACAAAAGCGGGCTATGGCACAGAAAGGGAAGAAATTAAAACAAAGGGACAGGGACCTGGAGTAACTTAATCTAATGTAAGAAAGAAAAGGTGTATGTAGGACACAGGGCAGAGAGAGAGGAACTGAAAAATCAGGGACATGGACCTGGACATAGAGAGATAGGGGGCTGGGAACTGTGAAAGGCTAAAAGGCAGATGAGGAGAAATTTTGAAAGTTGTGATAGGAAGACAGACAGATAAATGGAAAAAAAATGGGCAGCAGAGAGAAAAAGAAAGCAAAGAGGTAGAAGGAGAGAGGGAGAGGTATAGGAAAGTAAAAAAAACCTACAGCAGTGAGAGAAAGAGAGGGAGAGGCAGGGGGTGTTACCGAAATCCGGAATAAAACTCCTTAACAGCAATGAGAAGTTAAGAAGCAGGCACTTCTTTATTGCAGCGCTGGGCGCACGGGGGATCGCTCCACCTAGCGTGCGCACCCATTTGATCAGCAGCACGGGTTAAATACACATTAATTATACATATTCATTAAATTCCAAGAAATAATATGCATAAACATAAATTTTCTGAGAAACCATTACATCATTTCCCTACCCACTCGCGCATGCCCAGTCTTTTGAGTCGAGGGTCTTTTGGTGGTCTTGGTGGTCGTCAAAACGCCCCCTCCTCAAATTCGCTGGTCAAACTCCTCCTTGAAATCTCCATATCTGGTCTTGAGAACAGGTCGCGGTGCTGCTTGATTTTCCTGGCTCCAAAGTGACGGCTCAGGGCCTATTTCTGCAGGTGGTGTTTGGGGGTGTTTGGGACTTACCATTGTATTAAAGATATGCTAGGCTAGCTTCTAACAAATGCGTATTATAAGATCTCTAGGGTCCCACTCCCTTTAGGAACAAACGAATTTTATGAAGATTTAACCTATGTGACTACAGTTCTATAGTTAGCAAGAATCACCTCATATTGATATTTAATTTTCAATGTTTATGTCATGTAACATTTCCCCCCTTTGAGACTTATTTAATTTTTTTCAATAAGTCTCATTTACTTATAACTAATCTCCATAATCAGTAAAACAAAAAGTATTATTAACATTACTAATAAAATTCCTTTGATAGATTTCATTATTTTTGATATGATTTTGTCTAATTCATTAAAAATGAGAGACTGTTAACTTTAAATGACATGTTTCTTTAGAAATCCATTGTTTCTGTTTTGGAGGCTGTGCTTCTTGACTCTCAAATAATGAATCCAAGAATCAATATCTTCAAATTTAGGGGCTGTATATATTGCTAGAAGCACCTGATATGGTTCTTTCCATTCTTATTGAAGAGTTTCTGATTCCCAAATTTTCAGGTACACGTAATCTCCTGGTTAAAAATGATGAACTGGGGAATCTAAAGAAAGAGGCTCTGTGGCAGTTCCATATCCATATCAGAGTTCTTCCAAGGGATATCAAATACAATTCCATTTCATTATCCCCAGTAGCAGTCACATTTTGAACAAGGGTTAGAGTCTGATAAGATTTTCCATACATTAACATATGGACTAATTTTAGTCCTAGATCTGGATTGAATCTTGATTCTCGGAAGTGCTTAAGGAAGAGCATGAGGCCATTTTAAAGATATTTTCTGACAAATTTTACTTGTCTATTAGATTGTGGCCTTCAAGGAGTGTGTAAATTCAATTTGATTCCCAGAATTTTCCTCAATATTTGAATAATTTCAGACACAAAATGAGGACCTCTATTTGATTATATTCTTTTGGGGATTCCAAACCATGATATTATTTCTTTTAACATATTTTTAGCCACTTCTCTTGCCTATTGGTGCGACGGGAAAAAAAAAATCTTTTGGCCATATTTACTAATACCAATAGATATCTATATCCATTTTGTTGTGGCAATTCTGAAAAATCAATCTGCCAATAATTTTCAGGCAAGTTTCCCATATATATGGTTCCTGGGGGTGGTTATTTAATATTTCTCGGGTTATTCTTTAAACAAGTTTCACACTTTTTGTTACTGATTTTATTAGCTTTATCATCCTAACACTAATCACCTGTCTTCTTAAATCACTGATCATTGCCTCTGTTTCCCAATGAATTTTTCTATGCTTTTAGCTTTGATTGTGGTGAGACCACAACTTGATTTTTAGGACTAATGATCATTTTTCATATTTATTTGAATTGATTTAGCTAATTCCAAATCAACCTTACTGTAATTTGGGGTTTGTTGCTCAAATTTCACTTCTTTAACTAGTATTATTGTCATGATGCCTTTTTCTGCTCTCTCCTTTGCCTTTTTATTGACTAATTTATTTCCAATATTCACTGGGAAATTCCCAAATTGGTGGGCTTTGCAGTGCATTATTGCAACTTCTTTGGGTTTCTGCACCACTTGGAGCAATTGCAGAATTTCTTCTTGGTGTTTCATGGATGTTCCTTGTGCTGTCAGCATTCCTCTTTCTTTCCATGTGGCTCCATGGGCATGTACTACTCCAAAAGCATACTTTAAATCAGTCCATATATTCACTTTTTATGTTCTGTCCATTTTAGGGCTTTTATGAGGGCTAGTTATCAATTCCGCCTTTTGTGCTGAGGTGTTCACTGAGAGCGGCTTTGCATCAATAACAGAGTTTGTTATTGTTATTGCATATCCAGCCAATCTTCTTCCATTTCTCACGAGGCTGCTTCCATCAGTACATATCTCGAATTCTGGGTCAGGTATGTTCACTCTTCTGTTACTTCTGCTGGAATAAACTTGTTTGATGGTCTGTAGACAGTCATGACTTAGAACTTCTTCTTCTATTGAACTTAAAAAGATGGCAGGATTTATTGTTGTAGTTGTTTTTGATTTGACATAATCTTGTTCCAACAGGACAATTTGATGTTTGAGCATCCTGCTTGGGGATAACCAGTGTCCTCCTTTCTGTTCCAGAACAGAAAGTACCATATGCGGTACATAAGCTGTTCTTGGGTGTCCCGTTGTCAGCTTACAAGCTTCTTAAGTCAGGAGGACAGTTGCTGCTACAGCCCATAGACAACCTGGTCATCCTTAGCTAACATTGTCCAATTGTTTGGAGAAATAACCAACCGGTCTTCTTCATTCTCCATTTTTCTGAGAAAGCATTCTTCTGAGGGCCGAATGTTGTCTTTCATGAACAAACAGTTCAAAGGGTTTGGTTAAATCGGGCAACCCTAGAGCAGGAGTGAACATCAGAGCTACCTTTACATTCTGGAATGCCTTTCGAGCTTCAGGTTCTCACACAAGGGGTCCCTCCTTCAATTCCTTTAATCCACAGGTGACACCAGCCAGCCATTCCCAGAAACGTTTGCAGCTCCTTAGCTCCTTTTGGCTCCGGCATTTGGCAAATTGCCTCTTTTCTCTCATTTCCCAGTTGTCTTTGTCCCTGTGTGATTTCAAATCCCAAATACATGACAGTCTCTTTTCCAATCTGTGCTTTCTTCTTGGAAAATCTGTTATCACTTTGGCCCAAGAAATTTAGCAGGTTAGTAGTCAAGTTGAAATATTCTTCTCTGGTTTCTGTGGCTATTAAAATATCATCTACATATTGCAACACCAGTCTTTCAGGATAAATTATTTTGCATGTTTCTAATTCCTTAGCCAATTGATTTCCAAAGATCATTGGGCTATTTTTAAATCCTTGAGGTAGCACTGCCCAGGTGAGCTGAGTCTTCTGCCTAGTTGTGGGATTTTGCAGTTCAAAGGCAAAATATGCCTGACTATTTTTGTCAAGAAGAATACAGAAAAAGGCATCCTATAAGTTCAATACAGTGAACCACTTGTGATTTTCTTTTAAAGCTGTCAACAAGGATACAGGTTTGCCACTAAGGGGTGAATATCTTGAACTATTAAATTTATTGCTATTAAAATCTTGTACTAACCTATATTCCTCACTTTCTGGCTTTTTCACAGGTAAAATGGGAGTATTGAATTCTGATTCACATTCGACTAAGAGTCGATATTTTTTTAAAAAATTTTCAATCATTTTCTCAAGGCCTCTTCTAGCTTCTAATTTTAAAGGGTACTGGTTTTGTCTTACCAGTTTGGTGCTCTCCTTTAGAAAAATCTTTACCGGTTCTGCTGCTTTTGAATGTCCGGGAACTTCGCCAGCCCACACCAAAGGGTTACTGCATTGTCCACTTCTTGAGGGATTTCATATGGCTCTGAAGTTGTCTGCAACATAAAAATTCTTGCCTCTCTGGCTTTTGATTAGGGTATATTTAATTGAATGTCACAGTTTTAAAAATTAATTTGTGCTTTCAATTTGCTCAATAAATCTCTCCCCACTAAGGCAACAGGACACTCTGGCATGTATAAAAATTAGCCAGTTCCCCATTTTTACCCACCTTAAAGTTAAGGATTGAATGAAAAAATTATTTTCAGCTTTCCCTGTGGCACCAATTTTGTCTACATACTTTTTACTCAATTTTCTTCTACCAGTACTTAAAATGAATAGCTCCAGTATCAAAATAGAAAATCCATGGTTTGGGTCCCCAGCTGGATTGTAACCAGGGGTTCTGCTGCGGAATTCTCCCCCAGTCCTCTTTGCACCTCTGACAAAGGCATCTGCTGTGCTGCCAGTTTTTTGTTTCTTTTTCAGAATAAGGACATTCATTTTTCCAGTGCCACCATGCTTCACACTTTGCACACTGATATTCCCAATCTCTCTCCTATTGCAGTTATTTTATCCATTCCTCTACCACACCCCGACCTCATCCCCGGTTTGTTCCCCTACTGCTTGTCGAAGTGGTAGGGGGGGCAAGGCTTGAGCCGCTCCTTGTTCTATCTGGTCTTGTCAGCTTCCAGTTCTCCCTGCAATAGGACTGAAACCCTCATAATTCAACTGTCCCACTCTACAGCTCCCACCGGGGGTTCGGTGTTCTGGCCCCTTTTTCTACTGTTTCATTTGTTAAACCTGCATCAACACTTCCAGACCACACATAAAGATAATACAGAAATTTAACACATGAATTCTATGCTTTCCTCTTCAGTTCCACATTTTAAACATCACTTTCTATACTACAAGCCAGGATCTTTTCAACCTTTTTCCTTTTTTTTTTTTTTTTTTTTTTAATGCCAAAACCATCGGATCCTTGGGGATGTATCTGCAATCTTTCTGCCACTTGGGATGATTTCCCAAAGTAAAGAACAAATCAACATCGGGGACCACATCTCACTTTCCTTCCCTTCTACAAGATAACATCAACTGTAAAATATTGGATCAATTTTTTTTTTTCTAGTTACTGGGTCTCCCCTTATATCCTCCCAATGTTTAAGAACACATCCCAGTGGAGACTTCATTAATATTTCCCCTACCATTGAGGTAGACATAGAAGATATGTGTTTTCCCATATTTTACAAAGGAGTTTTTGGTACCAAAAAGACAATAACACTGTTCTACAAACAAAGTCAATCCCGTCACCAAGAAAAGTTTAAAACCCCAAATGCAATACTGTATATCATTCAAGTCCCTACACTGCAACACATGCATACAGACTTAAAAACAAAACAAAACAAAACAAAACGCACTGAAGCAACAATTAGCAGCTTGTAAATCACTTCTAAAACACCCTGGGGCCCCTTTCCAAGCTATGTACAAATCTTACCAATACTCCCCATACTCTTACTCTTAAACAATTTAGACTAAATGCCAAATACCAGATATATGCAAATGACAATTGTCCCAAATACAAAAACCAAACAAATGCAAATGACAATTGTCCCAAATACACAAATGTCCAACCCAGCAATAGCTTTCGCTTATGACTTACGGGCAGACGCCTAGGCTTCCAAACCAAACGGGTACCCTCTAAGCCCCAACCCTGCGAAGCTTTCGCCGCGCCTTACGGGCAGGCTATCCAGAGCAGACAGATTTCAAAGAAGAAGTGCCTTACCCTTTTCTCCAGGGAACGTTGCGAGGAGCTTTGTGAGTCGAGAGCGATGGGTCTCCCCGAGAATACCTCGGTGCCGGCTGGAGTTCGATCAACACTCGATCTCGTTCAGTCTCACTCGCAAGGTCCCATCTGGGTCGCCAAAACTGTTACCGAAATCCGGAATAAAACTCCTTAACAGCAATGAGAAGTTAAGAAGCAGGCACTTCTTTATTGCAGCGCTGGGCACACGGGGGATCGCTCCACCTAGCGTGCGCACCCATTTGATCAGCAGCACGGGTTAAATACACATTAATTATACATATTCATTAAATTCCAAGAAATAATATGCATAAACATAAATTTTCTGAGAAACCATTACATCATTTCCCTACCCACTCGCGCATGCCCAGTCTTTTGAGTCGAGGGTCTTTTGGTGGTCTTGGTGGTCGTCAAAACGCCCCCTCCTCAAATTCGCTGGTCAAACTCCTCCTTGAAATCTCCATATCTGGTCTTGAGAACAGGTCGCGGTGCTGCTTGATTTTCCTGGCTCCAAAGTGATGGCTCAGGGCCTATTTCTGCAGGTGGGGTTTGGGGGTGTTTGGGACTTACCATTGTATTAAAGATATGCTAGGCTAGCTTCTAACAAATGCTCATTATAAGATCTCTAGGGTCCCACTCCCTTTAGGAACAAACGAATTTTATGAAGATTTAACCTATGTGACTACAGTTCTATAGTTAGCAAGAATCACCTCATATTGATATTTAATTTTCAATGTTTATGTCATGTAACAGGGGGATGAGGATGCAGAAGAGGGATGAAACAACGCTGCTGGTCCAGGACCCATTGCTTCTCCTGCTCTCAGATCTGCTGCGAGAATTTGACGGTTTGGATGAGTTTTTCTCTCTCTCTCTCTCACCCCACCCTCCCTTCCTCCGCTGTACCTCTGGTCACTTCACTGTCATCCACTTAAGAGAACAGATTGGCGTCTTACACTCTTACAGTAGGAGGCTTTGAGGACACACAGCCTCACGCGCACACACGTGCCTGTCCTGCGCTTTCGGTTGCATACAGACCCTGCGGTGCATGTTGCCAGTCTGGCCTGCCGCCGGCTACGAAGAGGAATTCTTCCTCACCTGGAGAGGGAGGCTCCCTCTGGGCTGCAGCAGGAGGCCGATACCAGTCAGACGGCATTTGTTTTTTTCTTCCTTACCTTTCACCAGCCTCTCCAGCTTCCCGCTGCAGCAGCTCCTGTCCACAGCCAGTAAGTCCTCCCATGGCTCGCACTGGCCCCTCCACGGCCACCCGGGGCAGGGCAGCACCAGCCCCTCCAGCAGCACCCACCCCTTTACAGGGAGGGGCCGTCTCCACCACCCTCACTGCCCGCACCTGGGGCTCCTCCAGCCCCAGCCCACAGCTGGAGCCCGGCAGGAACTGGGGGCCATCGCCTGACCCCCACACTGCATCACCTCCTCCCCTGGGCTCCTCACCTCCCATGGCCCCGGGCAAAGGGAGCAGAAACGCAGCCATGAAGTCAAAGGAGACAGCGAGTGTTTATTCAGTCACGCACATAAGTCCGAGCAGCGAGTCTGCTCTGGAGCTTGCAGCCTCCGATCCCCTCTCCGTGTCACTGGAACGACTGCCAAGTCATTCCAGGAGCCACGCTCGTTGGTTCGGCAGGGAACGTACGGTGGGTCGGCTGCGTCCTGGAGCACCGGGCTGCCGGGCAGACTTGGAGGCTGCTAAAAACAAAGAGCAGGGCACGGAACACTACAAGAGAAGAGAAGAGAGGCAGCTTGCAAGACAGAGGGGCATAGCGAGAAAGCACGAGGCAGGAAACAGGATAGCGAGAGAAGGATGGGGACAGAGAAGGACAGGGAGCCTGACAGAGGTGGGCAAAGAAGCAGTGGAGAGAGGAAGAGAGGCAGCAGAAGAGGGAGAGGGAGCGGGACAGAGACCAGCAAAGAAGGATGGGGAGCAGGATGGAGATGCAGGAAAAACCTGAGCTGGTGTCCTGGTTTTGGCAGGGATGGAGTTAATTTTTCCTCTCAGTAGCTGGTATGTTTTGGATTTTGTGTGTGAAGAATGTTCATAAACACCCTGATGATATCAGTTGTTGTGAATGAGACCAAGGACACCGTCCTGCTTTCCAAGTCTCGCTAATTTGCAGATGCAGGAAGCTGGGAGAAAGACAGACAGCATAATTGATCCAAACTGGCCAAAGAGAGTGTTCCATGCCATAAACGTCATGCTCAGTATATAAGTGGGAGCAGGCGAGGGTGGGTATCTGCCTTCCTGGCATCCATCCTTCCTGCTTGTTTTTGCTGGCATCGTTCCCCCTACCTTGCTGGCTCCCTTTTGCTCCTTTGCTTGCTGCTCGGGTTTGTTTCCGTGATCGCTGCTCGGGACGGGCTGTATCGGTCATTGGGACATCGGGTGGTGAGAAAACACATATTGTTCACTTTGTATATTTTTGATATCCTTATATTCTGTTATTATTGTAGTTTTCCCTTTTATTTTAGTAAATTGTCTTCATCTCAACCCACGAGTTCTCCTTCCTTCCCAATTCTCTCCCCCATCCCCCTGGGGAGGGGGAGAGTGAGCGAGAAACTGTGTGGTGATTTGGGCTAAACCATCACAGTCATTTTGGCGCCCAACGTGGGGCTCGAAGGGTTGAGGTAAGGACAGATCTGACTAGAGTGTGTTAAAGTTGTTACAAGTGCTCATTATTTTATTTGAATCCCTGGTCACAATGTTGTACTACGTGTTCACATGGTTGTGTTATGTCTTTCCTAAGTTGCATCACGTATTTCCTTTGGTGCTGTTTATCATTTCTCGGAAATGGATGAGAATTCTCATGTTGATTTACTGGGCACTACTGGCTTATGATATGGTATCATCACTGGTCATTAAATTAATCTGGTCCTTGTTTTCGGCATTGCTGGCAACTCCGTACTTTGGATGCCATTTGGTAAGAATTATTAATAATCACACATTTTTCTTTTTCTCCCCGGAGAACCAATCTATAGGGAAGTCAGAGGAGGGTACCTTCCCATACTCCTTTACCTTCCCTTTTTCTTTTGAGCGAGTCACATCAGCTCTCGAGAATTTTGAATATCCTTGGGATGTGCAAGCCAGCATACTCCTATTGCTCTGTGTCCTAAACGGGTTTCAGATGTTGTTTAGGATTAAACAATTATTTACAAAATTCACCCGGAGATCTACCTTGAGGTTGGAGGGGCAGGGGTGGCATGGTATGTGGGAGAAGACAGGCAGGTACCTAGAAAACTTCTCGCCTCCAATGGTCTGGAACTTCACTCCCGAACAACTACAGAATCCAGATGAAGTGATCGAATATTTGAAAGAAAAATGCCATAGCTATTCTAAAGAGGCAAAGCTTACCGCTTTGTGCTGGGCACTGGCTAGTATCTACCAAACACTGCTTAATGTGCAGCACCCTCAGGAAGAAGGGAGAAAAAATCAACCGACCGATACCCTGGCTACTCCAGCCCCGGCTACCGGCCCTGCGGCTGCTCCAGCCCCAGCTACCGGCCCTGCGGCTGCTCCAGCCCCAATGACAGGCACTGCGGCTACTCCAACTCTAGCTACTGGCACTGCACCGAATCAGAGAACCAACCTGTGTCAGTATCAGTCGCCCCTGTACAGAAGAAGAAATCTTGGAAGCGAAAGTCAGCTCGTTTAGTAAGGGATGAGGGAAAACCAGGGACCTGGATGTACTTGGTGGGTGATGCGGGAGGATGGGGAAGTCCGATGTGTACCTCAAGGAGATCTGATTTTAGGTGAGAACAGCCAATAATTTGAACTGTATATAATCATTTCCATAGTTCTTATATGTCATATCAAAGGTATTGCAGCAAGAACACCCTGATCAGTGAAGAATGAGTTTCAATAAAACCAAGAGAGATGCAACGATGATGGAACAGGAACTGGCGCCCAACAATTTCCTCAAGATCAACATCTTCAATTTGCAGACCATGGACATGATACACCAGCCACGCCAGATGTACCAACTGCGAGTTCCAGATGCAGCATGCAACAGTCCCATACTACATACCATCTCTCTTGTCCTGAAAGACTGTATGACATATGGAACCCAAAGTCATGGACTAAATGAACTCAACAGACTTTGGAGGGATAGCCCACAGATTGAAGGAGTTACATCTATGTGTGTGTATATGTATACGCATGACGTAGGTGGTATGGAATAAGGGGTGGATACTGTCCTGGTTTTGGCAGGGATGCGGCAAGTCCCTTAGGAAAAATGCAGTCACGCATCGCAGACGTACCTTGTACTTGCAGACCGCTGCGGCTCCTTTCCATCCATCTCGTACTTTCATGGCCAAGGAAAGGGCGACCACGGTGAAACGCTGGCAGCAGACATTCAGCAGAGAGAGGGAAAAACCCCTTAGTTTGAAGCTAGGCAGGAATCTAACTCTTCCTTTTGGGGCGAGGTTTCTCAGGACTAAAACCACGTGAAGGACAGAGTATCTTGCAGCACCTTTGGTACAGCTGCTGATACCGGCCTTTAAAGCTTTTGCATTTTTCAGACACCCGGGCCTTTTTTTGACTCATTGGCAGCTTTAGTTTCACTCGAACCGCTGTCCTACATACAGGCAGGGGACAGACACAGATGCCTACATACATTTTCTCAACCCTAAGTACAGCCGAGATCTCCTCACCCTCTATGTGCCAAGTTGAATATTTGTTTGTTAAGGAGCACAGCAACACTTCTGTCCTCGTGAACTGCCTCCGAGCAGAGGAGGGCTCTGGGATTTCCTGGACGCCAGTGCTCCCGCTTTCACTGTCAACTCCGCACGGCCACCCACCGGAAAAAAGGCCTCAAAATAACGGACGTCAGACGATTGCTGCCACACCAAAAGTGCCAGCACTGAAAGCTCGTGCTGCTCCTCGCCGGCCCTTGGCAGAGCATCTACAGTACCACAGACATCGGGGCTCCGGGCTTTCCCTGACGAACAGGGCTTCGACATTTACCACCAGCTGCACCTGGGTGCCCACTGAAAAAAAAACCTTGAAAAATCACGAACATTGGACGATTGCTCCCACACCAAAAGTGCCAGCAACTCAAGCTCTTGCTGCTCCTCACCGGCCATTGGCAGCGTATCTACAGCACCACAGACATCGGGGCTCCAAGCTTTCCCTGACGAACAGGGCTTCGACATTTACCACCAGCTGCACCTGGGTGCCCCCTGAAAAAAAAACCCCAAAAATCACAAATGTCGGACGATTCCTGCCACACCTTAAATGCCAGCCTGTCAAGCTCTTGCTGCTACTCACCGGCCATTCCCAGCGCATCTACAGCACCACAGACATCGGGGCTCCGGGCTTTCCCTAACGAACACACTCTCTCTCTCTCTCTCTTGCCCGCGCGCTCTCTCACACGCGCCTGCGCGCTCTCTCTCACACGCGCCCGCGCGCTCTCTTCATCCACCTACTCCCATTTTGGTAAACATCCATTGGTTACTTCCCAAATCCAACAGGGAAGATTATAAAGGATGTTGTAGTTTAGTCACCCCGGTACTTGTGGTAGCCAATTTGTTCGTCACACGTTACTAAGGTAGCTAAATTTGGGTGACCCTCTCTGGAAGAACGTCCTATAATGCTGTCGCATCAAACGAGACCTTGCCGTTATGTATTCTTTCAGTTACACATTACTGCTAAGATGCAGAAAAATATTACAAGGCTGATCATAAATCCAGTTAAACGATTGATCACTTTTAAAATTTAGGCTTCCAAATTAATTATCAGGCCTGTGCAGCTCACTCAGAATTCCTGTGAAAGACAAAAGAAAAAAAAAATATGCTCGGTTGAGGATGCAACAAGCAGTTAAAAGGAGGGTATTATCCACTGGGTACTGATGGGGTGTATTTTTCCTGCTTCCATGAAAAAAAGCCCACTGTTTGTGTTGCCCATCTCCCACAAAGGTGGGGCTGTCAGCAGATGCGTGACATTTCTTTTCCTTCAAGTGAATATCATTTCCGGTTAGACCACGTTGATACCACCTTGCTCAGCTCCTTGAGGGATAAACTGTAAAGACAGCATTGCTGACAGGTGCCTCGCAGTCCTCCTTCTGCGGTTTTCAAACAAGGACTGGATTGACTGACTGGCTAGGCCGGGGGGTGAAGCACAAGTCCCTACTTCCTGGATAGCATCTATGTGGTTATCTTAGCAGGCCAGCTGCTTCCCTGGTAACGGAGAACGGACAGTCTGCTGTCCCCGCTGCAGGACCGTTACGCCTCTGGCTTCCACAGAAACTGCACTCCACCCGTGGGAATAGCAACCGAGGCTTACTGTGAAACCTGCATTCGGCTCATGAAAGCAGCAACTGCAGACGAAATCAAAACGGAACAAACATTGCATCTTAGGGCCAGGAAACAAATACAGACATGGCTAGAGGGAAGACAGAACCAAACTGCTAGCCTGCATCAGAGATGCAGACTCCACAACTCTGCTGAGGAAATGACAGAGAGCTCTGGTGGGGGCGAGAGGAGCGTGGAATTAGAGGCAAATGAAGGACCGCTGACACAACGAGGTACTAGGGACGAGATCCAAACAGAGTACAGATATCCTTGGGGAACTGATGATGAAACACAGACACTGGATGGGGCGGAAGAACAGTATGAACGCTCTGACACAAATTGAAAGCCCGAGGAAGACTTGTCTCCTCAATTAACAAAAACAAAAAACTTGCCGCATACCTGAAGGATGGCCAGAGAACACAAGGACGCTTACAGGAAGCGACGTGCGAGAAGCAGAGGGGAGCCAAAATACGCGGAGAAATAGAAAGCGGCTTGAAGGCGCAAAGGTATTGGGAAGAAATTGGAACAGACGGCACAGGATGCGTGAGGAAGATTAACAAAATGGAAGGTGGGACTAAATTACATCTCTGAGCATAAGGAATGACCCGATGAGATGTTCTGACAAACAAATATACAAATTACGTTCCAGAGGTAAAAGCCAGCCGAGGAGACCCTCTGAAGCCTCACAAAGAAATGGAGACAAGAGAAAAACCGTCTGAGACAAAAATAAAATTTTTAAAAGCTCAACGTGAGTGACAGACATAAAAAAATAAAAATATGCAGCTCAGTAACAGTAGACATAGAAATAAAATCCTAAAGTCAACGTGGTATAAGGCAAAAAGGAAAAAAGAATGCAAGTAGGGACAGAATGCTAGATAAAACTGGGCATAGAACAAAACAAATAGAAAACAGCACCATAAAAAGATGAAAAAATGAATAGACAAGCACAAGATGCAAAGTAAACAGGGAAGCGGAAATACAATTGAAAAATTGAGAGAGTAGGTGGGACATGAGAAAAAATTAAATAGACATGGGACCTGAATAAAAGCAAACATAAAAAAAAAATTTTTTAAACTGCAAGAAAAAAAGAAATGAAAATAGGAAAAAGGATAACAGACATATCAAAGTAAACAAACACATAGATAAAAAAATAAACAAAACAACAAGGTACACTACAGACTAGAATGGAAAAAAAAAAAATTACAATGACCCAGATAAAAAGACACAGAAAAAAAAAAAACGACACAAGGACCCACAAAGACATGAAAAAATAAGGAACCAATAAAAAATCATGAACCTGAATAAAAGTAGACAGAAAGAAAATGTTAAAGGTGACAGTGTACAGGACTCATAGAAAAAAAAAAACCCCAAAAATAAAGACCAAAAAATCCATAAAAGGGAATGTATGAACAAAAATTTAATAGCAAGGGCATAAAGATAAAGAAAAAAATTAAAAACAGCCAAAAAAATTAAACAGAGAAAGACACAGAAAGAAAATGTAAAAAGCGACTGGGTACAGGACAAACTACAACATTAAAAAGTAAATATGAAAAATCAAATAAAAATAAAGAGGAGAAAGGTAAATTTACAAGGTGACAGCATACAAGACATACGGCAGAACATGAAAAACCAGAGAGAGACATCCTGATAAAAGTAGACGTCAAACAAAAATTTTTAGAGTGACAGCACACAGTAAACATAAAAAAAATTTGAAAGTTGACATAGAAAATGAAATAAACAAACACCAATGGTAAGAAGTTTGAAAATAAAAAAAAACACAGACAGACAAAAATGGAACGATAGGAACAGTTACCTAGAGAAAATTACACATAACAAGAAGAAAATTTGAAAACCGACTTGGTGACAAACAGGTAATAAAAAACACAACGAGGACTGAGATAAGATTAAACATACAAAAAAACCAATTTAAAATCAAGAGGAATAAAAAAAATAAAGGCACAAAAAAAAAAAAAAAAAAAAGGACACCTAACAACAACAGAACAATATTGACAAACACACGGATATTATTACTTCTTCGGATACAAACCAAGCCCACTATCTTAACACTTTCTATACATAGAAAAAATTCCAAAAATCACCGTGACTAAAGAAAATTAAGAAACGATTTGGTTAAAAAAAAAAAACCAGTGACTGCTATAAAAGTAAACAAAGGCAGTGGATCTTACAAAGAAAAGATTAGGAAAATAGAAAAAAAATTGAAATGTAAAAACAATGTGTTAAAACATGAACAACGGGGTAAAAAAATCACAAATAAGTGGTGTATAGCACAAACCAGAAAAACACTACAATAAACATTAAGCTGAATAAAATGAGACAGAAAATACGAAAACCTACGGAGATTAGAGAGATTGTTCTAGTTTCATCTAAGATGGACTTACATTTCCTCTCAATACCTAATGTGTTTTTTTTAATTTCCTATCAGAACAATATTGACAAACACACTGATGTTGTTACTTGTTCTGATACAGACCAAGACCACTATCCTGTCTTTCCAGGGTCCGCTAATGTGCGGGTGCAGGAAACTGAGACGGATATACCTGGAACAGCTGACCCCGTCTAGCCAGAAAATACAACCCCCCAACCCAAACCTACACAAATGAATAACGACATAAAGAAAAAATTTTAAAAAGACAAAAATGGCAAACCAAAACACATCTGTGCAAAAAAATTTACAAGCTAACGGCAGCACCAAAGGATTAGAAATAATTGTGTAAAAACAGGGAACAGAAATAAAGTATGCATAGAAAGAGTATTTAAAAAACATGTGGTAACAAAGAAATAAGGGAAAAAATGAAAGATAGGGACAGCTCACCAAAATAAATGTAACAATAAATGGAAAAATCAATACCTCTAAGGAAACACTGAGACTAAGTAAAATATGAAAGAGCAATTTAAAAACGGGAAATGGGATAAAGGTAGAAAACATAAACAACTGAGATAATGGAAATAAATGAAAAAAAAATTGAAATCAACACAGGGAGCTAAACACATGTACAAATAAAATCTAAAAAGCGAGGAGGCTAACAAAATTCAAGGTATAAAAATAGATACTGCAAAATGAATACAAAAAAAAAACAAAATAAAACTAGACAAACTTTTTAAAGCAACAGAGATGGGGGAAATAACAAAAAATTAAAAAACATTGAGGGCAAACTAAAATGTAGATGTAGAAAAAAATTTAAAAAGCAGCAACACTAAGGAAGGTTGATAAATAATGAAAACTAACCAATGCAATAAACATAAAAAAACCTGAAAAAAGCACAGGGCATTCCCAAAATAGACAAAAAAAACCAACCAAAAAATAGGAACAGCACACTAAAACCAAGATAGAACAAAAACTACAAAAATCACAGCACTGGATAAACACTATACTGGTTTTTTTTTTTTAATAAAAGTAGAGTACACATAGAATAAGCAAGGAAAAAGCAAGATCATTCAAGTAAATAAATAGAAAAATTAAACCGTAAAGACGACAAACTCAGTCATGTAGAGATACTTGAAAAAGCAAGGTTGCAAATGAAAGGCAAAAAACATTGGCAAAAAAGCAACAACATAAAGACAGCAAACAAGATAAATGCAGAACATTCAAAAAGCAAAATGATTTATAGAAACAAGCATAAAAAAAAAAAACTGATGAAAACCTAAACCAGAAATGCAAAAAAAAATGTGAAAAGCAAATGCTCCAATAAAGAAATGCTTCAAAAATAAATACAGCAAGGAGATTAAAAATCATAATATGTTAGAATACAGTAAGATTACAGAAATAATGAAAAAAATAACAAATAGCAATATCAAAATAAAATAGAAATAATGAAATTGGGTGAAAAATTCCCAAATAACAGAGTCCACCTAAGAGACGTACAAAATTTAAAAATCAAGGACACTAGACATTGTTGGAATGCAATTAAAAAAAAATAAAGATAGCAAAATAAAGACATAAACCAGATAGAAGTAAAGACAACATATCAACATCAATTGAAGATTAAAGAAATGATAAAAAAAAAAATGAAATAAAACACTCAATGTCAACCAACAAAAATAAAAAAGGAGAAAGAGAATTTTGAAAGTCAGGATTCTGTGGAACAACAAGAAATTATTATTTTAAAACTGCAAAGGGCATAAAATTAGCCACTGAAATGCTGAAAAAGGAACGGGGAATAGCTGATAAAAGGAAATCTAAAAAAATAGCTACAGCACGGCAAAAAAAGAATTAGGAAGAAACTATCAAAATCAAGAATGCTAAGGAAATAAATAGTTTTTAAAAGACAGCACACAAAAGAAAAGTAGGTACGAAAAAGCGGTGATGTTAGAGAAAATAAGACAAAAAGTTAAAAAAAAAAAAAAAAAAAAGGCAGACAGCTACCTAAAACAGATGTATTAAAAAAAAATGAAGAATTCGGACACTAAGGAAACGTGACAAAAAATTTAAAAACCAATAAATAAAGACAGCAAGCAATATAAATATACAAAGTTTTTTAAATTACAGGCACTACGGAGAATAATAAAAAAAAATATTTACATCAAAATAAAACTGTCGTAGTTCAGCCCCGATCAGACGAGACTACGCAGTCTGTCTCTCGTTCCCCCCACCCTCCGAGAGAATAGGGGGAGATGATATAAGAAAAACGGCTCAAGGTTTGAGATAGGGACGGGGAGAAATCCTTAAAGTTACCGTCACGGGCAAAACAGACTCGACTTGGGGAAAACTATTCATTTATTTCTAAAATTAGCAGGAGAATGAGACAGGGAACAAGATAACCTCCCCCCACCCCTCCCTCTTCCCGGGCTTAACATTATCTCTCCTACCTTCCCCTCCCGAGCGGCACGGGGGGTTGGAAAAGGGAATGGGGGTCGCTGTCAGTTCATCACGCGTTGTTTTACGCCTCTGTATCATCGTCGGGGGAAGAACTCCTCGCATTCCTCCTCTGCTCCAGCGTGGGGTCCCTCCCACGGGCCACAGTCCTTCGTGGAACTGCACCGGCATGGGTCATCTCATCCACGGGCTGCAGTCCCTCTAGAGCAGCTGTCCCAGCGGGCCCTCCACGGGCCGCAGCCTCCTTCAGGCCTCCACCTGCTCCGGCGTGGGGTCCTCCACGGGCTGCAGGTGGATCTCTGCCCCTCCGTGGACCTCCATGGGCTGCAGGGGGACAACCTGCTCCACCATGGTCGTCACCACGAGTTGCAGAGGAATCTTGGCCAGGAGCCGCATTACTCCTCCCCCTCCTCCTTCACTGACCTTGGCGTCTGCAGCCGTTCCTCACAACAGGCTGGCAGACGCCTCTCAGGACCCTTTTTACATCTTATTCACTTCTCATCTCCTCTCCACTTCTTGCAGCCAGGCCGGGCCGAGTTGGGCCCAGTCGGCTGCCCGGCGGGAGGCCAGAGGGTGAGGCCTGCAAGGCCCACGAGGCTCGCGCTTCCCCCTCTCTGCCCCCCGCTCAGCTGCTTCACATCTTCTCCTCCTTTTTTTCCTGTTTTCCCCTACTTAAATACGTTATCGCAGAGGCGTTATCACGGGACATTCTGCTACCAATTGGCTTGGCCTTGGCCAGCAGCGGGTCCACCCTAGGCCTGGCCGAGTCCACTGAACAAAGGGGAGCGACTTCTAGCAGTTTCCGACAGAAGCTACCACCTTAGGCCCCCCCCTCACTAACAAAACCCGAACAAAAACGAAGACAAAAAAAAAAATCTAATGGGGAACAACATTAACAAAACACTAGACATACCAAAAAAAAAAAGACGTGGAAGGAAAAATACAGCCACAGAATAAACATTGCAAAAGCAACAAGAACACAGAAATAAAAGGGGAAAAAAAAAAAACCTGACCCCAAACTTAACCAGGTGTGTACAAAAATGTAAAAAGCAAGGATGCTAATAAAAAACAAGAAATAATTAGCATAAACACATCAGGACGGGGAAAAAAGATGATGAATGAATACACCTTTTAAAGTGAGGCAGATCACGGAAAGACATGTTAAAATTTCAAACTAAAAACGATAAACTAACATAAGCATATAAAAAATTTGAAATGTAGAGACGCAAACACAACATAATATCTAATTAAGGGACAACAAAATACGGAAAAGACATAAAAATAGAAAATTTAAACAGTAAAACATAACACCAATAAATAGAAAAATTTGAAAAAACACACCTACCTAAAACAATAGTAGAAGGAAAATTTATAAAATAAATGCACTTATAACAAAAAAAAAAAAATTTAAAGACAAAAAATAAAATAAAAATAAAAATAAAATATCACAAGCTACAGGGATAAAGAAAATGAAAAAAAAAAACCAACAAAAAATAATGGTAAACTGAAACAAAAAAAAAGTAGAAATAAAATTTACCATGCAAAGGTGTTACATGACATAAATGTTGAAAATTAAATATCAATATGAGGTGATTCTTGCTAACTATAGAACTGTAGTCACATAGGTTAAATCTTCATAAAATTCGTTTGTTCCTAAAGGGAGTGGGACCCTAGAGATCTTATAATGAGCATTTGTTAGAAGCTAGCCTAGCATATCTTTAATACAATGGTAAGTCCCAAACACCCCCAAACACCACCTGCAGAAATAGGCCCTGAGCCGTCACTTTGGAGCCAGGAAAATCAAGCAGCACCGCGACCTGTTCTCAAGACCAGATATGGAGATTTCAAGGAGGAGTTTGACCAGCGAATTTGAGGAGGGGGCGTTTTGACGACCACCAAGACCACCAAAAGACCCTCGACTCAAAAGACTGGGCATGCGCGAGTGGGTAGGGAAATGATGTAATGGTTTCTCAGAAAATTTATGTTTATGCATATTATTTCTTGGAATTTAATGAATATGTATAATTAATGTGTATTTAACCCGTGCTGTTGATCAAATGGGTGCGCACGCTAGGTGGAGCGATCCCCCGTGCGCCCAGCGCTGCAATAAAGAAGTGCCTGCTTCTTAACTTCTCATTGCTGTTAAGGAGTTTTATTCCGGATTTCGGTAACAGTTTTGGCGACCCAGATGGGACCTTGCGAGTGAGACTGAACGAGATCGAGTGTTGATCGAACTCCAGCCGGCACCGAGGTATTCTCGTGGAGACCCATCGCTCTCGACTCACAAAGCTCCTCGCAACGTTCCCTGGAGAAAAGGGTAAGGCACTTCTTCTTTGAAATCTGTCTGCTCTGGATAGCCTGCCCGTAAGGCGCGGCGAAAGCTTCGCAGGGTTGGGGCTTAGAGGGTACCCGTTTGGTTTGGAAGCCTAGGCGTCTGCCCGTAAGTCATAAGCGAAAGCTATTGCTGGGTTGGACATTTGTGTATTTGGGACAATTGTCATTTGCATTTGTTTGGTTTTTGTATTTGGGACAATTGTCATTTGCATTTGTTTGGTTTTTGTATTTGGGACAATTGTCATTTGCATTTATCTGGTATTTGGCATTTAGTCTAAATTGTTTAAGAGTAAGAGTATGGGGAGTATTGGTAAGATTTGTACATAGCTTGGAAAGGGGCCCCAGGGTGTTTTAGAAGTGATTTACAAGCTGCTAATTGTTGCTTCAGTGCGTTTTGTTTTGTTTTGTTTTGTTTTTAAGTCTGTATGCATGTGTTGCAGTGTAGGGACTTGAATGATATACAGTATTGCATTTGGGGTTTTAAACTTTTCTTGGTGACGGGATTGACTCTGTTTGTAGAACAGTGTTATTGTCTTTTTGGTACCAAAAAAAACTCCTTTGTAAAATATGGGAAAACACATATCTTCTATGTCTACCTCAATGGTAGGGGAAATATTAATGAAGTCTCCACTGGGATGTGTTCTTAAACATTGGGAGGATATAAGGGGAGACCCAGTAACTAGAAAAAAAAAAAATTGATCCAATATTTTACAGTTGATGTTATCTTGTAGAAGGGAAGGAAAGTGAGATGTGGTCCCCGATGTTGATTTGTTCTTTACTTTGGGAAATCATCCCAAGTGGCAGAAAGATTGCAGATACGTCCGCAAGGATCCGATGGTTTTGGCATTAAAAAAAAAAAAAAAAAAAAAAGGAAAAAGGTTGAAAAGATCCTGGCTTGTAGTATAGAAAGTGATGTTTAAAATGTGGAACTGAAGAGGAAAGCATAGAATTCATGTGTTAAATTTCTGTATTATCTTTATGTGTGGTCTGGAAGTGTTGATGCAGGTTTAACAAATGAAACAGTAGAAAAAGGGGCCAGAACACCGAACCCCTGGTGGGAGCTGTAGAGTGGGACAGTTGAATTATGAGGGTTTCAGTCCTATTGCAGGGAGAACTGGAAGCTGACAAGACCAGATAGAACAAGGAGCGGCTCAAGCCTTGCCCCCCCTACCACTTCGACAAGCAGTAGGGGAACAAACCGGGGATGAGATCGGGGTGTGGTAGAGGAATGGATAAAATAACTGCAATAGGAGAGAGATTGGGAATATCAGTGTGCAAAGTGTGAAGCATGGTGGCACTGGAAAAATGAATGTCCTTATTCTGAAAAAGAAACAAAAAACTGGCAGCACAGCAGATGCCTTTGTCAGAGGTGCAAAGAGGACTGGGGGAGAATTCCGCAGCAGAACCCCTGGTTACAATCCAGCTGGGGACCCAAACCATGGATTTTCTATTTTGATACTGGAGCTATTCATTTTTAAGTACTGGTAGAAGAAAATTGAGTAAAAAGTATGTAGACAAAATTGGTGCCACAGGGAAAGCTGAAAATAATTTTTTCATTCAATCCTTAACTTTAAGGTGGGTAAAAATGGGGAACTGGCTAATTTTTATACATGCCAGAGTGTCCTGTTGCCTTAGTGGGGAGAGATTTATTGAGCAAATTGAAAGCACAAATTAATTTTTAAAACTGTGACATTCAATTAAATATACCCTAATCAAAAGCCAGAGAGGCAAGAATTTTTATGTTGCAGACAACTTCAGAGCCATATGAAATCCCTCAAGAAGTGGACAATGCAGTAACCCTTTGGTGTGGGCTGGCGAAGTTCCCGGACATTCAAAAGCAGCAGAACCGGTAAAGATTTTTCTAAAGGAGAGCACCAAACTGGTAAGACAAAACCAGTACCCTTTAAAATTAGAAGCTAGAAGAGGCCTTGAGAAAATGATTGAAAATTTTTTAAAAAAATATCGACTCTTAGTCGAATGTGAATCAGAATTCAATACTCCCATTTTACCTGTGAAAAAGCCAGAAAGTGAGGAATATAGGTTAGTACAAGATTTTAATAGCAATAAATTTAATAGTTCAAGATATTCACCCCTTAGTGGCAAACCTGTATCCTTGTTGACAGCTTTAAAAGAAAATCACAAGTGGTTCAGAAGACTCAGCTCACCTGGGCAGTGCTACCTCAAGGATTTAAAAATAGCCCAATGATCTTTGGAAATCAATTGGCTAAGGAATTAGAAACATGCAAAATAATTTATCCTGAAAGACTGGTGTTGCAATATGTAGATGATATTTTAATAGCCACAGAAACCAGAGAAGAATATTTCAACTTGACTACTAACCTGCTAAATTTCTTGGGCCAAAGTGATAACAGATTTTCCAAGAAGAAAGCACAGATTGGAAAAGAGACTGTCATGTATTTGGGATTTGAAATCACACAGGGACAAAGACAACTTGGAAATGAGAGAAAAGAGGCAATTTGCCAAATGCCGGAGCCAAAAGGAGCTAAGGAGCTGCAAACATTTCTGGGAATGGCTGGCTGGTGTCACCTGTGGATTAAAGGAATTGAAGGAGGGACCCCTTGTGTGAGAACCTGAAGCTCGAAAGGCATTCCAGAATGTAAAGGTAGCTCTGATGTTCACTCCTGCTCTAGGGTTGCCCGATTTAACCAAACCCTTTGAACTGTTTGTTCATGAAAGACAACATTCGGCCCTCAGAAGAATCCTTTCTCAGAAAAATGGAGAATGAAGAAGACCGGTTGGTTATTTCTCCAAACAATTGGACAATGTTAGCTAAGGATGACCAGGTTGTCTATGGGCTGTAGCAGCAACTGTCCTCCTGACTTAAGAAGCTTGTAAGCTGACAACGGGACACCCAAGAACAGCTTATGTACCGCATATGGTACTTTCTGTTCTGGAACAGAAAGGAGGACACTGGTTATCGCCAAGCAGGATGCTCAAACATCACATTGTCCTGTTGGTACAAGATGATGTCAAATCGAGAACAACTACAACAATAAATCCTGCCATCTTTTTTAAGTTCAATAGAAGAAGAAGTTACTGTCTACAGACCATCAAACAAGTTTATTCCAGCAGAAGTAACAGAAGAGTGAACATACCTGACCCAGAATTCGAGATATGTACTGATGGAAGCAGCCTCGTGAGAAATGGAAGAAGATTGGCTGGATATGCAATAACAATAACAAACTCTGTTATTGATGCAAAGCCGCTCTCAGTGAACACCTCAGCACAAAAGGCTGAATTGATAACTAGCCCTCATAAAAGCCCTAAAATGGACAGAACATAAAAAGTGAATATATGGACTGATTTAAAGTATACTTTTGGAGTAGTACATGCCCATGGAGCCACATGGAAAGAAAGAGGAATGCTGACAGCACAAGGAACATCCATTAAACACCAAGAAGAAATTACTGCAAAGCCCACCAATTTGGGAATTTCCCAGTGAGTATTGGAAATAAATTAGTCAATAAAAAGGCAAAGGAGAGAGCAGAAAAAGGCATCATGACAATAATACCAGTTAAAGAAGTGAAATTTGAACAACAAACCCCAAATTACAGTAAGGTTGACTTGGAATTAGCTAAATCAATTAAAATAAAAATGAAAAAGATCATTAGTCCTAAAAATCAAGTTGTGGTCTCACCACAATCAAAGCTAAAAGCATAGAAAAATTCATTGGGAAATAGAGGCAATGATCAGTGATTTAAGAAGACAGGTGATTAGTGTTAGGATGATAAAGCTAATAAAATCAGTAACAAAAAGTGTGAAACTTGTTTAAAGAATAACCCGAGAAATATTAAATAACCACCCCCAGGAACCATATATATGGGAAACTTGCCTGAAAATTATTGGCAGATTGATTTTTTCAGAATTGCCACAACAAAATGGATATAGATATCTATTGGTATTAGTAAATATGGGCAAAAGATTTTTTTCCTGTCGCACCAATAGGCAAGAGAAGTGGCTAAAAATATGTTAAAAGAAATAATATCATGGTTTGGAATCCCCAAAAGAATATAATCAAATAGAGGTCCTCATTTTGTGTCTGAAATTATTCAAATATTGAGGAAAATTCTGGGAATCGAATTTACACACTCCTTGAAGGCCACAATCTAATAGACAAGTAAAATTTGTCAGAAAATATCTTTAAAATGGCCTCAAGCTTTTCCTTAAGCACTTCCGAGAATCAAGATTCAATCCAGATCTAGGACTAAAATTAATCCATATGTTAATGTATGGAAAATCTTATCAGACTCTAACCCTTATTCAAAATGTGACTGCTACTGGGGATAATGAAATGGAATTGTATTTGATATCCCTTGGAAGAACTCTGATATGGATATGGAACTGCCACAGAGCCTCTTTCTTTAGATTCCCCGGTTCATCATTTTTAACCAGGAGATTATGTGTACCTGAAAATTTGGGAATCAGAAACTCTTCAATAAAAATGGAAAGAACCATATCAGGTGCTTCTAGCAATATATACAGCCCCTAAATTTGAAGATATTGATTCTTGGATTCATTATTTGAGAGTCAAGAAGCACAGCCTCCAAAACAGAAACAATGGATTTCTAAAGAAACATGTCATTTAAAGTTAACAGTCTCTCATTTTTAATGAATTAGACAAAATCATATCAAAAATAATGAAATCTATCAAAGGAATTTTATTAGTAATGTTAATAATACTTTTTGGTTTACTGATTATGGAGATTAGTTATAAGTAAATGAGACTTATTGAAAAAAAATTAAATAAGTCTCAAAGGGGGGAAATGTTACATGACATAAATGTTGAAAATTAAATATCAATATGAGGTGATTCTTGCTAACTGTAGAACTGTAGTCACATAGGTTAAATTTTATACGAAATCTATTTGTCCTTAGAGGGAGTGGGACGCTAGAGATCTTATAATACGCATTTGTTAGAAGCTAGCCTAGCATATCTTTAATACAATGGTAAGTCCCAAACACCCCCAAACACCACCTGCAGAAATAGGCCCTGAGCCGTCACTTTGGAGCCAGGAAAATCAAGCAGCACCGCGACCTGTTCTCAAGACCAGATATGGAGATTTCAAGGAGGAGTTTGACCAGCGAATTCGAGGAGGGGGCGTTTTGACGACCACCAAGACCACCAAAAGACCCTCGACTCAAAAGACTGGGCATGCGCGAGTGGGTAGGGAAATGATGTAATGGTTTCTCAGAAAATTTATGTTTATGCATATTATTTCTTGGAATTTAATGAATATGTATAATTAATGTGTATTTAACCCGTGCTGTTGATCAAATGGGTGCGCACGCTAGGTGGAGCGATCCCCCGTGCGCCCAGCGCTGCAATAAAGAAGTGCCTGCTTCTTAACTTCTCATTGCTGTTAAGGAGTTTTATTCCGGATTTCGGTAACAAAGGGATGAGGAACAGAGGAAGAACCAAATAGGGGTTGTAAACTAAATAGATGAAATTACCAAAACGTAATTTAAAAGGTAGAAGACAGGCACAAAGAGATAAAAAAACACAGGCAGAGAACACGAGATGAGTGGAGCTGTAAAGGCAAAATTTAGAAAACAACAGAGTACAATTCCCAGAAGGAACAATGAAAAAATAAGACCAAGGGGCTTAATGGAAAAAAAACCCAAAACTTAGCAATGTCAAACTAAAACGTAGATAGAGAAGGAAAATGTAAAAAGCGACAGCGCTAGGGAAAACTGAGGGGGGGCGTGGGAAAAGTTAAAAACTAATAATGCTGAAAGACATAAAAGTAGAAAATTTTTAAAGCCCGAGGTTTAAGACAAGAAGGAACACACAATACAGTCAGAGAACTCAAACGCAAACAGAGGCAGATATTTGTAAAAGTGGCGGCGCTAAAAACAGACAAGAGAAAAAATGCAGATAAAAAAAAAGTGACCAATATAAAGGTAGACATAGAGGGAAAAAAGAAAAAAGAAAAGAAAATACATCAAGCATGAGGGAAATAGAGACAGCAGACCACAACAGAGATGTAAAAAGAATCTCTAAAAAGCCAGGAAGCTAAGGAAAGACAAGAAACAATGAACAAAAAAACCCCAGCAAACATAATACAAGTAGACAGGAAACTTAAAAAGCAAAAAGTAATAACTAAATAATGAAAAAAAACCCTTAAAAAGGCATAAAACAAGGAGCTAAACCAGAGGTAAAAATAAACTTCAAAAAGCCACCACACTGATGACAGACAAAAAATAACTAAAGAAGGGAAAAATCAAGACAATCACCAGCACGAAGGTAGACAGATGCTTTTTAAAGCAGTGACATTTAAGGAAAAAGAAGACAAAATGGTCTCGTGAAACCGAGACAGACACATAGAAAGAAAATTTTTAAGGCGAGGACACTAATGAAAGATGAGATAGAATTTAAAAACGAATACAGCAAATTAAAGGCTGGGAGGGAACTGAAATCAGACAAATATTTGCTGGACCGCAGGGATGAAGACCATAAGGGAAAAATTCTTAAAGGGGGACAGCAACCCGATACCGTAGCCTCGGCCAAAAGAAACTCTCCAAGATTCGATTCTGGAGTTTTAAAAAGCTGGCATTCTTTCATGACGCTGCTAGGTACACGGGGGATAGGTTCCACCTAGCGTACGTGTTGCAAATCGTAACAGACAAACCTTATCTTGCCCAACTCTATCTGGATGCAATACATTTCTCAGAATGCGTATACAAATTCATTCTCTTGCCTGGAACTAACTGTAGTACTCGCGTCTTTCTTACACGTGTGCTTCAAGTCCTTTACGGTCTTCTGCACGGGTCTTTGGTGGTCTTCAGGACCCTCTGGGGACTGCTTTCTTAGAGTGTTTTAGTTGAACCTAGCTTTGAAGCGTACGCAGCGTGGACCGACTCGTACGGCTCGCTGCTGCTTCTCGAATCGCGAGGCTGGCGACTTCCTCGAGTCCCTTGTCTGTCTGCACAAACCTAAAAGTTTTAAAAGTGTTTCAGTTGAGCACAAATCAAGCACAACGTGTCCACCGCAAAAGGCACAGCGCAATCTTCTCCCTTTCACCTTTTGCTCAAGGTAACCACCAAAGACAGACTTAGACATAAAAATGAAAAAGCAAGGGCGGTAAGAAAGGAGAAGACACGATTAAAAGAAAAGAGAGGAAAGGGAATAAAAGAGAGACAGAAACGGAATGTTTTAAAACAAAATAGGACTATAGAAATAAGTGGGGGAAAATGAAAAAGAAGCGCCAGTGAGCTAAAAGGGACGTATAAAATAGAACGAAGCAAGGGCGCTGAGGAAAGGCACCAAATAAATAAAAGAGAAAACAGGCAAATAGATTCAGGGAAGCGGATAAAAACAGAAGACTTGGTGATGGGTATCAGAGAAATCGAGAAAAAATTAAAAACCAAAAATGAAAAACTGTAACAAGGATCTAGAAAGTTTTACAATAAGAGGCATGAATACAGACAAGAAATATATATATTTTTTTTAAAGATAGCAAACAGAATAAAAGTACAAAGAAAAATGTAGATGCAACAAGGGCACTAGAGATAGTCAGGACATAATTAAAAAAAAAATACAGATTGCAAAATAAAGGCCGACACCAGACAGAAGTAAAGAGAACATTTCAAAGGCAATTGAAGATTGAGGAAATAAGGAAACAATGAAAACACAGTGCCGTCGAACAAAAACAAAAAAAAAAAGAAAAAGAAAGTGTAGAAACAGAATTTTCAAAGTGAGGGTTCTGTGGAACAACAAGAAATTCTTCTGTTAAAAACTGCAAAGGGCATAAAAGTAGACATTGAAGGAATGCTGAAAAAGCAATGGGGAATAGGGAAATAAAAGGAAAGCTAAAATTATAGGGACAGCAAGCTAAAAGAGACTTAGCAAGAAAGTTTAAAAACTGAGAATGCTAAGGAAATAAATAGATTTTTAAAAGACAGCAGACGGAAGAAAAGTGGGCACAGAAAAGTGGTGCATGTTAGAGAAAATAAGACAAAAACTAAAAAAAAAAAAAAAAAAAAAATTACAAACAGCTACCTAAAACAGATGTATTAGGAAAAATGAAGAAGTTGGGGCACTAAGGAACGGTGAGAAATGATTTAAAGCCAAAACATAAAGACAGCAAGCAAGACAGATAAAGGTATAATTTTTTTTAAATTACAGGGAGTAGGGAAATAAACATGAAAAAAATAAACAGAGTTACATCAAACTAAAACGGAGACGTAGAAAGAAAATCTAAAGGGCGACAACAGTAACGAAAGAGGAGAAATACCAAAAAACAAAGACGTGGAAGGAAAAATGCAGCCACAGAATAAACATTTCAAAAGCGAGGGGAGGAGGGAAATAAACTGAAAGAAAAGAAAAGAAAAAAAAACTAAGCCAGAGATGTAGAAAAACGTAAAAAGCAAGGATGCTAAGACAAGAGAAGAAATAATTAGCGTATACACATCGAGTGGGGAAAAAAAAGACGACGTATAAAGAAGCTTTTAAAAGTGAGGCAGATCAGGGAAATACATGTTAAAATTTCAAACTAGGGACCATAAACTAATAGAGACATAGCAAAAAATCAAAAGCAGTGACGCAAATAAAATACAAGAGCTAATTAAGAGATGACAAAATAAGGACAGAGACAAAAGTAGAAAATTGAAATGGTCAGAGATTAGAGCGATATAGAGAAAACTTTTAAAAAACACAACTACCTAAAACAGTAGTAGAAGGAAAATTTAGAAAGTAAAGGCACTAATTACAACAGGAAAAAATGAAAAATGTAAAGACAGCAAATAAAAATAAAAGTAAAAAGAAACTGTCAAAAGCGACAGGGATGAAGAAAATGAAATAAAATCGATAAACACTAATGGCAAACTGAAACGGAAAAGTAGAAATAAAATTTACCATGCAAAGGGATGAGGAACAGAGGAAGAACCAAATAGGGGTTGTAAACTAAATAGATGAAATTACCAAAACATAATTTAAAAGGTAGAAGACAGGCACAAAGAGATAAAAAACACAGGCAGAGAACACGAGATGAGTGGAGCTGTAAAGGCAAAATTTAGAAAACAACAGAGTACAATTCCCAGAAGGAACAATGAAAAAATAAGACCAAGGGGCTTGTCAGAGGTACACATATATATAAATAAAAATTGAAAGCTAAGGGGATAAATCAAGGGGCAAGAATATATAAAAAATATGAAAAGAGAGGGAAATGGAAGGAGATAGAGATATTAAGTTTGTGAAATTTATGTACTGAAGAGCAGGGGAATGTACTAAGAAACGGCGTCCAGAAGGGAGATACATAGAAATATATTTTTTAAATTATTGCGGTACAATGAAATGTGGGAAGACTAAACTAGGGACAGAGCTCCAGTTAGAGAGAAACATAAGAAAAAAATTTAAAGACTAGCCAGTATGGGGCAGAGTGGGCAAAATAACAACATGTTTTTGGGAGCCATACAGATATGTGGATGGACAGAGGAGGAGACAGGGGAAAAGAGGATGGGAGGCAATTGCAGAAGGGATGCAAACCTGAACCCGAATGCAGAGAACAGGACAAGCAACTGACCGCAGCTCCTGGTGCTGGCAGGAGGCCCTCACCGCCATGACTCCTCTCTCCTTCTCTGACGCTTGGTCCTGTACTGTGCCACCTGCCCGACCCTCAGCTGTTCGGCAAGCACACAGTGGACACCTCGATGCTCCTCATCTGTGAGGCTTCCCTGATACGTGGTGGCTCACGCGCATGGTGGACAGAGCTACTGAGCTCCCAACACAGCGTGGTGGTGTGTGCTCTGAAAAGGACAGCTGGGAGGCACCTGCCTCTGGAACCCTCTTGGACTCACTCCTCAGCTGGTTCCCCTTCATCAGCTCCCTCAAGCACTCCTGCCCTCTCTATCCCCTTTATAGCTGGAGCCCCTTCACACTGCAGGACCAGCCTCACTGGCCCCACCTGGGGCTGCCCCACCTCCAGCCCCAGCTGGAGCCCATCAGGAGCAGGGGCCCTTCCCAAAGCCCCGCAGCCCATCACCCCCTCCCCTGCAACTGTCTTCAGCCAAAAGCTGTGCCCTCAGGGGCTGCAAACACATCCAGGGGCACAGAGGAGGCAGGAAAAGTCTATTCATGAATGCACATTGAAAAAATCCCAGCAGTGAGTTAGCTACAAGGCTCCATCCAAAAAATGCAGCAGGACACAGGGAGAAAGAGGAAAGAGAAAAGCAGGAGGAAGGACATAGAGAAAAGGTGGGGGATGGGGAATTGGAAAACGGGATGCTGCAAACGAGAGATGTGGAGCCAGAGAAGTGTGTATAGAGAGGAGAGCCAAGACATTGTGTGAATACACAGAAAGACGGGGATAGGGCAGTGAATAAGAGACAGAGGGCAGGAGAGAAATGCAGAAGGAACCACCAGAACACCAAGATGAAGACAAGACAAGGAACTGACGTGCGGAAAGCAGACTCCACAATCTGTGAGATTGTAAAGTAGGTATGTTTATTCGGCGCCGGGCAGCACGGGGGGTAGTCCCGCCAAAACCGTGCGCGCCTGGCACGGCAATTCACTTTGAATTTTATACAACCAAGTGTTACATATGCATGAAGTTAAAAAAACACGCCTATACATATGCATGAGCTATCCCCGCTCCGTATTAAAATTAGTTCCAAGAGGTCATTTAGGTATTACAGTTAGTTCCAAGAAGTCATTTAGGTATTACAATTAGTTCCAAGAGGTCATTTGGCCAGTTTTAGCTGGCTCCTGAAGGAGGCCCCTTGGTTCTTATCAGGACTGTCCTTGTGCGGGAGGTGCAGGACTTCTCACTTCAGATAAAGAGTTCAAAGCACAAAGCAAGACCCCTCGGTTGGGGAATGCAAGACTTCCCCCCTCGGGTAGTTTTTACAATAGCTAGTTAGCAAAGCATCAAACGCTATTTGTATTAGCATGCACAGCAATAATCAATAAATGCCATATCTATTAAAGTTTCCTTAGCCCCTCTTCTCATTCCCCCCTTTTCTAGAGAATTAGTAAATTCTTTTACTATACCTAATTCTGGCACAATGTTTATTTATTTTGCACTTTCTCAAAGTATTGGTTAGACTCAAGCCTCTGTCGTAATTGGTTTTTCTTCCAATTACTATAGGAATTTCCCGTGCTCTGGAAACACCAGAAGCCACACCGAACTGTTATAAAAAGGATTATGAAGAAAGGTATAATTATAATTGTTGCCAAAAATAGTTGTTTCAGCCATGTTAAATTTAGTAGCCAAGAGGTTAACTTTTCCCATAAGTCAAACCCCCAGGAAATGTTGTCCCTGGTTATTTCATGAAAACTTTTAGTTTGTTCCCAGATTTTAGATAAGTCTTTTTCTATCCTTTTCTCCTGGTTTACATATGTACAACAATGTTCACCTAGAGCAGTACATAATCCCCCTTGCTGGGCAAACAACATATCCAAACCCAGCCTATTCTGGAGGACCATTTTTTTTCAGGGAAGAAGTCTCCTCTTGGAGGGCTTGAATTGCATCCCCTGTTGCAGTACCGAGACTTTCCATAGTAGCAGAAATATTTACTAAAGCCTTTTCTAACTCGCTCACTCCCAACCCTGGAATAAGCCATCGTATAAAACTATGAAAGCCAGTGGGCTTGTCTATCAGGGGGTTGTTACCACGCTTCTGCCGAAAAAGTCTCATGTGTGTGTGTAAGAATTTTGGTGTGTTAAGGTAGGTCAGGTTCCGTGTAACCGTAATGTTAGGTATTATGATCCCTATAGTACATCGGCCAGCCCAATTATATGGTAAGATTTTATATCCTGTATGTCCACAAATCCAGTACCAACCACGTGGGGCAGGGAATCCCATCAGTTTGATTTTTTATTCATGTGGGCTTGGTCTTTTGTCCATAAGTATTTAGCTCCTGCCCAAGGAAGATAGTTGGTACAATTGGGATATTGTCCTACGAATATCTTCCCCTTACATCTTGGATCAGCGCTATTTTCCCCCGCAAGTGGTGCGGCAGTTTTTAAATTGCACTCTTGAATGCACGGTACACCTTGGGTTTCGTCCCATAAATTTATCTGCCAATTGAGATCTTCCTGTTTTATCTCTGCATATGCCTCGGGAGACATGCCTAGGAAAGCCTTGAGACCTTTAGGGAAGACCATGGCCGTTACAGGGTGTCCACTCCCCATGTTTTTCGGCAGATGCGAGCATAACCAACAGTCAGACCAATTCATGACTTCAGCAACTTTTTCATGGAGCTGCGTGATAATATAAGTTTTTGAGGCTGTACTTGTGTGACCCTCCATGTAGACTTCGGTGCTCTTTTTACCCTGGTGTGGTGTATCCAGGCATTCTGCTCTCTGATCTTGATTGCTGTGAAGGAGGTGAGGAGTACCTGATACGGTCCTTCCCACTGTGGTTCCAGGGTTTTTTCTGCAAGAGACTCTGACCCAGGATCCAGCGGTGTGCTACGGCGCATCACGTCCCTCAATCGATCCAGGAATTCAGATGGGGACTCGGAAGGGCTCTGTCTGATTGCATACAAAGCTGACCAATTTATAGTTTTGGGGATTGCCTTCTCCATTCCCTTTAAAATCCATTCCTGGTACTCCTGCAATTTTTCCATATGTGCAGATCTATTACCATCCCACTTTGGATCTTAGAGGGGGAAATGTTCCTTAACGTTCCCTCCTGTAACTTTATAATGGTCTTCGGCCAGATTCCCTGCTGTTCTTAAAACTAGCTGCTTCTCTGTTTCAGTCAGATAGTCCAGTAATAATTGTATATCCTTCCAATCAGGATTATGTTGCTTTATAATAAATTGGAAATGCTTAGTTACACTTACCGGGTCACTCCTATAATCTTTTGCAATCTTTTTCCACTCCCCTAGGTCAGCAGTAGAAAAGGGTACTTTAATTAACATCGTCCCACCATCCGGTCCCACCGCCTCCCGGAGAGGTGCTTGCAAAACTGTTGGAGCGGATTTCTTCCTAGTACGGGAAGATACGGGACTGTCCGGGGGAGTTGAAGCTCTGTCCGAGTCCGCATCCTGTTCCTGTGGTCGAGGGGGAGGCTTAAACAAATCAGTTAAATCTTGTTCTGGCGCCTGATGAATCTTATTTGCCTTAGTACATCTTTGTCCGATACTACATGCCGAACAACACCGCCTCAGTTTACCTCTGAGCTCCTTGTTGTTTTCTCGCTCAAGCACGAGTACCATAGGGTCCTGTGGAGGCACCATTCCACAGTCCCTTTGCCATTCCGGGTGGTTTCGGAGGGTGAAAAACATATCTGCATACGAAACCTCATCCCATTTTCTTTCTCTTCTTAAAAACAACATTAGTTGTAAAAGGGTGTTATAATCTATTGACCCATCAGACGGCCACTTAGCCTCACCTTCCAGCTTATACAACGGCCACCATTGATTGCAATATTTGATAAGGGTCTTTTTACTTTCCGTACTTCCAGTCCCAGCAATATCTTTCCAGTGAGCAAGTATGCAACCCAAAGGACTTTTCTTTATTATTCCTCTACTCTGACCCCCTCCCATATTTATTGATTTATTATTTATCCTTCTTTTGTACACAAACACAGCCCTTTCTTTCTTATCCCAGTCTAAATTTTATACTTAGGATGCTCGAAATTCCAGCCAAACTCTACCCACAACTTTTCACCACAACACTTACACTCTAGAACAAAATATAGGTTTACGAGAGTTACCGTGATGTAAAGGACACTATTCAGGACCCTCAGGGTCCCACCACAAGGGAACAAAGGAATCTACAATGACAGAACACAATAAACTACTACCGCGGTTACAGACACACACTTTGGATCCAATTCAATCTTTGCACACAAACAATACAATTTACATAGACTCACGGTGTTCACACTCTCGTGAACGTCCACACACTCATAGTGGTCACACAATCATACAAGAAACTTGGGAAAGAGGAAAGTCCCCTTGCTTTCCAGCCCACCTCAGAAGACTCTGGGTGGCTAGGGGCGGCTGGACAGACCTCACGCCACACACACAGTCACAGCTTTGCTGGGATTCCCGAGACTCACTCACGCTTTCACAACACAGGCGTTTACACCATAGAACGTCCTGCACGCAACATAGAATTTTTACCATGCAACATGGATCACACACACACAAGAATCCTTCACGCAGACACTATGGTTCAGCAAGTCCAAATCAGTAGCCAACACAAAATGCCTTATTACAAGAACCAAAAATCGATACCAGCAAAACACAGACTAATTTGATCTACTCCCAGGATTACTAGTGGTCACTCTATCGGTCAGTGAGTCCCCAACTGGAGCCCAAAACCAACCTGGGTACCCACCCAAAGGGGACTATGCTGCACGCCAGACGTCTCTGCGCGATTTACCAGCTGCCCCAGCCACGCGTACGACTTACAGGCCCCTACCATTAAACATACCGTTTGGTCCGCGGCTTCAGGAGGTCGTTGTCTGCTCCTGCGGTGAGCGGCTGGCAGCGGAGGCTCCTCCGAGGAAAGTGCTCGGGGCGCGCCTAGGGGCGTCCGCTCCGCAGTCGATCCCGCAGCCAAGCAGAGATCCTCCTGGCTGGCTCGCCAAACTGACGTGCGGAAAACGGACTCCACAATCTGTAAGACTGTAAAGTAGGTATGTTTATTCGGCGCCGGGCAGCACGGGGGGTAGTCCCGCCAAAACCGTGCGCACCTGGCATGGCAATTCACTTTGAATTTTATACAACCAAGTGTTACATATGCATGCATAGCCGGCGCAATCTCTCTGCACGGTCACGCCTTCCTTCAGGCACATCCTCCTGCTCTGCTGTGGGGTGCTCCACGCGCTGCCGGACGACAGCCTGCCTGAGCGTGGTCATCACCACAGGCTGCAGGGAAACCTCTGCTCTGGCATCTGGAGTGCCCCCCCCAGCCCCCTTTTTCACTGACCTTGGCATCGGCAGGGCTGGTTCGCATTTTCTCTATCACAGCTTGCGCGCAGCATTTTTTACCTGCTCTAAAACGTTCATCGCAGAGGTGCTACCGGTGTTGCTGACAGTCTCGGCTTTGACCGGCAGCAAAGGGGTCTTGGAACTAGAAGTGGCTGTGTCCAGCGCGGAGGCAGCTCCCAGTGTCTTCTCACAGAACCCATCCCTGCAGCCCCTGCCCGGCCCTGCCGCCACAGCTAACATAACCTTGCCACGTAACCCCAATACGACAGCAATCAGCCCCAGGACAGAGACGTGGGCTTGAGAAATAGGGCAAGGGAGCCACAGGGAGGGACCCAGATGGAAAAACAATATCAATGGACTTCAGGCCATACAGGAGGGAGCACATGCTCCACATAAGCCCGAGAGCAATGCGGCGGTGTGGCGCAAAAACTAAACCTACCTGCACGCACTGGCAAACACAGGATGGGTGCTCGGCCCTGGGTGCGGAAAGACTACACCTCCCAGGATGCTCCGCGGAGCCATCATGGCGGAGCAGACGCCTCGTGCCTCAGGACTTCAGCTCCCGGCATGCTCTGCGAAGCCATAACGGCCAACCGCAAGCCCTGTACCCCAGGACTACAGTTCCCAGCATGCCGCACAAAGCAGCCGTTCCTGTGGGGCACACCGTTACCCCTGCGCCGAGCGCCACTGCAGAGCCTCGCAACCCCCAGCGCGGACGCTGGCAGCCCCCACCGCTGACCGCAGCACGCCGCAGCACGGCCGCGCCCCCGCCACTTCCTGTACCCGCACACAGACCGCGCCAGCCCGGCCGCTGCGCTCCTCGGGGCTTTTTCCGAGACCCGCCGGTCCATCGCCCGGCCCCGCTCACCTTCTCCATCGCTGCAGGCGCAGCCGCAGCCCGGCGGCGCTCGGGACCGCTCCACGCCCCCCGTGGCTCGCACTGGCCCCTCCACGGCCACCCGGGGCAGGGCAGGGCAGCACCAGCCCCTCCAGCAGCACCCACCCCTTTACAGGGAGGGGCCGTCTCCACCACCCTCACTGCCCGCACCTGGGGCTCCTCCAGCCCCAGCCCACAGCTGGAGCCCGGCAGGAACTGGGGGCCATCGCCTGACCCCCACACTGCATCACCTCCTCCCCTGGGCTCCTCACCTCCCATGGCCCCGGGCAAAGGGAGCAGAAACGCAGCCATGAAGTCAAAGGAGACAGCGAGTGTTTATTCAGTCACGCACATAAGTCCGAGCAGCGAGTCTGCTCTGGAGCTTGCAGCCTCCGATCCCCTCTCCGTGTCACTGGAACGACTGCCAAGTCATTCCAGGAGCCACGCTCGTTGGTTCGGCAGGGAACGTACGGTGGGTCGGCTGCGTCCTGGAGCGCCAGGCTGCTGGGCAGACTTGGAGGCTGCTAAAAACAAAGAGCAGGGCACGGAACACTACAAGAGAAGAGAAGAGAGGCAGCTTGCAAGACAGAGGGGCGTAGCGAGAAAGCACGAGGCAGGAAACAGGATAGCGAGAGAAGGATGGGGACAGAGAAGGACAGGGAGCCTGACAGAGGTGGGCAAAGAAGCAGTGGAGAGAGGAAGAGAGGCAGCAGAAAGAGGGAGAGGGAGCGGGACAGAGACCAGCAAAGAAGGATGGGGAGCAGGATGGAGATGCAGGAAAAACCTGAGCTGGGCAGTACGACAGGGAGGTAAAGACAACTAGGTGCAGGAAGCGAGACCGAGAGAGATGGAGAAAGCTAAAGCCATAACAAGAACAGGGCAGAGAGGGAGGAATGAAACAACAGTGAAACAACAGGGACAGGACGCCAGGACATCAAAGGTTGGACAGAAGAGGTGACAGCAAGGGGACAACACAAAACAAATCATACAGCTGCATGCTTAGAGGGCAGAGAGGGAAGAATTAAGAAATAGGGTCAAGGAGCCTGAAAAAAAGAGAGAGCTGGAAAAAAAACCAAACAGTGTAGCAATGCATACAGAAAGAACAGGGGCAGAATGGAAAATCAGGTGCATCGGGGAGCCAGAGACGGCAAGCTGGATAAAGGAGAAAAGCGACAGGCTAGAGGGCAGAGAGGGAGGAAATGGAAAACCAGAGACTGGGAGCTGGACAGAGAGAGAGGCAGAAATTAAATGGGCAAGTGCGACAGGCCACAGGGCAGAGAGGGAGCAATGGATAAATATGGACAGAGGACCAGGCAGAACACAATGTGAAATAATAGGAACACGACTGGCATACAGGGAAGAGGGAAGAATTAAAAAACGGGGACTGAGAAGCTAGACAGAGTGACATGGAGAAACAAAAAAATAACAGTGACGGCTTACCAGACAGATAGGGAGCCGCAGGCAGAGAGAGATGGAGGGGAAACAATCAAATAGCGTGCAGCTGCAAGACAGAGAATGTAGAATTTAAACTGAGCATTACAAGCAGGTGGGCTAGCTTTGTGGGTTTAGCCCCTAGCACCCATCGCTGTGCAGAAATTACAGAAATAAATACCTCTGCTCCGTGCGTAAGCCTGGCGTACTGCGCACTGGGTAAACAAACCCAGATTTGGGACAGCAAGAGGGATAGGGAGCAGGACAGAGAGATGGAATGGCAAAGGAAAAAATGCTGGGAGGCTGAACAAAGGCAAAGAGAAACAAAGACAGAAAGCAGGGCACGGGAACAGAAGCAAAACAAAATAGCGATGGCCTGCAGGACCGAGACGGAGAAATTAAAAAACAACCACGGGGAGCAGCACAGAATGACAGAGAGAGAATAAAGGAACAGAGAGCAGGACAGCTCTGGAGGAAAAATCAACTGTGATAGGCAGTGGGAGAGAGATACCAGAAAAGGAAAAAAACAGTGAGGGAAAGAGAAAGGAAAGAAGAGACACCCAGCTGAACAGGGGAATACAGTTAGAAAAGACAGGAGAGCAAACGGGACACAGAGAGAAAAACAGAAAATAAAGTAGGAGGAAGCAGGGCAACAGGACAAAACCAGGAAAAAATAGGAGTGAGATCTGGACAAAAAAGGGAAAAAAAAAACTGACCAAGGAAAAGAGACAGAAAGAGGGACAGGGAGATGGCAGAGAAAAGAAACAGCAGCAGCAGGATGGAGATGGGAAAAAACCATCAACCTTAGATTGTCAGGAGGACAGAGAAGAACATGAATACAAGCAATGGCCTGCAGGACCGAGACGGAGAAATTAGAAAACAACCACGGGGAGCAGCACAGAATGACAGAGAGAGAATAAAAGGACAGAGAGCAGGACAGCTCTGGAGGAAAAATCAACTGTGATAGGCAGTGGGAGAGAGATACCAGAAAAGGAAAAAAACAGTGAGGGAAAGAGAAAGGAAAGAAGAGACACCCAGCTGTACAGGGGAGCACAGTTAGAAAAGACAGGAGAGCAAACGGGACAGAGAAAGAAACAAACAGACAATAAAGTGGAAGGAAGCAGAGGAAAAGGACAAAAAGAGGAAAATAAATAGGAATAGGAGTGAGATCGGGACAAAATGGCGGGGGGGGAAACACTGACCAAGGAAAAGAGACAGAAAGAGGGACAAGGGAGAAGGCAGAGAAAAAAAATGGCAGCAGCCAGACGGAGATGGGGGTGGGAAAAAAACCTTGGATAGACAGCAGGACAGAGAAGAACATGAATATGAGCAAGGATCGGGACCTCATTGCACTCTATAGCTTCCTGAAGGCAGGTTGTGATGAACAGGGGTTTGGCCTCTTCTTCCAGGCAACAAGCAGGACCCGAGGAAATGGCCACAAGTTGTACCAGAGGAGGTTTAGATTGGACTTGAGGAAAAACTTTTTCTCTCAAAGAGTGGTAAGGCACTGGAACGGCCTGCCCAGGGAGGTGGTGGAGTCTCCGTCCCTGGCAGTGTTCAAGAGGCGGCTTGATGAGAAGCTACAGGATATGGTTTAGTAGCTGTGGCAGCAATGGCAGTGAGAAGACGGTTGGACTAGATGATCTTATAGGTCCCATCCAACCATGTGATTCTATGATTCTATGATTCTATGAAAGGGATATAGCAAGAAACGACAAGACAGGGAGCAAGACAGACAGAACAAAAAAGCATTGAAAGAGAGAGAGCATGCACTTGTGAGAGCCACAGGGGTTGGAGAGATAAAGATAGATCTCAAAAGAGCTACAAAGGCACATCAACTTAATAAAAAGGGCCAGGGAACAGCATGAAGGCCCAGAGACAGCAAGAGATGAACAGGACGGAGTGAGAGGCAGAATGGAAGAAAAACAGCAACACCAAGCAAGACAAAGGGATAAAGCAAGAAAGGGAAGAAACGAGAGAGACAGGAAGGCAGGGACTCAGAGCGGCACGTACAGGCACAGGGAGGAAACAAACGCCAGAAAACAGACCAGAGAAACTGCAAAGAAAAAAAGAGAAGGATGCAGAACGGCACAAAGGGAAATAAAAGGAAAAAACAGCGATGGGCTGCAGGACAGAGCCAGAGGGTGGAAAAAAGGAAGAGGAGAGGGGAGAACAAGAGCCCAGATAGAAAAAGAAAGGGTGCTGTACAAGAAGAGAGAGAAGGGGAAAGAGAAAGACTGAGAAAACAAAAAAAGAATAGAACAAGAAGAGAGATACAGGGAAGCCAAGAAAATCACAGCAGCGTGAGAAAGAAAAAGGGAAAGAGAGGCAGCTGGGGGAGGGCCAAGGAGGCCCTGGGATGGAGAGGAGGGGAGAAGGGGCCCCGAGGGCCCGGGACTCACCGCAGCTCTCGGCGCTCCAGGGAGGGTTTGCCAGTTCAGACCCTTCTTTCTCTGCTCTTCCCTTCCTCTTCTGTCACTCCAGTTGCTTGACTGTCCCCAACCTAAGAAAAGAGGGGGATGCGTTACAGCTCTTAGGAGACAAAGCTCCCTAGAAACGCAGCCTCGCTCACCCAGTACTTGACCGTGCCCCCTTTTTAAATTATGTGTACAGACCCTGCGGCGCTCTTTGGCGATCTAGCCTGCTGCGGCCTTCAAAACAGGATCTTCCTCACCCAGAGAGGCAGGCTGTCTCTTGCACGCAGCACAGGCAGCTGCCGGTCAGACGGCCTTCAGTTACGTCTTCCGGAATACCGATCCACAGTGACAGGTGGCTGCCTTCGTCCGACCGGACTGCGCACCAGCTTGCGGCTTTGCCACCCCCTTGCCCTTGAGAGAGTGGCTACCTGGAGCGGCTCCACAACCACTGCTGCCCAAAACAGCAGAGGAAAAGGCACTAAAAAGCAACGACAAAGAACAAAGACAAACTGTCAAGACACTAGGAATGACATCGACAGCCTAAAGCATCAGCCAGGCAGAGCTTGCAGCTGACCTTGTGCCGCGGTTTAACCCCAGCCAGCAACTGTGCTCGCTCACTGCCCCCGACCCTGTGGGATGGGGAGAGACTCAGAAAGGTCAACGTGACAACTCTTGGGTCTTGAGATAAAAACAGTTTAATATTAAGGAAAAAAACAACCACCACTGGTAAGGAAAAGCGGAACAAAAAAAAAAAATACAGCAAAAGAAAACCCAAGACATGCAAAACTGATACAAATGAACACACTTGTAAGTTTCTAATGAAAACATTTAGAGTGTTTTCATTTTAGAATGGAAACAATCTCCATAAAAGTTGGGGGTGGGGGCACTGGGTAAGTTGGGGAACACAGGCAGCACCCCAAGGATACCGAGACAGAGGGGTCATGGGGAGGCAGCGCCAAAAAGGGGGGCGTCGAACAGGGACACAAAACAAGAGTGCAGGGCACGCAACGGGCAAAACACAGGGGAAAAAAAACTCACAAGGGAGGAAAACCTCACACGGTGGGGGGGTGTTTTAGTGAAAAGCATTTGCAAGTGATACAGGGAATTAACGGTCTGCTAAATATTGCTTGATTTAGAAGACTGACTGTCTGCATACTGCTTGATTTAGGAGACTAACTGTCTGCTAGACAATGCCTAACAATCCTCTTTGCCTTGAAACTCACTTAAGCTTATCAGGGACTGGTACTTGTCAAGAAACTGGTATTCAGTCAAGGACTAATATGTCAAGCAAAGGACATGATAACAGGAGTCGTTCAGAAACTGCTGAAATCCCCAAGTGAAAGGAGAGCATGGGTGAATGACTGAAGTTCATCTAGAGGAAGATCAGACCCCTGAAGAAGTAAACGACCACCAGAGACAGATCTGAAATGCTAACGCAAGTGGTTTTTTAATAACCCCGCCTCGCTTATGCACATGTATGTCTGTATTGTGCAATCCTAGGAATGTGTGTACCTGCACCGGATACATTTTTGGTAAAATGTGCTGTCAGTGTGCGTGCTTTTGGAGAAGCAATCCCCCACGCACCCGGTGCCAAATAAACATGCCTGCTTTATAACTCTCTCCGAGTTGTAGAGTTTGATCCACGCGTCAGGAGGGCTGAGAAACACAGAGCGGGACAGTGGGGACGGATACGAGGGAGAGACGGACACGCAAGGACAAGGGGTACGTGTGGGAAGAAAGGTGCGTAAGGATGACCTATAGCAGGGAGTCCACGCAGGACAATCCACAGCACGTAACTCACCCGGCATAACCTGCACGAGATGACCCACACCGGACAATGGACCCACACTGCGTAATCCCCAGCGAGAACCCCTCCGTCTCCCACTGGGTCACACCAACTATCTCCAAATTGAGTGGCTTTTTTTTTTTTCCTTGTCCAGAATATTTTTTTTCCCATGGCCAGACTATGCTCCAGACCACACCTCATTTGATTTTTCCTGTGTCTGAATATTTAGTTAAAAGACTACAGAAGGAAAATCGCCCCATCCTTAACATTCACTTTAAAATCCATGCGGCAAGTCCCTTAGGAAAAATGCAGTCACGCATCGCAGACGTACCTTGTACCTGCAGACCGCTGCGGCTCCTTTCCATCCATCTCGTACTTTCATGGCCAAGGAAAGGGCGACCACGGTGAAACGCTGGCAGCAGACATTCAGCAGAGAGAGGGAAAAACCCCTTAGTTTGAAGCTAGGCAGGAATCTAACTCTTCCTTTTGGGGCGAGGTTTCTCAGGACTAAAACCACGTGAAGGACAGAGTATCTTGCAGCACCTTTGGTACAGCTGCTGATACCGGCCTTTAAAGCTTTTGCATTTTTCAGACACCCGGGCCTTTTTTTGACTCATTGGCAGCTTTAGTTTCACTCGAACCGCTGTCCTACATACAGGCAGGGGACAGACACAGATGCCTACATACATTTTCTCAACCCTAAGTACAGCCGAGATCTCCTCACCCTCTATGTGCCAAGTTGAATATTTGTTTGTTAAGGAGCACAGCAACACTTCTGTCCTCGTGAACTGCCTCCGAGCAGAGGAGGGCTCTGGGATTTCCTGGACGCCAGTGCTCCCGCTTTCACTGTCAACTCCGCACGGCCACCCACCGGAAAAAAGGCCTCAAAATAACGGACGTCAGACGATTGCTGCCACACCAAAAGTGCCAGCACTGAAAGCTCGTGCTGCTCCTCGCCGGCCCTTGCCAGCGCCTCTACAGGCCCACAAACATTATCCAGCCTAGAGACTGCATAAAAGGCAGACCGCCCCAGGCTGCAACACTCTTGCCCAGCGTACACTGACCAGTAACGTCTCCCCCTTCACCTTCCCGAGAGAGACTGTTCCCAGGGAGCCCTCTTCCTCCCATCAATTTACTACACCCTCCCTGCAGTTTTCAGCCTTGTTCCCTCCTCGGCTGTGGTCCCTCAACTTAGCTCTCAAACGGCCAGGAATCAGATTCCATCCTCAAAAGAACAACCCCATGCTAACTAAGATGGCGCTTCCTCGCCCAGCTCCTCATCACCATCTGCAAAAAAAAAAACCCCAAAAATAAAACCTACCAAACAGCACCGCCCTTCAACATCACACCACTTACCACCAATCTCTTCTATGGCACTCTCCTCCTCAAAAGCGCCGCAGTGCTCTGCTCACCGGCTCCACTCATTGCCAAGAAGTCCGACGCCGCAACTGCCGCTCGTGGTGCTTCAGATGCTGAGAGACGCAAAGCTCAACTTACTTTTTCTGGGGTGTAGGTAGAAAAAAATAGGTGTCATACCAAGCTAACTAGAAAAGTATGTCATTACATGCAATGACAACATTATCAAAAACCACCTGCTTTAGCTTCCTACAAGAAAACAAATGCTCCAGGCTTCATTTCTAGCAAGACCATGCATGCTATCTAACTTCTACCACAGCTACGTTCTGGACAGGGCTGAATGACAAATGTAGCAGAACGTGGTGGCTCGCACACGTGGCCGACAGAGGCACGGAGCTCCTGGCACTGCGTCCTGGTGTCTGCTCTGTCAGGGAGGGCTCAGATGGACCAGCCACTCCTTGCTGGCGGCACCTGCCTGTGATTCACTCCTCAGTCCCCTCCAGCAGCCATGCCCAGGCGGCCCCCTTTACAGCTGGAGGCCCCTCATACAGCAGGGCCAGGGCCAGGGCCAGGCCCACCCTCAGCCTCACTGGACCCATCTGGGGCTGCCCCACCTCCAGCCCCAGCTGGAGCCCATCAGGAGCAGGGGCCCTTGCCAAAGCCCCACAGCACATCACCCCCTTCCCTGTGCCTGTCCTCAGCCATCAGCTCTGCACCCAGGGGCTGCAAACACATCCAGGGGCACAGAGGACGTCACAGACAGTGAGATACAGAACAGAAAAAAAAAAACAGTGACAGTACGCAAGACAAAGAGATAGAGAAAGAAAGATAAGAAAAGAAAGAGAGAGATAGAAAGGCAGAGGCACAGGGCAGGCATGCAGAGGCGCAAAGAAAAGCAGGCCAGAAAACAGGCTGGAGAAATTAGTTGGGGGGAGAAGACGGATGCAGATCAGGACAAAGAGATGGAAAAGGCAAAAACAGCAATGGGCCGCAGGACAGAGACAGAGGACAAACAAAGGAAGGAAAGGGAGCAGAACAAAAGTGCAGGGATACAAAACAAAAGGAAGCGGTAGAACAAGAGATTTAAAGGGAGAGAGAAAGGGGGAAGAGCATACAAGAACAGACAGAAGAGGAGAGGTAGAAGGAAACAATAACAACAACAACAAATCACAGCAGCTTGGGAAAGGTAGGGGTCACGGGAGCGGCAGGGAAGGACAGGGACGCACAAGAGAGGAGGCAGAGCCCCAGGGGCCGGGGACTCACCACAGCTCTCACTCCCGGCACTGCTGGGAGAATCTGACAGGTCAGATGCTGCTTTCTGCTTCTCTCCTCTTCTGTAACTCCGACCACTTGGCTGTCCTCCACCTAAGAGAATACATGGGTGTCTTACAGCTCTTAGACAAAAAGCTTCCTAGACACGTAGCCACCCACCCACGCTCGCTCGCTCGCTCGCTCGCGCGCTATGTGGCCGTACCGTGCTTCAGGTTCCACGTACAGACTGTGCAGTGCGCACTGGCGGTCTGGCCTGCTGAAGAGTACAAAGAGGGATCCTTCCTCACCCGGAGAGGCAGGCTAGGCTCTCTCTGGCCTGCAGCGGGAGGCAGCTGCTGGCTGGCTGGCCTTTGGTTTCTTCTTCTTCTTTACCTTTCTGTGGCCTCTCCAGCTTCAGCTGCAGCAGCTCCTCTCCACAGGCAGTAAGCGCTCCATCCGTTCATTTTCGCTCCCGCACCGCCAGGAGAGCGCGGCCGGGCAGAGACAGCCCACACAAGCCTGAGGCGAGTGCAGTCAACAGCGTTCCCAAGGGAGGAACGGACAGCCACGGCCTCTGGGAGAGGGAAAGAAGAAGCAGCGACCGTTATTACCGCACGCGGCCCCTGGCCGGAGCGCCTGCTGCCGCAGGGGATTCTCCAGATACACTGAGGTCCCCCCTCGCAGCCTTCAGGGCAGGGCGTGGCCCGGTGCTACGGGACAGGCTTCAGGGGACGCGCCGGAGCGGCGGGCAGCTGCACGGGGCCGGGGGAGGCTCGGGGGGAGCTCTGGCGAGCTGGGGAGGTGCCCGGCGTCTCCGCCCGGGAGGGGGGGCCCCCTCCTGCCCCTCTTCCCTTCTCTCTGCTCTCGGGTCACTCCCCGGGGCTGCCCTCGCCCGGCTCGGCTCCGAGCGGGCGGCTTGAGGCTCCCCGGGCGGGCAGGAGACAGCGCTGCAGCCACGAAAGGGGCTCGCTCACCTCACGGGTGCCCTCGGTACTCACCCGTCACCGCCGCCGGGACCCGCCGGCCGCACACCGCCATGCTGCTCCCGGCCGCATGCGCAGTCCGAAGGCCGAACACAGTGCCTGCCGGGAGAAGGGCAGAGCACTGCGCATGCGCGACTCCCGAGCTGCAGTTCCCGCTTTCCGTCACCAGGTGGCAGCAGCCCCCCACCGCTCCGGGCCTGGGTGTTCAGCCGGACGAGCCACGGCCGGTTCCTCCTGACGTGCGGAAAACGGACTCCACAATCCGTAAGATTGTAAAGTAGGTATGCTTATTCAGCGCTGGGCAGCACAGGGGGGTAGTCCCACCAAAACCGTGCGCGCCTTACGTGGCAACTCACTTTAAATTTACACAACCAAATGTTACATATACATCAAGTTTCACAATACGCCTAGACATATGCATGACCTATCCCCGCTTCGTATTAAAATTAGTCCCAAGGGGTCATTTTCATAAACTCCTCCTGTCTGGGCTTGCGCAGTGCCTCCTGCTGGTGGTCGTCGGGGGTCGGGGGGATGAAGGCAGGTGACTCCTCTTCGTCACCGCTAGTAACCTTTTGTTCCTGCGCAAACTCAGTTATCCCTTGGCTTTCATTCAAGCTGCAGGGTCGGTTTTAGCTGGTTCTTGAAGCGACCCCCCTAGTCCTTACCGGGAACTGTCTTTCGTGAAGAATTGCAAGACTTTCTGCTTCAAATAGTTTGCACAATGGTTAGCAAATTATTAAGCAAGTAGTTAACAAAACATTAAGCACTATTTATCAACTTGATTCCTTAGGATGCACAGCAATAATTAATCAATGCCATATCTATTAAGATTTCTTTCACTCCTTCTCTCAGTCCCCCCTTTTCTAGAAAATTAGTAAATTCTTTTACTGCCAGCTATGTTCATCATTTGTAGATTTACCAGGATTACACAAACCTTAATCCACATTCTACCTTCTCAGTTTAAGCTTTAGGGGTCCCTGAACTTCAGAAGTCCAGAGTTTTTGTGGTGCCTTTTTTACCCTAGTGTGGTGTATCCAGGCATTCTGCTCTCTGATCTTGATTGCTGTAAAGGAGGTGAGGAGTACCTGGTATGGTCCTTCCCACTGTGGTTCCAAGGTTTTTTCTGCAAGAGACTTTACATATACATCATCTCCAGGTTGTATATCATGCACAGGTTCATCTAGACCTCTTCCCCGGGTCCCAATTACATGCTTTCCAATTTTATTGAGCTGTTTGCCCAATGCCACCACGTAGGAAGTCATAATTTCATCCCCAGCTTGCGTAGACATTCCCCTCTGTATTCCATAGGGTCGTCCATACAAAATTTCAAAGGGACTCAGTCCTTCCTTTGCCCTTGGTCTCGTTCCTATACGCAGAAGGGCTAAAGGGAGTGACTGAGGCCACGTTAAGTTTGCTTCTTGTCCCAATTTCACAATTTGCTGCTTGATTAAGTGATTCATTTTCTCTACTTGGCCACTCGACTGAGGGCGATACGGGGTATGAAGTTGCCAATCTATACCTAAATGGTGGCTGATTTGTTGCACTATTTTTGAGACAAAATGTGGTCCTCTGTCTGAGGATATGGTTGCTGGAACCCCAAAACGTGGTATTCTCTCTTGTACCAACACTTTAGTTACCTCCCGAGCCTTGGCTGTCCTAGTTGGGAACGCTTCTGGCCAACCTGAAAAGGTATCAGTTAATACCAGCAAATAGCGATACCCCCCTTTTCTTGGAAGTTCTGTAAAATCAACCTGCCATTGTTGTCCAGGCCCATTGCCCTTCCCAATCTGGCCCATTTCTGGTTTGGGAGTATTTTTTGGATTAGTCTGGAGGCAAAGGTCACACTGTTGAGTCACCTGTCTCACTGTGGTATATAAGTTTCTAGCCACGATTTCCCTTATCAAATGTTTATACAGAGCCTCTGTTCCCCAATGCCTTTTTCTATGTTCCTCCCGTATCAAGTGCCACAGTAAACAAGAGGGAATAATTAGTCTTCCCTGTGGGGTATAAGCCCACCCCTCTTCATTATATGACCCTTCCAAGTCTGTGATAAGTTTCTGATCTTCCTTGGTATATTCTGGCTTACCTTCTAGAGAGATTTGCCTATCAGGAATTAGAGCCCCTTCTATTCTCACCTTCATTTTGGCCGCTTGTTTTGCCTCTCTGTCCGCCAGTTCATTCCCTTTCTCCAAATCGGAGCTCACTCTCTGCTGTGCCTTAATATGCATAATTGCCACTTTCTCAGGGAGCTGGACAGCTTCTAGTAGCTTCAAAATTTCTTCTGCATGTTTGATATTTTTTCCCTGGGAGTTCAATAGTCCTCTTTCTTTCCAGATTGCTCCATGTGCGTGCACAACTCCGAAGGCATATTTTGAGTCCGTGTCAATGTTCACAGTTTTGCCCTGGGCCAACTCCAGGGCTCGGGTTAGGGCAATTATTTCTGCCTTCTGTGCGGAGGTGTTCATGGGCAAAGGCCCTGACTCTATTACCTGCTGGCTGGTAGTGATGGCATATCCCGCGTGTCGATTGCCATTTAAGACATAACTGCTCCCGTCTGTGAACCAGTTTTCCCCATTTTCCATGGGGCTATCCTTCAGGTCTGGGCGGCTTGCATATGTTGCTTCGATGGTTTCCAAACAGTCATGGTGCACTGGTTCTCCTGTGTTCCCACTGAGAAAAGAAGCTGGGTTGACAATGTTAGTGACCACGATTTCCACATCGTCCTGTTCTACTAATACAGCTTGATATCTCAGGAACCTTTGTGGAGAGAGCCAGTGCCCACCCTTTGCTTCCAGTACTGCTGATACTGTATGAGACACCAAAACAGTCATTTTCTGGCCCAGGGTAAACTTTCGGGCTTCCTGTATGTTCAGTATCACAGCTGCAACCGCCCGTAGGCATCCAGGCCAACCCTTTGCAGTGGCGTCTCACTGCTTAGAGAGATAGGCAACTGCCCGTCGATATGGACCCAGATCTTGCGCTAATATTCCCAGGGCAATACCCTGTTTCTCATGGGAGAAAAGAAGAAACGGCTTACTCACATCTGGGAGTCCTAAGGCCGGGGCCGACATCAACGCCTTTTTCAGTAGCTCAAAGGCTCGTTCGGTCTCTTTGTTCCACTCAAGGTGCTTCTGCTCAGTAGCTGTCAGAGCATACAGTGGTTTAACAAGCAGTCCATAATTATAGATCCACAATCGGCACCACCCGGTCATTCCCAGAAAAGTCCGTAACTCCTTTACTGTCTGAGGTCTCTGAGTCTGGCATATTGCCTCTTTGCGGGCCTGTCCCAAAGTTCTCTGCCCCGCACTAATTTCATAGCCCAAATAATTCACTTTACGTTGCATTACCTGGGCTTTCTTCTTGGAGAGACGGTATCCCTGGAGTCCCAAGAAATTCAACAGACTCACCGTCCATGCCATACAGTCTTCCTCTGTTTTCGTGGCAATCAGGATCTCATCTACATACTGCAACAATTTTCCTTCCCCAGATGGGGTTTCCCAGGATTCTAAGTCTTTTGCAAGCTGATTCCCAAAAATGGTAGGACTATTTTTAAATCCTTGTGGCAACACCGTCCAAGTGAGCTGGGTCTTCCGACCACTTTTAGGGTTTTCCCATTCGAACGCAAACAATTTTTGACTGGCTTCATGGAGAGGGAGGCAAAAGAAAGCATCCTTCAAATCTAAAACAGTAAACCAAATTAGTTCAGGTGTCAACACAGTCAGCAGGGTATATGGATTGGCCACTACTGGGTCGAGGTCCTCAGTTATCTTATTCACCGCCCGTAAGTCTTGGACCACCCTATATGACCCATCGGGTTTCCGAACAGGTAATATAGGGGTATTGAATTCTGACTCACACTCCCTTAATAGTCCTAACTGTAGAAATTTTTCTATCACCGGCCGGATTCCTTCTCTGTCTTCCTTCTTTAGGGGATATTGTTTAATTCTTACCGGTCGTCGGCCTTCCTTAACCTTAACTTCAACAGGTGGAGCACTTTTCGCCCTTCCAGGTACATCAGTAGCCCATACCCCCGGGTACACTTGGTTTAGGATTTCCTCATTAATTTTTCCTTCGGAGGGGAGACTGGTTAAGGTGAGACTCAATATCTGAATATATTGCTGATCTTTTACCTCCAGAGTAATTTCTCCTTTTTCAAATATAATTTTTGCTCCCAATTGTTCCAATACATCTCTCCCCAAAAGTGCTTTCGGGGAGTTGGGCATATATAAAAATTTGTGGATACCCCATTGTTTTCCCAATTTGTATTTTAGAGGCTTACAAAAATATGCCTTTTCACTTTGGCCAGTCGCTCCTTTTACCATGACATAATCATTTCCCAGGGGCATCAAAGCTTGATTCAGAACCGAATATGTTGCCCCTGTATCTACTAAGAATTCTACTTGTTGTTGTTTTTCCCCTAGCTTAATTATAACCAGTGGATCCGCTAGGGTAGACTCCCCAGGTTCCCGTCAGTCTTCTATCACATGAGCTATCCTCACATTCGCCGGGATCCTCCGGCCTTCTTTCTTGTTCCTTGGGCATTCCTTTTTCCAGCGGCCAAAGCCCTTGCACATTGCACACTGATCCTTTTCCAACCCCAACCAAGGCTGATTTCGCCTACCTCTCCACTCCCCATCTCCCCGAACGACAGCCACCAACCTTCTTTGTCCCTGCCGATACCCTTCTTCTCTATTACTGAACACTCTCCAAGCCTCATCCAGCAAGATCTCTAAATTCCTGCTTTCCGCAGGACGCAACTTTTGAAGCTTTCGTCTTATGTCCCCCGTAGACTGACCCAGGAACAGAGCAGAGAAACTAGTTGCTGTATCCCTACCTCAGACCCCGGGTCCAGCGGCGTGCTACGACGCATCACATCCCTCAGTCGATCCGGGAATTCAGATGGAGACTCGGAAGGACCTTGTTTAATTGCATATAAGGCTGACCAATTTATAGTCTTAGGGATTGCCCGTTCCATCCCCTTCGAAATCCACTCCTGATATTCCTGCAATCTTTCCATATGTACTGACCTGTTTACCTCCCATTTCGGGTCCTGGAGGGGGAAGCGTTCCTTAACATCTCCCCCGGTAACTTTATAATAATCCTCGGCTAGATTTCCTGCCGTTTTTAAAATCAACTGCTTCTCCGTTTCAGTCATGTATTCTAATAGCAGCTGTATGTCTTTCCAGTCCGGATTATGTTGTTTTACAATGAACTGGAAATGTTTAGCCACACTTACCGGATCGCTTCTGTAATCTTTAGCAATTTTTCTCCACTCTCCCAAGTCAGCGGTGGAGAAGGGTACTTTAGTTAACATTGTTCCGCCATCCGGCCCCACCGCCTCCCGGAGGGGTGCTTGTAAGATTGTCGGAGCAGATTTCTGTCTAGTACGGGAAGAGACAGGGCTATCAGGGGGATTCGATGTCCCTTCCGAGTCTGCGTCCTGGTCCTGTGATCGGGGGGGAGGTTTAAACAAATCACTTAAATCTTGTTCTGGAACCTGGCGTACTTTATCTGCTTTCGTACACCTCTGCCCAATGCTGCATGATGAACAGCACCTTTTTAACCTGCCCCCACCCCCCTTGTTCTCCCGTTCGAGTGCGAGTACCATAGGGTCCTGCGGGGATATCATCCCACAGTCCCTTTGCCACTCTGGGTGATTTCGTAGGGTAAAAAACATATCTGCATACGACACCTCGTCCCATTTCCCTTCTCTTCTAAGAAACAACATAAGCTGCAACAAAGTATTGTAATCCAACGTTCCATTGAACGGCCACTTGACTTCACCCTCTAACTTATACAATGGCCACCACTGATTGCAATATTTAATAAGAGTCTTTTTACTTTCCGTACCTCCACCCCCGGCAATATCTTTCCAGTGGGCGAGTATGCAGCCCAGGGGGCTTTTCCTTAATATTCCCCCTTGAGTGTTGCCCATTTTATATTTCCTCTGTGAGAGGGTCTCAAGGAATGATTCAAATTTAGACTAACTATTTCACTCCTCCACACCACACTTACAATCAATCACTCAACCACACTCTCTTAACCATACAGCACAGGGATCCCTCATTCATACCAGCCTTTTAAAGCAGCTGCAAAACGGTTGCAAGAACAAACTCACCTACTGATGTTAAACTATCTCCAAATCCGGGTTAAAGAGGCCCGCTTACCCTTCTCCTGCTTCTCATGTACCGATCATCAGCAGGTCCATCCTGGCTCCCAGCAATGGGATGCAGCGGTTACCTCGGACTCGCTCGATCTACCCCCAAGATCGCTAGCGGCCGCTCTATCGGTCAGCGAGTCCCCTTTGATGCTCCAAACTAACCTGGGTACCCAACCAACGGGGACTATGCTGCACGCCAGACGTCTCTGCGCGATTTACCAGCTGCCCCAGCCACGCGTACGACTTACAGGCCCCTACCATTAAACATACCGTTTGGTCCGCGGCTTCAGGAGGTCGTTGTCTGCTCCTGCGGTGAGCGGCTGGCAGCGGAGGCTCCTCCGAGGAAAGTGCTCGGGGCGCGCCTAGGGGCGTCCGCTCCGCAGTCGATCCCGCAGCCAAGCAGAGATCCTCCTGGCTGGCTCGCCAAACTGACGTGCGGAAAACGGACTCCACAATCTGTAAGATTGTAAAGTAGGTATGCTTATTCAGCGCTGGGCAGCACAGGGGGGTAGTCCCACCAAAACCGTGCGCGCCTTACGTGGCAACTCACGTTGGGGGTGGGGGGCACTGGGCAAGTTGGGGAACACAGGCAGCGCCCCCAGGATCCCAAGACAGAGGGGTCATGGGGAGGCAGCGCCAAAAAGGGGGGCGTCGAACAGGGACACAAAACAAGAGTGCAGGGCACGCAACGGGCAAAACACAGGGGAAAAAAAACTCACAAGGGAGGAAAACCTCACACGGTGGGGGGGTGTTTTAGTGAAAAGCATTTGCAAGTGATACAGGGAATTAACGGTCTGCTAAATATTGCTTGATTTAGAAGACTGACTGTCTGCATACTGCTTGATTTAGGAGACTAACTGTCTGCTAGACAATGCCTAACAATCCTCTTTGCCTTGAAACTCACTTAAGCTTATCAGGGACTGGTACTTGTCAAGAAACTGGTATTCAGTCAAGGACTAATATGTCAAGCAAAGGACATGATAACAGGAGTCGTTCAGAAACTGCTGAAATCCCCAAGTGAAAGGAGAGCATGGGTGAATGACTGAAGTTCATCTAGAGGAAGATCAGACCCCTGAAGAAGTAAACGACCACCAGAGACAGATCTGAAATGCTAACGCAAGTGGTTTTTTAATAACCCCGCCTCGCTTATGCACATGTATGTCTGTATTGTGCAATCCTAGGAATGTGTGTACCTGCACCGGATACATTTTTGGTAAAATGTGCTGTCAGTGTGCGTGCTTTTGGAGAAGCAATCCCCCACGCACCCGGTGCCAAATAAACATGCCTGCTTTATAACTCTCCCCGAGTTGTAGAGTTTGATCCACGCGTCAGGAGGGCTGAGAAACACAGAGCGGGACAGTGGGGACGGATACGAGGGAGAGACGGACACGCAAGGACAAGGGGTACGTGTGGGAAGAAAGGTGCGTAAGGATGACCTATAGCAGGGAGTCCACGCAGGACAATCCACAGCACGTAACTCACCCGGCATAACCTGCACGAGATGACCCACACCGGACAATGGACCCACACTGCGTAATCCCCAGCGAGAACCCCTCCGTCTCCCACTGGGTCACACCAACTATCTCCAAATTGAGTGGCTTTTTTTTTTTTCCTTGTCCAGAATATTTTTTTTCCCATGGCCAGACTATGCTCCAGACCACACCTCATTTGATTTTTCCTGTGTCTGAATATTTAGTTAAAAGACTACAGAAGGAAAATCGCCCCATCCTTAACATTCACTTTAAAATCCATGCGGCAAGTCCCTTAGGAAAAATGCAGTCACGCATCATAGACGTACCTTGTACTTGCAGACCGCTGCGGCTCCTTTCCATCCATCTCGTACTTTCATGGCCAAGGAAAGGGCGACCACGGTGAAACGCTGGCAGCAGACATTCAGCAGAGAGAGGGAAAAAACCTTCTCAGTTTAAGCTTTAGGGGTCCCTGAACTTCAGAAGTCCAGAGTTTTTGTGGTGCCTTTTTTACCCTAGTGTGGTGTATCCAGGCATTCTGCTCTCTGATCGTGATTGCTGTAAAGGAGGTGAGGAGTACCTGGTATGGTCCTTCCCACTGTGGTTCCAAGGTTTTTTCTGCAAGAGACTTTACATATACATCATCTCCAGGTTGTATATCATGCACAGGTTCATCTAGACCTCTTCCCCGGGTCCCAATTACATGCTTTCCAATTTTATTGAGCTGTTTGCCCAATGCCACCACGTAGGAAGTCATAATTTCATCCCCAGCTTGCGTAGACATTCCCCTCTGTATTCCATAGGGTCGTCCATACAAAATTTCAAAGGGACTCAGTCCTTCCTTTGCCCTTGGTCTCGTTCCTATACGCAGAAGGGCTAAAGGGAGTGACTGAGGCCACGTTAAGTTTGCTTCTGGTCCCAATTTCACAATTTGCTGTTTGATTAAGTGATTCATTTTCTCTACTTGGCCACTCGACTGAGGGCGATACGGGGTATGAAGTTGCCAACCTATACCTAAATGGTGGCTGATTTGTTGCACTATTTTTGAGACAAAATGTGGTCCTCTGTCTGAGGATATGGTTGCTGGAACCCCAAAACGTGGTATTCTCTCTTGTACCAACACTTTAGTTACCTCCCGAGCCTTGGCTGTCCTAGTTGGGAACGCTTCTGGCCAACCTGAAAAGGTATCAGTTAATACCAGCAAATAGCGATACCCCCCTTTTCTTGGAAGCTCTGTAAAATCAACCTGCCATTGTTGTCCAGGCCCATTGCCCTTCCCAATCTGGCCCATTTCTGGTTTGGGAGTATTTTTTGGATTAGTCTGGAGGCAAAGGTCACACTGTTGAGTCACCTGTCTCACTGTGGTATGTAAGTTTCTAGCCACGATTTCCCTTATCAAATGTTTATACAGAGCCTCTGTTCCCCAATGCCTTTTTCTATGTTCCTCCCGTATCAAGTGCCACAGTAAACAAGAGGGAATAATTAGTCTTCCCTGTGGGGTATAAGCCCACCCCTCTTCATTATATGACCCTTCCAAGTCTGTGATAAGTTTCTGATCTTCCTTGGTATATTCTGGCTTACCTTCTAGAGAGATTTGCCTATCAGGAATTAGAGCCCCTTCTATTCTCACCTTCATTTTGGCCGCTTGTTTTGCCTCTCTGTCCGCCAGTTCATTCCCTTTCTCCAAATCGGAGCTCACTCTCTGCTGTGCCTTAATATGCATAATTGCCACTTTCTCAGGGAGCTGGACAGCTTCTAGTAGCTTCAAAATTTCTTCTGCATGTTTGATATTTTTTCCCTGGGAGTTCAATAGTCCTCTTTCTTTCCAGATTGCTCCATGTGCGTGCACAACTCCGAAGGCATATTTTGAGTCCGTGTCAATGTTCACAGTTTTGCCCTGGGCCAACTCCAGGGCTCGGGTTAGGGCAATTATTTCTGCCTTCTGTGCGGAGGTGTTCATGGGCAAAGGCCCTGACTCTATTACCTGCTGGCTGGTAGTGATGGCATATCCCGCGTGTCGATTGCCATTTAAGGCATAACTGCTCCCGTCTGTGAACCAGTTTTCCCCATTTTCCATGGGGCTATCCTTCAGGTCTGGGCGGCTTGCATATGTTGCTTCGATGGTTTCCAAACAGTCATGGTGCACTGGTTCTCCTGTGTTCCCACCGAGAAAAGAAGCTGGGTTGACAATGTTAGTGACCACGATTTCCACATCGTCCTGTTCTACTAATACAGCTTGATATCTCAGGAACCTTTGTGGAGAGAGCCAGTGCCCACCCTTTGCTTCCAGTACTGCTGATACTGTATGAGACACCAAAACAGTCATTTTCTGGCCCAGGGTAAACTCTCGGGCTTCCTGTATGTTCAGTATCACAGCTGCAACCGCCCGTAGGCATCCAGGCCAACCCTTTGCAGTGGCGTCTCACTGCTTAGAGAGATAGGCAACTGCCCGTCGATATGGACCCAGATCTTGTGCTAATATTCCCAGGGCAATACCCTGTTTCTCATGGGAGAAAAGAAGAAACGGCTTACTCCCATCTGGGAGTCCTAAGGCCGGGGCCGACATCAACGCCTTTTTCAGTAGCTCAAAGGCTCGTTCGGTCTCTTTGTTCCACTCAAGGTGCTTCTGCTCAGTAGCTGTCAGAGCATACAGTGGTTTAACAAGCAGTCCATAATTACAGATCCACAATCGGCACCACCCGGTCATTCCCAGAAAAGTCCGTAACTCCTTTACTGTCTGAGGTCTCTGAGTCTGGCATATTGCCTCTTTGCGGGCCTGTCCCAAAGTTCTCTGCCCCGCACTAATTTCATAGCCCAAATAATTCACTTTACGTTGCATTACCTGGGCTTTCTTCTTGGAGAGACGGTATCCCTGGAGTCCCAAGAAATTCAACAGACTCACCGTCCATGCCATACAGTCTTCCTCTGTTTTCGTGGCAATCAGGATCTCATCTACATACTGCAACAATTTTCCTTCCCCAGATGGGGTTTCCCAGGATTCTAAGTCTTTTGCAAGCTGATTCCCAAAAATGGTAGGACTATTTTTAAATCCTTGTGGCAACACCGTCCAAGTGAGCTGGGTCTTCCGACCACTTTTAGGGTTTTCCCATTCGAACGCAAACAATTTTTGACTGGCTTCATGGAGAGGGAGGCAAAAGAAAGCATCCTTCAAATCTAAAACAGTAAACCAAATTAGTTCAGGTGTCAACACAGTCAGCAGGGTATATGGATTGGCCACTACTGGGTCGAGGTCCTCAGTTATCTTATTCACCGCCCGTAAGTCTTGGACCACCCTATATGACCCATCGGGTTTCCGAACAGGTAATATAGGGGTATTGAATTCTGACACTCACTCCTTTAATAGTCCTAACTGTAGAAATTTTTCTATCACCGGCCGGATTCCTTCTCTGTCTTCCTTCTTTAGGGGATATTGTTTAATTCTTACCGGTCGTCGGCCTTCCTTAACCTTAACTTCAACAGGTGGAGCACTTTTCGCCCTTCCAGGTACATCAGTAGCCCATACCCCCGGGTACACTTGGTTTAGGATTTCCTCATTAATTTTTCCTTCTGAGGGGAGACTGGTTAAGGTTAGACTCAATATCTGAATATATTGCTGATCTTTTACCTCCAGAGTAATTTCTCCTTTTTCAAATATAATTTTTGCTCCCAATTGTTCCAATACATCTCTCCCCAAAAGTGCTTTCGGGGAGTTGGGCATATATAAAAATTTGTGGATACCCCATTGTTTTCCCAATTTGTATTTTAGAGGCTTACAAAAATATGCCTTTTCACTTTGGCCAGTCGCTCCTTTTACCATGACATAATCATTTCCCAGGGGCACCAAAGCTTGATTCAGAACCGAATATGTTGCCCCTGTATCTACTAAGAATTCTACTTCTTGTTGTTTTTCCCCTAGCTTAATTATAACCAGTGGATCCGCTAGGGTAGACTCCCCAGGTTCCCGTCAGTCTTCTATCACATGAGCTATCCTCACATTCGCCGGGATCCTCCGGCCTTCTTTCTTGTTCCTTGGGCATTCCTTTTTCCAGTGGCCAAAGCCCTTGCACATTGCACACTGATCCTTTTCCAACCCCAACCGAGGCTGATTTCGCCTACCTCTCCACTCCCCATCTCCCCGAACGACAGCCACCAACCTTCTTTGTCCCTGCCGATACCCTTCTTCTCTATTACTGAACACTCTCCAAGCCTCATCCAGCAAGATCTCTAAATTCCTGCTTTCCGCAGGACGCAACTTTTGAAGCTTTCGTCTTATGTCCCCCGTAGACTGACCCAGGAACAGAGCAGAGAAACTAGTTGCTGTATCCCTACCTCAGACCCCGGGTCCAGCGGCGTGCTACGACGCATCACATCCCTCAGTCGATCCGGGAATTCAGATGGAGACTCGGAAGGACCTTGTTTAATTGCATATAAGGCTGACCAATTTATAGTCTTAGGGATTGCCCGTTCCATCCCCTTCGAAATCCACTCCTGATATTCCTGCAATCTTTCCATATGTACTGACCTGTTTACCTCCCATTTCGGGTCCTGGAGGGGGAAGCGTTCCTTAACATCTCCCCCGGTAACTTTATAATAATCCTCGGCTAGATTTCCTGCCGTTTTTAAAATCAACTGCTTCTCCGTTTCAGTCATGTATTCTAATAGCAGCTGTATGTCTTTCCAGTCCGGATTATGTTGTTTTACAATGAACTGGAAATGTTTAGCCACACTTACCGGATCGCTTCTGTAATCTGTAGCAATTTTTCTCCACTCTCCCAAGTCAGCGGTGGAGAAGGGTACTTTAATTAACATTGTTCCGCCATCCGGCCCCACCGCCTCCCGGAGGGGTGCTTGTAAGATTGTCGGAGCAGATTTCTGTCTAGTACGGGAAGAGACAGGGCTATCAGGGGGATTCGATGTCCCTTCCGAGTCTGCGTCCTGGTCCTGTGATCGGGGGGGAGGTTTAAACAAATCACTTAAATCTTGTTCTGGAACCTGGCGTACTTTATCTGCTTTCGTACACCTCTGCCCAATGCTGCATGATGAACAGCACCTTTTTAACCTGCCCCCACCCGCCTTGTTCTCCCGTTCGAGTGCGAGTACCATAGGGTCCTGCGGGGATATCATCCCACAGTCCCTTTGCCACTCTGGGTGATTTCGTAGGGTAAAAAACATATCTGCATACGACACCTCGTCCCATTTCCCTTCTCTTCTAAGAAACAACATAAGCTGCAACAAAGTATTGTAATCCAACGTTCCATTGAACGGCCACTTGACTTCACCCTCTAACTTATACAATGGCCACCACTGATTGCAATATTTAATAAGAGTCTTTTTACTTTCCGTACCTCCACCCCCGGCAATATCTTTCCAGTGGGCGAGTATGCAGCCCAGGGGGCTTTTCCTTAATATTCCCCCTTGAGTGTTGCCCATTTTATATTTCCTCTGTGAGAGGCTCTCAATGAATGATTCAAATTTAGACTAACTATTTCACTCCTCCACACCACACTTACAATCAATCACTCAACCACACTCTCTTAACCATACAGCACAGGGATCCCTCATTCATACCAGCCTTTTAAAGCAGCTGCAAAACGGTTGCAAGAACAAACTCACCTACTGATGTTAAACTATCTCCAAATCCGGGTTAAAGAGGCCCGCTTACCCTTCTCCTGCTTCTCATGTACCGATCATCAGCAGGTCCATCCTGGCTCCCAGCAATGGGATGCAGCGGTTACCTCGGACTCGCTCGATCTACCCCCAAGATCGCTAGCGGCCGCTCTATCGGTCAGCGAGTCCCCTTTGATGCTCCAAACTAACCTGGGTACCCAACCAACGGGGACTATGCTGCACGCCAGACGTCTCTGCGCGATTTACCAGCTGCCCCAGCCACGCGTACGACTTACAGGCCCCTACCATTAAACATACCGTTTGGTCCGCAGCTTCAGGAGGTCGTTGTCTGCTCCTGCGGTGAGCGGCTGGCAGCGGAGGCTCCTCCGAGGAAAGTGCTCGGGGCGCGCCTAGGGGCGTCCGCTCCGCAGTCGATCCCGCAGCCAAGCAGAGATCCTCCTGGCTGGCTCGCCAAACTGACGTGCGGAAAACGGACTCCACAATCTGTAAGATTGTAAAGTAGGTATGCTTATTCAGTGCTGGGCAGCACAGGGGGGTAGTCCCACCAAAACCGTGCGCGCCTTACGTGGCAACTCACGTTGGGGGTGGGGGGCACTGGGCAAGTTGGGGAACACAGGCAGCGCCCCCAGGATCCCAAGACAGAGGGGTCATGGGGAGGCAGCGCCAAAAAGGGGGGCGTCGAACAGGGACACAAAACAAGAGTGCAGGGCACGCAACGGGCAAAACACAGGGGAAAAAAAACTCACAAGGGAGGAAAACCTCACACGGTGGGGGGGTGTTTTAGTGAAAAGCATTTGCAAGTGATACAGGGAATTAACGGTCTGCTAAATATTGCTTGATTTAGAAGACTGACTGTCTGCATACTGCTTGATTTAGGAGACTAACTGTCTGCTAGACAATGCCTAACAATCCTCTTTGCCTTGAAACTCACTTAAGCTTATCAGGGACTGGTACTTGTCAAGAAACTGGTATTCAGTCAAGGACTAATATGTCAAGCAAAGGACATGATAACAGGAGTCGTTCAGAAACTGCTGAAATCCCCAAGTGAAAGGAGAGCATGGGTGAATGACTGAAGTTCATCTAGAGGAAGATCAGACCCCTGAAGAAGTAAACGACCACCAGAGACAGATCTGAAATGCTAACGCAAGTGGTTTTTTAATAACCCCGCCTCGCTTATGCACATGTATGTCTGTATTGTGCAATCCTAGGAATGTGTGTACCTGCACCGGATACATTTTTGGTAAAATGTGCTGTCAGTGTGCGTGCTTTTGGAGAAGCAATCCCCCACGCACCCGGTGCCAAATAAACATGCCTGCTTTATAACTCTCCCCGAGTTGTAGAGTTTGATCCACGCGTCAGGAGGGCTGAGAAACACAGAGCGGGACAGTGGGGACGGATACGAGGGAGAGACGGACACGCAAGGACAAGGGGTACGTGCGGGAAGAAAGGTGCGTAAGGATGACCTATAGCAGGGAGTCCACGCAGGACAATCCACAGCACGTAACTCACCCGGCATAACCTGCACGAGATGACCCGCACCGGCCAATGGACCCACACTGCGTAATCCCCAGCGAGAACCCCTCCGTCTCCCACTGGGTCACACCAACTATCCCCAAATTGAGTGGCTTTTTTTTTTTTTCCTTGTCCAGAATATTTTTTTTCCCATGGCCAGACTATGCTCCAGACCACACCTCATTTGATTTTTCCTGTGTCTGAATATTTAGTTAAAAGACTACAGAAGGAAAATCGCCCCATCCTTAACATTCACTTTAAAATCCATGCGGCAAGTCCCTTAGGAAAAATGCAGTCACGCATCATAGACGTACCTTGTACTTGCAGACCGCTGCGGCTCCTTTCCATCCATCTCGTACTTTCATGGCCAAGGAAAGGGCGACCACGGTGAAACGCTGGCAGCAGACATTCAGCAGAGAGAGGGAAAAACCCCTTAGTTTGAAGCTAGGCAGGAATCTAACTCTTCCTTTTGGGGCGAGGTTTCTCAGGACTAAAACCACGTGAAGGACAGAGTATCTTGCAGCACCTTTGGTACAGCTGCTGATACCGGCCTTTAAAGCTTTTGCATTTTTCAGACACCCGGGCCTTTTTTTGACTCATTGGCAGCTTTAGTTTCACTCGAACCGCTGTCCTACATACAGGCAGGGGACAGACACAGATGCCTACATACATTTTCTCAACCCTAAGTACAGCCGAGATCTCCTCACCCTCTATGTGCCAAGTTGAATATTTGTTTGTTAAGGAGCACAGCAACACTTCTGTCCTCATGAACTGCCTCCGAGCAGAGGAGGGCTCTGGGATTTCCTGGACGCCAGTGCTCCCGCTTTCACTGTCAGCTCCGCACGGCCACCCACCGGAAAAAAGGCCTCAAAATAACGGACGTCAGACGATTGCTGCCACACCAAAAGTGCCAGCACTGAAAGCTCGTGCTGCTCCTCGCCGGCCCTTGCCAGCGCCTCTACAGGCCCACAAACATTATCCAGCCTAGAGACTGCATAAAAGGCAGACCGCCCCAGGCTGCAACACTCTTGCCCAGCGTACACTGACCAGTAACGTCTCCCCCTTCACCTTCCCGAGAGAGACTGTTCCCAGGGAGCCCTCTTCCTCCCATCAATTTACTACACCCTCCCTGCAGTTTTCAACCTTGTTCCCTCCTCGGCTGTGGTCCCTCAACTTAGCTCTCAAACGGCCAGGAATCAGATTCCATCCTCAAAAGAACAACCCCATGCTAACTAAGATGGCGTTTCCTCGCCCAGCTCCTCATCACCATCTGCAAAAAAAAAAACCCCAAAAATAAAACCTACCAAACAGCACCGCCCTTCAACATCACACCACTTACCACCAATCTCTTCTATGGCACTCTCCTCCTCAAAAGCGCCGCAGTGCTCTGCTCACCGGCTCCACTCATTGCCAAGAAGTCCGACGCCGCAACTGCCGCTCGTGGTGCTTCAGATGCTGAGAGACGCAAAGCTCAACTTACTTTTTCTGGGGTGTAGGTAGAAAAAAAATAGGTGTCATACCAAGCTAACTAGAAAAGTATGTCATTACATGCAATGACAACATTATCAAAAACCACCTGCTTTAGCTTCCTACAAGAAAACAAATGCTCCAGGCTTCATTTCTAGCAAGACCATGCATGCTATCTAACTTCTACCACAGCTACGTTCTGGACAGGGCTGAATGACAAATGTAGCAGAACGTGGTGGCTCGCACACGTGGCCGACAGAGGCACGGAGCTCCTGGCACTGCGTCCTGGTGTCTGCTCTGTCAGGGAGGGCTCAGATGGACCAGCCACTCCTTGCTGGAGGCACCTGCCTGTGATTCACTCCTCAGTCCCCTCCAGCAGCCATGCCCAGGCGGCCCCCTTTACAGCTGGAGGCCCCTCATACAGCAGGGCCAGGGCCAGGGCCAGGCCCACCCTCAGCCTCACTGGACCCATCTGGGGCTGCCCCACCTCCAGCCCCAGCTGGAGCCCATCAGGAGCAGGGGCCCTTGCCAAAGCCCCACAGCACATCACCCCCTTCCCTGTGCCTGTCCTCAGCCATCAGCTCTGCACCCAGGGGCTGCAAACACATCCAGGGGCACAGAGGACATCACAGACAGTGAGATACAGAACAGAAAAAAAAAACAGTGACAGTACGCAAGACAAAGAGATAGAGAAAGAAAGATAAGAAAAGAAAGAGAGAGATAGGAAGGCAGAGGCACAGGGCAGGCATGCAGAGGCGCAAAGAAAAGCAGGCCAGAAAACAGGCTGGAGAAATTAGTTGGGGGGAGAAGACGGATGCAGATCAGGACAAAGAGATGGAAAAGGCAAAAACAGCAATGGGCCGCAGGACAGAGACAGAGGACAAACAAAGGAAGGAAAGGGAGCAGAACAAAAGTGCAGGGATACAAAACAAAAGGAAGCGGTAGAACAAGAGATTTAAAGGGAGAGAGAAAGGGGGAAGAGCATACAAGAACAGACAGAAGAGGAGAGGTAGAAGGAAACAATAACAACAACAACAAATCACAGCAGCTTGGGAAAGGTAGGGGTCACGGGAGCGGCAGGGAAGGACAGGGACGCACAAGAGAGGAGGCAGAGCCCCAGGGGCCGGGGACTCACCACAGCTCTCACTCCCGGCACTGCTGGGAGAATCTGACAGGTCAGATGCTGCTTTCTGCTTCTCTCCTCTTCTGTAACTCCGACCACTTGGCTGTCCTCCACCTAAGAGAATACATGGGTGTCTTACAGCTCTTAGACAAAAAGCTTCCTAGACACGTAGCCACCCACCCACGCTCGCTCGCTCGCGCGCTATGTGGCCGTACCGTGCTTCAGGTTCCACGTACAGACTGTGCAGTGCGCACTGGCGGTCTGGCCTGCTGAAGAGTACAAAGAGGGATCCTTCCTCACCCGGAGAGGCAGGCTAGGCTCTCTCTGGCCTGCAGCGGGAGGCAGCTGCTGGCTGGCTGGCCTTTGGTTTCTTCTTCTTCTTTACCTTTCTGTGGCCTCTCCAGCTTCAGCTGCAGCAGCTCCTCTCCACAGGCAGTAAGCGCTCCATCCGTTCATTTTCGCTCCCGCACCGCCAGGAGAGCGCGGCCGGGCAGAGACAGCCCACACAAGCCTGAGGCGAGTGCAGTCAACAGCGTTCCCAAGGGAGGAACGGACAGCCACGGCCTCTGGGAGAGGGAAAGAAGAAGCAGCGACCGTTATTACCGCACGCGGCCCCTGGCCGGAGCGCCTGCTGCCGCAGGGGATTCTCCAGATACACTGAGGTCCCCCCTCGCAGCCTTCAGGGCAGGGCGTGGCCCGGTGCTACGGGACAGGCTTCAGGGGACGCGCCGGAGCGGCGGGCAGCTGCACGGGGCCGGGGGAGGCTCGGGGGGAGCTCTGGCGAGCTGGGGAGGTGCCCGGCGTCTCCGCCCGGGAGGGGGGGCCCCCTCCTGCCCCTCTTCCCTTCTCTCTGCTCTCGGGTCACTCCCCGGGGCTGCCCTCGCCCGGCTCGGCTCCGAGCGGGCGGCTTGAGGCTCCCCGGGCGGGCAGGAGACAGCGCTGCAGCCACGAAAGGGGCTCGCTCACCTCACGGGTGCCCTCGGTACTCACCCGTCACCGCCGCCGGGACCCGCCGGCCGCACACCGCCATGCTGCTCCCGGCCGCATGCGCAGTCCGAAGGCCGAACACAGTGCCTGCCGGGAGAAGGGCAGAGCACTGCGCATGCGCGACTCCCGAGCTGCAGTTCCCGCTTTCCGTCACCAGGTGGCAGCAGCCCCCTACCGCTCCGGTCCTGGGTGTTCAGCCGGACGAGCCACGGCCGGTTCCTCCCTCCCGTTCGCGCCGTCCGCAGCCGGTCACCCCTTCCCGGGGCACGGCTGCCCCTTCCCCCCGCGCAGCCTGGGCAGTGACATTTGTGGCCTCTGTACCAAAAAGCGTCCCCGTGGGAGGGGGAGAGAATGAGAAGGGTGAAAGTGAGGAAACTCGCGGGTTGAGATTAAAACAGTTTAACAATTAAGAAGAAAGAAACCACCACCAATACCCCTTGTGAGGAAAGGAGAGAACAATAAATGCCCAGAAAGAGAAGTGATAAAACTGAAAACAATTGCAAATTATCAATTAAAACAACTGAGATGGAGTGAGGTGCAGGGAAGCAGGTGGGAGGTTTCAGTTTGGGGGTGGTGGGGGGCAGGCATCACCCCAGGGTCTGCAGGCAGAGGGGTTACGGGGGGCAGGGTCAAATACGGGGAGGCAGAGCAGGGGGGGAGGGGGGAGTGAGGGCATGGGACAGGAGGGCAGGGGTTGCGAGGGTGCCCGGAGAAATACCAAAAAACCTCAAAGAGCTAAGGGGAGGGACCAAGGGAGCCAGACACAGAGAGAATGATACAGACAAAAGCGGGCTATGGCACAGAAAGGGAAGAAATTAAAACAAAGGGACAGGGACCTGGAGTAACTTAATCTAATGTAAGAAAGAAAAGGTGTGTGTAGGACACAGGGCAGAGAGAGAGGAACTGAAAAATCAGGGACATGGACCTGGACATAGAGAGATAGGGGGGTGGGAACTGTGAAAGGCTAAAAGGCAGATGAGGAGAAATTTTGAAAGTTGTGATAGGAAGACAGACAGATAAATGGAAAAAAAATGGGCAGCAGAGAGAAAAAGAAAGCAAAGAGGTAGAAGGAGAGAGGGAGAGGTATAGGGAAGTAAAAAAAACCTACAGCAGTGAGAGAAAGAGAGGGAGAGGCAGGGGGTGTTACCGAAATCCGGAATAAAACTCCTTAACAGCAATGAGAAGTTAAGAAGCAGGCACTTCTTTATTGCAGCGCTGGGCGCACGGGGGATCGCTCCACCTAGCGTGCGCACCCATTTGATCAGCAGCACGGGTTAAATACACATTAATTATACATATTCATTAAATTCCAAGAAATAATATGCATAAACATAAATTTTCTGAGAAACCATTACATCATTTCCCTACCCACTCGCGCATGCCCAGTCTTTTGAGTCGAGGGTCTTTTGGTGGTCTTGGTGGTCGTCAAAACGCCCCCTCCTCGAATTCGCTGGTCAAACTCCTCCTTGAAATCTCCATATCTGGTCTTGAGAACAGGTCGCGGTGCTGCTTGATTTTCCTGGCTCCAAAGTGATGGCTCAGGGCCTATTTCTGCAGGTGGGGTTTGGGGGTGTTTGGGACTTACCATTGTATTAAAGATATGCTAGGCTAGCTTCTAACAAATGCGTATTATAATATCTCTAGGGTCCCACTCCCCTTAGGAACAAACGAATTTTATGAAGATTTAACCTATGTGACTACAGTTCTATAGTTAGCAAGAATCACCTCATATTGATATTTAATTTTCAACATTTATGTCATGTAACATTTCCCCCCTTTGAGACTTATTTAATTTTTTTCAATAAGTCTCATTTACTTATAACTAATCTCCATAATCAGTAAACCAAAAAGTATTATTAACATTACTAATAAAATTCCTTTGATAGATTTCATTATTTTTGATATGATTTTGTCTAATTCATTAAAAATGAGAGACTGTTAACTTTAAATGACATGTTTCTTTAGAAATCCATTGTTTCTGTTTTGGAGGCTGTGCTTCTTGACTCTCAAATAATGAATCCAAGAATCAATATCTTCAAATTTAGGGGCTGTATATATTGCTAGAAGCACCTGATATGGTTCTTTCCATTTTTATTGAAGAGTTTCTGATTCCCAAATTTTCAGGTACACGTAATCTCCTGGTTAAAAATGATGAACCGGGGAATCTAAAGAAAGAGGCTCTGTGGCAGTTCCATATCCATATCAGAGTTCTTCCAAGGGATATCAAATACAATTCCATTTCATTATCCCCAGTAGCAGTCACATTTTGAATAAGGGTTAGAGTCTGATAAGATTTTCCATACATTAACATATGGACTAATTTTAGTCCTAGATCTGGATTGAATCTTGATTCTCGGAAGTGCTTAAGGAAGAGCATGAGGCCATTTTAAAGATATTTTCTGACAAATTTTACTTGTCTATTAGATTGTGGCCTTCAAGGAGTGTGTAAATTCAATTTGATTCCCAGAATTTTCCTCAATATTTGAATAATTTCAGACACAAAATGAGGACCTCTATTTGATTATATTCTTTTGGGGATTCCAAACCATGATATTATTTCTTTTAACATATTTTTAGCCACTTCTCTTGCCTATTGGTGCGACAGGAAAAAAAAATCTTTTGGCCATATTTACTAATACCAATAGATATCTATATCCATTTTGTTGTGGCAATTCTGAAAAATCAATCTGCCAATAATTTTCAGGCAAGTTTCCCATATATATGGTTCCTGGGGGTGGTTATTTAATATTTCTCGGGTTATTCTTTAAACAAGTTTCACACTTTTTGTTACTGATTTTATTAGCTTTATCATCCTAACACTAATCACCTGTCTTCTTAAATCACTGATCATTGCCTCTGTTTCCCAATGAATTTTTCTATGCTTTTAGCTTTGATTGCGGTGAGACCACAACTTGATTTTTAGGACTAATGATCATTTTTCATATTTATTTGAATTGATTTAGCTAATTCCAAATCAACCTTACTGTAATTTGGGGTTTGTTGCTCAAATTTCACTTCTTTAACTAGTATTATTGTCATGATGCCTTTTTCTGCTCTCTTCTTTGCCTTTTTATTGACTAATTTATTTCCAATATTCACTGGGAAATTCCCAAATTGGTGGGCTTTGCAGTGCATTATTGCAACTTCTTTGGGTTTCTGCACCACTTGGAGCAATTGCAGAATTTCTTCTTGGTGTTTAATGGATGTTCCTTGTGCTGTCAGCATTCCTCTTTCTTTCCATGTGGCTCCATGGGCATGTACTACTCCAAAAGCATACTTTAAATCAGTCCATATATTCACTTTTTATGTTCTGTCCATTTTAGGGCTTTTATGAGGGCTAGTTATCAATTCAGCCTTTTGTGCTGAGGTGTTCACTGAGAGCGGCTTTGCATCAATAACAGAGTTTGTTGTTGTTATTGTATATCCAGCCAATCTTCTTCCATTTCTCACGAGGCTGCTTCCATCAGTACATATCTCGAATTCTGGGTCAGGTATGTTCACTCTTCTGTTACTTCTGCTGGAATAAACTTGTTTGATGGTCTGTAGACAGTCATGACTTAGAACTTCTTCTTCTATTGAACTTAAAAAGATGGCAGGATTTATTGTTGTAGTTGTTTTTGATTTGACATAATCTTGTTCCAACAGGACAATTTGATGTTTGAGCATCCTGCTTGGGGATAACCAGTGTCCTCCTTTCTGTTCCAGAACAGAAAGTACCATGTGCGGTACATAAGCTGTTCTTGGGTGTCCCGTTGTCAGCTTACAAGCTTCTTAAGTCAGGAGGACAGTTGCTGCTACAGCCCATAGACAACCTGGTCATCCTTAGCTAACATTGTCCAATTGTTTGGAGAAATAACCAACCGGTCTTCTTCATTCTCCATTTTTCTGAGAAAGCATTCTTCTGAGGGCCGAATGTTGTCTTTCATGAACAAACAGTTCAAAGGGTTTGGTTAAATCGGGCAACCCTAGAGCAGGAGTGAACATCAGAGCTATCTTTACATTCTGGAATGCCTTTCGAGCTTCAGATTCTCACACAAGGGGTCCCTCCTTCAGTTCCTTTAATCCACAGGTGACACCAGCCAGCCATTCCCAGAAATGTTCGCAGCTCCTTAGCTCCTTTTGGCTCCGGCATTTGGCAAATTGCCTCTTTTCTCTCATTTCCAAGTTGTCTTTGTCCCTGTGTGATTTCAAATCCCAAATACATGACAGTCTCTTTTCCAATCTGTGCTTTCTTCTTGGAAAATCTGTTATCACTTTGGCCCAAGAAATTTAGCAGGTTAGTAGTCAAGTTGAAATATTCTTCTCTGGTTTCTGTGGCTATTAAAATATCATCTACATATTGCAACACCAGTCTTTCAGGATAAATTATTTTGCATGTTTCTAATTCCTTAGCCAATTGATTTCCAAAGATCATTGGGCTATTTTTAAATCCTTGAGGTAGCACTGCCCAGGTGAGCTGAGTCTTCTGCCTAGTTGTGGGATTTTGCAGTTCAAAGGCAAAATATGCCTGACTATTTTTGTCAAGAAGAATACAGAAAAAGGCATCCTATAAGTTCAATACAGTGAACCACTTGTGATTTTCTTTTAAAGCTGTCAACAAGGATACAGGTTTGCCACTAAGGGGTGAATATCTTGAACTATTAAATTTATTGCTATTAAAATCTTGTACTAACCTATATTCCTCACTTTCTGGCTTTTTCACAGGTAAAATGGGAGTATTGAATTCTGATTCACATTCGACTAATAGTCGATATTTTTTTAAAAAATTTTCAATCATTTTCTCAAGGCCTCTTCTAGCTTCTAATTTTAAAGGGTACTGGTTTTGTCTTACCAGTTTGGTGCTCTCCTTTAGAAAAATCTTTACCGGTTCTGCTGCTTTTGAATGTCCGGGAACTTCGCCAGCCCACACCAAAGGGTTACTGCATTGTCCACTTCTTGAGGGATTTCATATGGCTCTGAAGTTGTCTGCAACATAAAAATTCTTGCCTCTCTGGCTTTTGATTAGGGTATATTTAATTGAATGTCACAGTTTTAAAAATTAATTTGTGCTTTCAATTTGCTCAATAAATCTCTCCCCACTAAGGCAACAGGACACTCTGGTATATATAAAAATTGGCCAGTTCCCCATTTTTACCCACCTTAAAGTTAAGGATTGAATGAAAAAATTATTTTCAGCTTTCCCTGTGGCACCAATTTTGTCTACATACTTTTTACTCAATTTTCTTCTACCAGTACTTAAAATGAATAGCTCCAGTATCAAAATAGAAAATCCATGGTTTGGGTCCCCAGCTGGATTGTAACCAGGGGTTCTGCTGGGGAATTCTCCCCCAGTCCTCTTTGCACCTGTGACAAAGGCATCTGCTGTGCTGCCAGTTTTTTGTTTCTTTTTCAGAATAAGGACATTCATTTTTCCAGTGCCACCATGCTTCACACTTTGCACACTGATATTCCCAATCTCTCTCCTATTGCAGTTATTTTATCCATTCCTCTACCACACCCCGACCTCATCCCCGGTTTGTTCCCCTACTGCTTGTCGAAGTGGTAGGGGGGGCAAGGCTTGAGCCGCTCCTTGTTCTATCTGGTCTTGTCAGCTTCCAGTTCTCCCTGCAATAGGACTGAAACCCTCATAATTCAACTGTCCCACTCTACAGCTCCCACCAGGGGTTCGGTGTTCTGGCCCCTTTTTCTACTGTTTCATTTGTTAAACCTGCATCAACACTTCCAGACCACACATAAAGATAATACAGAAATTTAACACATGAATTCTATGCTTTCCTCTTCAGTTCCACATTTTAAACATCACTTTCTATACTACAAGCCAGGATCTTTTCAACCTTTTTCCTTTTTTTTTTTTTTTTTTTTTTAATGCCAAAACCATCGGATCCTTGGGGACGTATCTGCAATCTTTCTGCCACTCGGGATGATTTCCCAAAGTAAAGAACAAATCAACATCGGGGACCACATCTCACTTTCCTTCCCTTCTACAAGATAACATCAACTGTAAAATATTGGATCAATTTTTTTTTTTTCTAGTTACTGGGTCTCCCCTTATATCCTCCCAATGTTTAAGAACACATCCCAGTGGAGACTTCATTAATATTTCCCCTACCATTGAGGTAGACATAGAAGATATGTGTTTTCCCATATTTTACAAAGGAGTTTTTGGTACCAAAAAGACAATAACACTGTTCTACAAACAGAGTCAATCCCGTCACCAAGAAAAGTTTAAAACCCCAAATGCAATACTGTATATCATTCAAGTCCCGTACACTGCAAGACATGCATACAGACTTAAAAACAAAACAAAACAAAACAAAACGCACTGAAGCAACAATTAGCAGCTTGTAAATCACTTCTAAAACACCCTGGGGCCCCTTTCCAAGCTATGTACAAATCTTACCAATACTCCCCATACTCTTACTCTTAAACAATTTAGACTAAATGCCAAATACCAGATATATGCAAATGACAATTGTCCCAAATACAAAAACCAAACAAATGCAAATGACAATTGTCCCAAATACAAAAACCAAACAAATGCAAATGACAATTGTCCCAAATACAAAAACCAAACAAATGCAAATGACAATTGTCCCAAATACACAAATGTCCAACCCAGCAATAGCTTTCGCTTATGACTTACGGGCAGACGCCTAGGCTTCCAAACCAAACGGGTACCCTCTAAGCCCCAACCCTGCGAAGCTTTCGCCGCGCCTTACGGGCAGGCTATCCAGAGCAGACAGATTTCAAAGAAGAAGTGCCTTACCCTTTTCTCCAGGGAACGTTGCGAGGAGCTTTGTGAGTCGAGAGCGATGGGTCTCCCCGAGAATACCTCGGTGCCGGCTGGAGTTCGATCAACACTCGATCTCGTTCAGTCTCACTTGCAGGTCCCATCTGGGTCGCCAAAACTGTTACCGAAATCCGGAATAAAACTCCTTAACAGCAATGAGAAGTTAAGAAGCAGGCACTTCTTTATTGCAGCGCTGGGCGCACGGGGGATCGCTCCACCTAGCGTGCGCACCCATTTGATCAACAGCACGGGTTAAATACACATTAATTATACATATTCATTAAATTCCAAGAAATAATATGCATAAACATAAATTTTCTGAGAAACCATTACATCATTTCCCTACCCACTCGCGCATGCCCAGTCTTTTGAGTCGAGGGTCTTTTGGTGGTCTTGGTGGTCGTCAAAACGCCCCCTCCTCGAATTCGCTGGTCAAACTCCTCCTTGAAATCTCCATATCTGGTCTTGAGAACAGGTCGCGGTGCTGCTTGATTTTCCTGGCTCCAAAGTGATGGCTCAGGGCCTATTTCTGCAGGTGGGGTTTGGGGGTGTTTGGGACTTACCATTGTATTAAAGATATGCTAGGCTAGCTTCTAACAAATGCGCATTATAAGATCTCTAGGGTCCCACTCCCTTTAGGAACAAACGAATTTTATGAAGATTTAACCTATGTGACTACAGTTCTATAGTTAGCAAGAATCACCTCATATTGATATTTAATTTTCAATGTTTATGTCATGTAACATTTCCCCCCTTTGAGACTTATTTAATTTTTTTTCAATAAGTCTCATTTACTTATAACTAATCTCCATAATCAGTAAACCAAAAAGTATTATTAACATTACTAATAAAATTCCTTTGATAGATTTCATTATTTTTGATATGATTTTGTCTAATTCATTAAAAATGAGAGACTGTTAACTTTAAATGACATGTTTCTTTAGAAATCCATTGTTTCTGTTTTGGAGGCTGTGCTTCTTGACTCTCAAATAATGAATCCAAGAATCAATATCTTCAAATTTAGGGGCTGTATATATTGCTAGAAGCACCTGATATGGTTCTTTCCATTCTTATTGAAGAGTTTCTGATTCCCAAATTTTCAGGTACACGTAATCTCCTGGTTAAAAATGATGAACCGGGGAATCTAAAGAAAGAGGCTCTGTGGCAGTTCCATATCCATATCAGAGTTCTTCCAAGGGATATCAAATACAATTCCATTTCATTATCCCCAGTAGCAGTCACATTTTGAATAAGGGTTAGAGTCTGATAAGATTTTCCATACATTAACATATGGACTAATTTTAGTCCTAGATCTGGATTGAATCTTGATTCTCGGAAGTGCTTAAGGAAGAGCATGAGGCCATTTTAAAGATATTTTCTGACAAATTTTACTTGTCTATTAGATTGTGGCCTTCAAGGAGTGTGTAAATTCAATTTGATTCCCAGAATTTTCCTCAATATTTGAATAATTTCAGACACAAAATGAGGACCTCTATTTGATTATATTCTTTTGGGGATTCCAAACCATGATATTATTTCTTTTAACATATTTTTAGCCACTTCTCTTGCCTATTGGTGCGACAGGAAAAAAAAATCTTTTGGCCATATTTACTAATACCAATAGATATCTATATCCATTTTGTTGTGGCAATTCTGAAAAATCAATCTGCCAATAATTTTCAGGCAAGTTTCCCATATATATGGTTCCTGGGGGTGGTTATTTAATATTTCTCGGGTTATTCTTTAAACAAGTTTCACACTTTTTGTTACTGATTTTATTAGCTTTATCATCCTAACACTAATCACCTGTCTTCTTAAATCACTGATCATTGCCTCTGTTTCCCAATGAATTTTTCTATGCTTTTAGCTTTGATTGCGGTGAGACCACAACTTGATTTTTAGGACTAATGATCATTTTTCATATTTATTTGAATTGATTTAGCTAATTCCAAATCAACCTTACTGTAATTTGGGGTTTGTTGCTCAAATTTCACTTCTTTAACTAGTATTATTGTCATGATGCCTTTTTCTGCTCTCTTCTTTGCCTTTTTATTGACTAATTTATTTCCAATATTCACTGGGAAATTCCCAAATTGGTGGGCTTTGCAGTGCATTATTGCAACTTCTTTGGGTTTCTGCACCACTTGGAGCAATTGCAGAATTTCTTCTTGGTGTTTAATGGATGTTCCTTGTGCTGTCAGCATTCCTCTTTCTTTCCATGTGGCTCCATGGGCATGTACTACTCCAAAAGCATACTTTAAATCAGTCCATATATTCACTTTTTATGTTCTGTCCATTTTAGGGCTTTTATGAGGGCTAGTTATCAATTCAGCCTTTTGTGCTGAGGTGTTCACTGAGAGCGGCTTTGCATCAATAACAGAGTTTGTTGTTGTTATTGTATATCCAGCCAATCTTCTTCCATTTCTCACGAGGCTGCTTCCATCAGTACATATCTCGAATTCTGGGTCAGGTATGTTCACTCTTCTGTTACTTCTGCTGGAATAAACTTGTTTGATGGTCTGTAGACAGTCATGACTTAGAACTTCTTCTTCTATTGAACTTAAAAAGATGGCAGGATTTATTGTTGTAGTTGTTTTTGATTTGACATAATCTTGTTCCAACAGGACAATTTGATGTTTGAGCATCCTGCTTGGGGATAACCAGTGTCCTCCTTTCTGTTCCAGAACAGAAAGTACCATGTGCGGTACATAAGCTGTTCTTGGGTGTCCCGTTGTCAGCTTACAAGCTTCTTAAGTCAGGAGGACAGTTGCTGCTACAGCCCATAGACAACCTGGTCATCCTTAGCTAACATTGTCCAATTGTTTGGAGAAATAACCAACCGGTCTTCTTCATTCTCCATTTTTCTGAGAAAGCATTCTTCTGAGGGCCGAATGTTGTCTTTCATGAACAAACAGTTCAAAGGGTTTGGTTAAATCGGGCAACCCTAGAGCAGGAGTGAACATCAGAGCTATCTTTACATTCTGGAATGCCTTTCGAGCTTCAGGTTCTCACACAAGGGGTCCCTCCTTCAATTCCTTTAATCCACAGGTGACACCAGCCAGCCATTCCCAGAAATGTTTGCAGCTCCTTAGCTCCTTTTGGCTCCGGCATTTGGCAAATTGCCTCTTTTCTCTCATTTCCAAGTTGTCTTTGTCCCTGTGTGATTTCAAATCCCAAATACATGACAGTCTCTTTTCCAATCTGTGCTTTCTTCTTGGAAAATCTGTTATCACTTTGGCCCAAGAAATTTAGCAGGTTAGTAGTCAAGTTGAAATATTCTTCTCTGGTTTCTGTGGCTATTAAAATATCATCTACATATTGCAACACCAGTCTTTCAGGATAAATTATTTTGCATGTTTCTAATTCCTTAGCCAATTGATTTCCAAAGATCATTGGGCTATTTTTAAATCCTTGAGGTAGCACTGCCCAGGTGAGCTGAGTCTTCTGCCTAGTTGTGGGATTTTGCAGTTCAAAGGCAAAGTATGCCTGACTATTTTTGTCAAGAAGAATACAGAAAAAGGCATCCTATAAGTTCAATACAGTGAACCACTTGTGATTTTCTTTTAAAGCTGTCAACAAGGATACAGGTTTGCCACTAAGGGGTGAATATCTTGAACTATTAAATTTATTGCTATTAAAATCTTGTACTAACCTATATTCCTCACTTTCTGGCTTTTTCACAGGTAAAATGGGAGTATTGAATTCTGATTCACATTCGACTAATAGTCGATATTTTTTTAAAAAATTTTCAATCATTTTCTCAAGGCCTCTTCTAGCTTCTAATTTTAAAGGGTACTGGTTTTGTCTTACCAGTTTGGTGCTCTCCTTTAGAAAAATCTTTACCGGTTCTGCTGCTTTTGAATGTCCGGGAACTTCGCCAGCCCACACCAAAGGGTTACTGCATTGTCCACTTCTTGAGGGATTTCATATGGCTCTGAAGTTGTCTGCAACATAAAAATTCTTGCCTCTCTGGCTTTTGATTAGGGTATATTTAATTGAATGTCACAGTTTTAAAAATTAATTTGTGCTTTCAATTTGCTCAATAAATCTCTCCCCACTAAGGCAACAGGACACTCTGGCATGTATAAAAATTAGCCAGTTCCCCATTTTTACCCACCTTAAAGTTAAGGATTGAATGAAAAAATTATTTTCAGCTTTCCCTGTGGCACCAATTTTGTCTACATACTTTTTACTCAATTTTCTTCTACCAGTACTTAAAATGAATAGCTCCAGTATCAAAATAGAAAATCCATGGTTTGGGTCCCCAGCTGGATTGTAACCAGGGGTTCTGCTGGGGAATTCTCCCCCAGTCCTCTTTGCACCTGTGACAAAGGCATCTGCTGTGCTGCCAGTTTTTTGTTTCTTTTTCAGAATAAGGACACGCATTTTTCCAGTGCCACCATGCTTCACACTTTGCACACTGATATTCCCAATCTCTCTCCTACTGCAGTTATTTTATCCATTCCTCTACCACACCCCGACCTCATCCCCGGTTTGTTCCCCTACTGCTTGTCGAAGTGGTAGGGGGGGCAAGGCTTGAGCCGCTCCTTGTTCTATCTGGTCTTGTCAGCTTCCAGTTCTCCCTGCAATAGGACTGAAACCCTCATAATTCAACTGTCCCACTCTACAGCTCCCACCAGGGGTTCGGTGTTCTGGCCCCTTTTTCTACTGTTTCATTTGTTAAACCTGCATCAACACTTCCAGACCGCACATAAAGATAATACAGAAATTTAACACATGAATTCTATGCTTTCCTCTTCAGTTCCACATTTTAAACATCACTTTCTATACTACAAGCCAGGATCTTTTCAACCTTTTTCCTTTTTTTTTTTTTTTTTTTTTTAATGCCAAAACCATCGGATCCTTGGGGACGTATCTGCAATCTTTCTGCCACTCGGGATGATTTCCCAAAGTAAAGAACAAATCAACATCGGGGACCACATCTCACTTTCCTTCCCTTCTACAAGATAACATCAACTGTAAAATATTGGATCAATTTTTTTTTTTTCTAGTTACTGGGTCTCCCCTTATATCCTCCCAATGTTTAAGAACACATCCCAGTGGAGACTTCATTAATATTTCCCCTACCATTGAGGTAGACATAGAAGATATGTGTTTTCCCATATTTTACAAAGGAGTTTTTGGTACCAAAAAGACAATAACACTGTTCTACAAACAGAGTCAATCCCGTCACCAAGAAAAGTTTAAAACCCCAAATGCAATACTGTATATCATTCAAGTCCCGTGCACTGCAAGACATGCATACAGACTTAAAAACAAAACAAAACAAAACAAAACGCAGTGAAGCAACAAGTAGCAGCTTGTAAATCACTTCTAAAACACCCTGGGGCCCCTTTCCAAGCTATGTACAAATCTTACCAATACTCCCCATACTCTTACTCTTAAACAATTTAGACTAAATGCCAAATACCAGATAAATGCAAATGACAATTGTCCCAAATACAAAAACCAAACAAATGCAAATGACAATTGTCCCAAATACAAAAACCAAACAAATGCAAATGACAATTGTCCCAAATACACAAATGTCCAACCCAGCAATAGCTTTCGCTTATGACTTACGGGCAGACGCCTAGGCTTCCAAACCAAACGGGTACCCTCTAAGCCCCAACCCTGCGAAGCTTTCGCCGCGCCTTACGGGCAGGCTATCCAGAGCAGACAGATTTCAAAGAAGAAGTGCCTTACCCTTTTCTCCAGGGAACGTTGCGAGGAGCTTTGTGAGTCGAGAGCGATGGGTCTCCCCGAGAATACCTCGGTGCCGGCTGGAGTTCGATCAACACTCGATCTCGTTCAGTCTCACTTGCAGGTCCCATCTGGGTCGCCAAAACTGTTACCGAAATCCGGAATAAAACTCCTTAACAGCAATGAGAAGTTAAGAAGCAGGCACTTCTTTATTGCAGCGCTGGGCGCACGGGGGATCGCTCCACCTAGCGTGCGCACCCATTTGATCAACAGCATCGGTTAAATACACATTAATTATACATATTCATTAAATTCCAAGAAATAATATGCATAAACATAAATTTTCTGAGAAACCATTACATCATTTCCCTACCCACTCGCGCATGCCCAGTCTTTTGAGTCGAGGGTCTTTTGGTGGTCTTGGTGGTCGTCAAAACGCCCCCTCCTCGAATTCGCTGGTCAAACTCCTCCTTGAAATCTCCATATCTGGTCTTGAGAACAGGTCGCGGTGCTGCTTGATTTTCCTGGCTCCAAAGTGATGGCTCAGGGCCTATTTCTGCAGGTGGGGTTTGGGGGTGTTTGGGACTTACCATTGTATTAAAGATATGCTAGGCTAGCTTCTAACAAATGCGTATTATAAGATCTCTAGGGTCCCACTCCCTTTAGGAACAAACGAATTTTATGAAGATTTAACCTATGTGACTACAGTTCTATAGTTAGCAAGAATCACCTCATATTGATATTTAATTTTCAATGTTTATGTCATGTAACATTTCCCCCCTTTGAGACTTATTTAATTTTTTTTCAATAAGTCTCATTTACTTATAACTAATCTCCATAATCAGTAAACCAAAAAGTATTATTAACATTACTAATAAAATTCCTTTGATAGATTTCATTATTTTTGATATGATTTTGTCTAATTCATTAAAAATGAGAGACTGTTAACTTTAAATGACATGTTTCTTTAGAAATCCATTGTTTCTGTTTTGGAGGCTGTGCTTCTTGACTCTCAAATAATGAATCCAAGAATCAATATCTTCAAATTTAGGGGCTGTATATATTGCTAGAAGCACCTGATATGGTTCTTTCCATTCTTATTGAAGAGTTTCTGATTCCCAAATTTTCAGGTACACGTAATCTCCTGGTTAAAAATGATGAACTGGGGAATCTAAAGAAAGAGGCTCTGTGGCAGTTCCATATCCATATCAGAGTTCTTCCAAGGGATATCAAATACAATTCCATTTCATTATCCCCAGTAGCAGTCACATTTTGAATAAGGGTTAGAGTCTGATAAGATTTTCCATACATTAACATATGGACTAATTTTAGTCCTAGATCTGGATTGAATCTTGATTCTCGGAAGTGCTTAAGGAAGAGCATGAGGCCATTTTAAAGATATTTTCTGACAAATTTTACTTGTCTATTAGATTGTGGCCTTCAAGGAGTGTGTAAATTCAATTTGATTCCCAGAATTTTCCTCAATATTTGAATAATTTCAGACACAAAATGAGGACCTCTATTTGATTATATTCTTTTGGGGATTCCAAACCATGATATTATTTCTTTTAACATATTTTTAGCCACTTCTCTTGCCTATTGGTGCGACAGGAAAAAAAAATCTTTTGGCCATATTTACTAATACCAATAGATATCTATATCCATTTTGTTGTGGCAATTCTGAAAAATCAATCTGCCAATAATTTTCAGGCAAGTTTCCCATATATATGGTTCCTGGGGGTGGTTATTTAATATTTCTCGGGTTATTCTTTAAACAAGTTTCACACTTTTTGTTACTGATTTTATTAGCTTTATCATCCTAACACTAATCACCTGTCTTCTTAAATCACTGATCATTGCCTCTGTTTCCCAATGAATTTTTCTATGCTTTTAGCTTTGATTGCGGTGAGACCACAACTTGATTTTTAGGACTAATGATCATTTTTCATATTTATTTGAATTGATTTAGCTAATTCCAAATCAACCTTACTGTAATTTGGGGTTTGTTGCTCAAATTTCACTTCTTTAACTAGTATTATTGTCATGATGCCTTTTTCTGCTCTCTTCTTTGCCTTTTTATTGACTAATTTATTTCCAATATTCACTGGGAAATTCCCAAATTGGTGGGCTTTGCAGTGCATTATTGCAACTTCTTTGGGTTTCTGCACCACTTGGAGCAATTGCAGAATTTCTTCTTGGTGTTTAATGGATGTTCCTTGTGCTGTCAGCATTCCTCTTTCTTTCCATGTGGCTCCATGGGCATGTACTACTCCAAAAGCATACTTTAAATCAGTCCATATATTCACTTTTTATGTTCTGTCCATTTTAGGGCTTTTATGAGGGCTAGTTATCAATTCAGCCTTTTGTGCTGAGGTGTTCACTGAGAGCGGCTTTGCATCAATAACAGAGTTTGTTGTTGTTATTGTATATCCAGCCAATCTTCTTCCATTTCTCACGAGGCTGCTTCCATCAGTACATATCTCGAATTCTGGGTCAGGTATGTTCACTCTTCTGTTACTTCTGCTGGAATAAACTTGTTTGATGGTCTGTAGACAGTCATGACTTAGAACTTCTTCTTCTATTGAACTTAAAAAGATGGCAGGATTTATTGTTGTAGTTGTTTTTGATTTGACATAATCTTGTTCCAACAGGACAATTTGATGTTTGAGCATCCTGCTTGGGGATAACCAGTGTCCTCCTTTCTGTTCCAGAACAGAAAGTACCATGTGCGGTACATAAGCTGTTCTTGGGTGTCCCGTTGTCAGCTTACAAGCTTCTTAAGTCAGGAGGACAGTTGCTGCTACAGCCCATAGACAACCTGGTCATCCTTAGCTAACATTGTCCAATTGTTTGGAGAAATAACCAACCGGTCTTCTTCATTCTCCATTTTTCTGAGAAAGCATTCTTCTGAGGGCCGAATGTTGTCTTTCATGAACAAACAGTTCAAAGGGTTTGGTTAAATCGGGCAACCCTAGAGCAGGAGTGAACATCAGAGCTATCTTTACATTCTGGAATGCCTTTCGAGCTTCAGGTTCTCACACAAGGGGTCCCTCCTTCAATTCCTTTAATCCACAGGTGACACCAGCCAGCCATTCCCAGAAATGTTTGCAGCTCCTTAGCTCCTTTTGGCTCCGGCATTTGGCAAATTGCCTCTTTTCTCTCATTTCCAAGTTGTCTTTGTCCCTGTGTGATTTCAAATCCCAAATACATGACAGTCTCTTTTCCAATCTGTGCTTTCTTCTTGGAAAATCTGTTATCACTTTGGCCCAAGAAATTTAGCAGGTTAGTAGTCAAGTTGAAATATTCTTCTCTGGTTTCTGTGGCTATTAAAATATCATCTACATATTGCAACACCAGTCTTTCAGGATAAATTATTTTGCATGTTTCTAATTCCTTAGCCAATTGATTTCCAAAGATCATTGGGCTATTTTTAAATCCTTGAGGTAGCACTGCCCAGGTGAGCTGAGTCTTCTGCCTAGTTGTGGGATTTTGCAGTTCAAAGGCAAAATATGCCTGACTATTTTTGTCAAGAAGAATACAGAAAAAGGCATCCTATAAGTTCAATACAGTGAACCACTTGTGATTTTCTTTTAAAGCTGTCAACAAGGATACAGGTTTGCCACTAAGGGGTGAATATCTTGAACTATTAAATTTATTGCTATTAAAATCTTGTACTAACCTATATTCCTCACTTTCTGGCTTTTTCACAGGTAAAATGGGAGTATTGAATTCTGATTCACATTCGACTAATAGTCGATATTTTTTTAAAAAATTTTCAATCATTTTCTCAAGGCCTCTTCTAGCTTCTAATTTTAAAGGGTACTGGTTTTGTCTTACCAGTTTGGTGCTCTCCTTTAGAAAAATCTTTACCGGTTCTGCTGCTTTTGAATGTCCGGGAACTTCGCCAGCCCACACCAAAGGGTTACTGCATTGTCCACTTCTTGAGGGATTTCATATGGCTCTGAAGTTGTCTGCAACATAAAAATTCTTGCCTCTCTGGCTTTTGATTAGGGTATATTTAATTGAATGTCACAGTTTTAAAAATTAATTTGTGCTTTCAATTTGCTCAATAAATCTCTCCCCACTAAGGCAACAGGACACTCTGGCATGTATAAAAATTAGCCAGTTCCCCATTTTTACCCACCTTAAAGTTAAGGATTGAATGAAAAAATTATTTTCAGCTTTCCCTGTGGCACCAATTTTGTCTACATACTTTTTACTCAATTTTCTTCTACCAGTACTTAAAATGAATAGCTCCAGTATCAAAATAGAAAATCCATGGTTTGGGTCCCCAGCTGGATTGTAACCAGGGGTTCTGCTGGGGAATTCTCCCCCAGTCCTCTTTGCACCTGTGACAAAGGCATCTGCTGTGCTGCCAGTTTTTTGTTTCTTTTTCAGAATAAGGACACGCATTTTTCCAGTGCCACCATGCTTCACACTTTGCACACTGATATTCCCAATCTCTCTCCTACTGCAGTTATTTTATCCATTCCTCTACCACACCCCGACCTCATCCCCGGTTTGTTCCCCTACTGCTTGTCAAAGTGGTAGGGGGGGCAAGGCTTGAGCCGCTCCTTGTTCTATCTGGTCTTGTCAGCTTCCAGTTCTCCCTGCAATAGGACTGAAACCCTCATAATTCAACTGTCCCACTCTACAGCTCCCACCGGGGGTTCGGTGTTCTGGCCCCTTTTTCTACTGTTTCATTTGTTAAACCTGCATCAACACTTCCAGACCGCACATAAAGATAATACAGAAATTTAACACATGAATTCTATGCTTTCCTCTTCAGTTCCACATTTTAAACATCACTTTCTATACTACAAGCCAGGATCTTTTCAACCTTTTTCCTTTTTTTTTTTTTTTTTTTTTTTTAAATGCCAAAACCATCGGATCCTTGGGGACGTATCTGCAATCTTTCTGCCACTTGGGATGATTTCCCAAAGTAAAGAACAAATCAACATCGGGGACCACATCTCACTTTCCTTCCCTTCTACAAGATAACATCAACTGTAAAATATTGGATCAATTTTTTTTTCTAGTTACTGGGTCTCCCCTTATATCCTCCCAATGTTTAAGAACACATCCCAGTGGAGACTTCATTAATATTTCCCCTACCATTGAGGTAGACATAGAAGATATGTGTTTTCCCATATTTTACAAAGGAGTTTTTGGTACCAAAAAGACAATAACACTGTTCTACAAACAAAGTCAATCCCGTCACCAAGAAAAGTTTAAAACCCCAAATGCAATACTGTATATCATTCAAGTCCCTACACTGCAACACATGCATACAGACTTAAAAACAAAACAAAACAAAACAAAACAAAACAAAACGCACTGAAGCAACAATTAGCAGCTTGTAAATCACTTCTAAAACACCCTGGGGCCCCTTTCCAAGCTATGTACAAATCTTACCAATACTCCCCATACTCTTACTCTTAAACAATTTAGACTAAATGCCAAATACCAGATATATGCAAATGACAATTGTCCCAAATACAAAAACCAAACAAATGCAAATGACAATTGTCCCAAATACACAAATGTCCAACCCAGCAATAGCTTTCGCTTATGACTTACGGGCAGACGCCTAGGCTTCCAAACCAAACGGGTACCCTCTAAGCCCCAACCCTGCGAAGCTTTCGCCGCGCCTTACGGGCAGGCTATCCAGAGCAGACAGATTTCAAAGAAGAAGTGCCTTACCCTTTTCTCCAGGGAACGTTGCGAGGAGCTTTGTGAGTCGAGAGCGATGGGTCTCCACGAGAATACCTCGGTGCCGGCTGGAGTTCGATCAACACTCGATCTCGTTCAGTCTCACTTGCAAGGTCCCATCTGGGTCGCCAAAACTGTTACCGAAATCCGGAATAAAACTCCTTAACAGCAACGAGAAGTTAAGAAGCAGGCACTTCTTTATTGCAGCGCTGGGCGCACGGGGGATCGCTCCACCTAGCGTGCGCACCCATTTGATCAACAGCATCGGTTAAATACACATTAATTATACATATTCATTAAATTCCAAGAAATAATATGCATAAACATAAATTTTCTGAGAAACCATTACATCATTTCCCTACCCACTCGCGCATGCCCAGTCTTTTGAGTCGAGGGTCTTTTGGTGGTCGTCAAAACGCCCCCTCCTCGAATTCGCTGGTCAAACTCCTCCTTGAAATCTCCATATCTGGTCTTGAGAACAGGTCGCGGTGCTGCTTGATTTTCCTGGCTCCAAAGTGATGGCTCAGGGCCTATTTCTGCAGGTGGGGTTTGGGGGTGTTTGGGACTTACCATTGTATTAAAGATATGCTAGGCTAGCTTCTAACAAATGCGTATTATAAGATCTCTAGGGTCCCACTCCCTTTAGGAACAAACGAATTTTATGAAGATTTAACCTATGTGACTACAGTTCTATAGTTAGCAAGAATCACCTCATATTGATATTTAATTTTCAATGTTTATGTCATGTAACAGGGGGATGAGGATGCAGAAGAGGGATGAAACAACGCTGCTGGTCCAGGACCCATTGCTTCTCCTGCTCTCAGATCTGCTGCGAGAATTTGACGGTTTGGATGAGTTTTTCTCTCTCTCTCTCTCACCCCACCCTCCCTTCCTCCGCTGTACCTCTGGTCACTTCACTGTCATCCACTTAAGAGAACAGATTGGCGTCTTACACTCTTACAGTAGGAGGCTTTGAGGACACACAGCCTCACGCGCACACACGTGCCTGTCCTGCGCTTTCGGTTGCATACAGACCCTGCGGTGCATGTTGCCAGTCTGGCCTGCCGCCGGCTACGAAGAGGAATTCTTCCTCACCTGGAGAGGGAGGCTCCCTCTGGGCTGCAGCAGGAGGCCAATACCAGTCAGACGGCATTTGTTTTTTTCTTCCTTACCTTTCACCAGCCTCTCCAGCTTCCCGCTGCAGCAGCTCCTGTCCACAGCCAGTAAGTCCTCCCATGGCTCGCACTGGCCCCTCCACGGCCACCCGGGGCAGGGCAGCACCAGCCCCTCCAGCAGCACCCACCCCTTTACAGGGAGGGGCCGTCTCCACCACCCTCACTGCCCGCACCTGGGGCTCCTCCAGCCCCAGCCCACAGCTGGAGCCCGGCAGGAACTGGGGGCCATCGCCTGACCCCCACACTGCATCACCTCCTCCCCTGGGCTCCTCACCTCCCATGGCCCCGGGCAAAGGGAGCAGAAACGCAGCCATGAAGTCAAAGGAGACAGCGAGTGTTTATTCAGTCACGCACATAAGTCCGAGCAGCGAGTCTGCTCTGGAGCTTGCAGCCTCCGATCCCCTCTCCGTGTCACTGGAACGACTGCCAAGTCATTCCAGGAGCCACGCTCGTTGGTTCGGCAGGGAACGTACGGTGGGTCGGCTGCGTCCTGGAGCACCGGGCTGCCGGGCAGACTTGGAGGCTGCTAAAAACAAAGAGCAGGGCACGGAACACTACAAGAGAAGAGAAGAGAGGCAGCTTGCAAGACAGAGGGGCGTAGCGAGAAAGCACGAGGCAGGAAACAGGATAGCGAGAGAAGGATGGGGACAGAGAAGGACAGGGAGCCTGACAGAGGTGGGCAAAGAAGCAGTGGAGAGAGGAAGAGAGGCAGCAGAAAGAGGGAGAGGGAGCAGGACAGAGACCAGCAAAGAAGGATGGGGAGCAGGATGGAGATGCAGGAAAAACCTGAGCTGGTGTCCTGGTTTTGGCAGGGATGGAGTTAATTTTTCCTCTCAGTAGCTGGTATGTTTTGGATTTTGTGTGTGAAGAATGTTCATAAACACCCTGATGATACCAGTTGTTGTGAATGACACCAAGGACACCGTCCTGCTTTCCAAGTCTCGCTAATTTGCAGATGCAGGAAGCTGGGAGAAAGACAGACAGCATAATTGATCCAAACTAGCCAAAGAGAGTATTCCATGCCATAAACGTCATGCTCAGTATATAAGTGGGAGCAGGCGAGGGTGGGTATCTGCCTTCCTGGCATCCATCCTTCCTGCTTGTTTTTGCTGGCATCGTTCCCCCTACCTTGCTGGCTCCCTTTTGCTCCTTTGCTTGCTGCTCGGGTTTGTTTCCGTGATCGCTGCTCGGGACGGGCTGTATCGGTCATTGGGACATCGGGTGGTGAGAAAACACATATTGTTCACTTTGTATATTTTTGATATCCTTATATTCTGTTATTATTGTAGTTTTCCCTTTTATTTTAGTAAATTGTCTTCATCTCAACCCACGAGTTCTCCTTCCTTCCCAATTCTCTCCCCCATCCCCCTGGGGAGGGGGAGAGTGAGCGAGAAACTGTGTGGTGATTTGGGCTAAACCATCACAGTCATTTTGGCGCCCAACGTGGGGCTCGAAGGGTTGAGGTAAGGACAGATCTGACTAGAGTGTGTTAAAGTTGTTACAAGTGCTCATTATTTTATTTGAATCCCTGGTCACAATGTTGTACTACGTGTTCACATGGTTGTGTTATGTCTTTCCTAAGTTGCATCACGTATTTCCTTTGGTGCTGTTTATCATTTCTCGGAAATGGATGAGAATTCTCATGTTGATTTACTGGGCACTACTGGCTTATGATATGGTATCATCACTGGTCATTAAATTAATCTGGTCCTTGTTTTCGGCATTGCTGGCAACTCCGTACTTTGGATGCCATTTGGTAAGAATTATTAATAATCACACATTTTTCTTTTTCTCCCCGGAGAACCAATCTATAGGGAAGTCAGAGGAGGGTACCTTCCCATACTCCTTTACCTTCCCTTTTTCTTTTGAGCGAGTCACATCAGCTCTCGAGAATTTTGAATATCCTTGGGATGTGCAAGCCAGCATACTCCTATTGCTCTGTGTCCTAAACGGGTTTCAGATGTTGTTTAGGATTAAACAATTATTTACAAAATTCACCCGGAGATCTACCTTGAGGTTGGAGGGGCAGGGGTGGCATGGTATGTGGGAGAAGACAGGCAGGTACCTAGAAAACTTCTCGCCTCCAATGGTCTGGAACTTCACTCCCGAACAACTACAGAATCCAGATGAAGTGATCGAATATTTGAAAGAAAAATGCCATAGCTATTCTAAAGAGGCAAAGCTTACCGCTTTGTGCTGGGCACTGGCTAGTATCTACCAAAAACTGCTTAATGTGCAGCACCCTCAGGAAGAAGGGAGAAAAAAATCAACCGACCGATACCCTGGCTGCTCCAGCCCCGGCTACCGGCCCTGCGGCTGCTCCAGCCCCGGCTACCGGCCCTGCGGCTGCTCCAGCCCCGGCTACCGGCCCTGCGGCTGCTCCAGCCCCGGCTACCGGCCCTGCGGCTGCTCCAGCCCCGGCTACTGGCCCTGCGGCTGCTCCAGCCCCAATGACAGGCACTGCGGCTACTCCAACTCTAGCTACTGGCACTGCACCGAATCAGAGAACCAACCTGTGTCAGTATCAGTCGCCCCTGTACAGAAGAAGAAATCTTGGAAGCGAAAGTCAGCTCGTTTAGTAAGGGATGAGGGAAAACCAGGGACCTGGATGTACTTGGTGGGTGATGTGGGAGGATGGGGAAGTCCGATGTGTACCTCAAGGAGATCTGATTTTAGGTGAGAACAGCCAATAATTTGAACTGTATATAATCATTTCCATAGTTCTTATATGTCATATCAAAGGTATTGCAGCAAGAACACCCTGATCAGTGAAGAATGAGTTTCAATAAAACCAAGAGAGATGCAACGATGATGGAACAGGAACTGGCGCCCAACAATTTCCTCAAGATCAACATCTTCAATTTGCAGACCATGGACATGATACACCAGCCACGCCAGATGTACCAACTGCGAGTTCCAGATGCAGCATGCAACAGTCCCATACTACATACCATCTCTCTTGTCCTGAAAGACTGTATGACATATGGAACCCAAAGTCATGGACTAAATGAACTCAACAGACTTTGGAGGGATAGCCCACAGATTGAAGGAGTTACATCTATGTGTGTGTATATGTATACGCATGACGTAGGTGGTATGGAATAAGGGGTGGATACTGTCCTGGTTTTGGCAGGGATGCGGCAAGTCCCTTAGGAAAAATGCAGTCACGCATCGCAGACGTACCTTGTACTTGCAGACCGCTGCGGCTCCTTTCCATCCATCTCGTACTTTCATGGCCAAGGAAAGGGCGACCACGGTGAAACGCTGGCAGCAGACATTCAGCAGAGAGAGGGAAAAACCCCTTAGTTTGAAGCTAGGCAGGAATCTAACTCTTCCTTTTGGGGCGAGGTTTCTCAGGACTAAAACCATGTGAAGGACAGAGGATCTTGCAGCACCTTTGGTACAGCTGCTGATACCGGCCTTTAAAGCTTTTGCATTTTTCAGACACCCGGGCCTTTTTTTGACTCATTGGCAGCTTTAGTTTCACTCGAACCGCTGTCCTACATACAGGCAGGGGACAGACACAGATGCCTACATACATTTTCTCAACCCTAAGTACAGCCGAGATCTCCTCACCCTCTACGTGCCAAGTTGAATATTTGTTTGTTAAGGAGCACAGCAACACTTCTGTCCTCATGAACTGCCTCCGAGCAGAGGAGGGCTCTGGGATTTCCTGGACGCCAGTGCTCCCGCTTTCACTGTCAGCTCCGCACGGCCACCCACCGGAAAAAAGGCCTCAAAATAACGAACGTCAGACGATTGCTGCCACACCAAAAGTGCCAGGACTGAAAGCTTGTGCTGCTCCTCGCCGGCCATTGGCAGCGCCTCTACAGCACCACAGACATCGGGGCTCCGGGCTTTCCCTGACCAACAGGGCTTCGACGTTCACCACCCGCTGAACCTGGGCGCCCTCTGAAAAAAAAACCCCGAAAAATCACAAACGTCGGACGATTGCTCCCACACCGAAAGTGCCAGCAACACAAGCTCTTGCTGCTGCTCACCGCCCATTCCCAGCGCATCTACAGCACCACAGACATCGGGGCTCCGGGCTTTCCCTGACCAACAGGGCTTCGACATATAACACCAGCTGCACCTGGGCGCCCACTGAAAGTAAAACCCCAAAAAAATCACGAACGTCGGACGATTGCTCCCACACCGAAGGTGCCAGCAACACAAGCTCTTGCTGCTCCTCACCGGCCATTGGCAGCGCATCTACAGCACCACAGACATCGGGGCTCCGGGCTTTCCCTGACGAACACGGCTTCGACGTTTACCACCAGCTGCACCTGGGCGCCCTCTAAAAAAAAAATCCCCAAAAATCACGAACGTCGGACGATTGCTCCCACACCGAAATTGCCAGCCTGTCAAGCTCTTGCTGCTCCTCACCGCCCATTCCCAGCGCATCTACAGCACCACAGACATCGGGAGTCCGGGCTTTCCCTGACCAACAGGGCTTCGACGATTACCACCAGCTGCACCTGGGCTCCCACTGAAAAAAGCCCCCGAAAAATCACGGACATCGGACGATTACTCCCACACCAAAAGTGCCAGCCTGTCAAGCTCTTGCTGCTACTCACCGGCCATTCCCAGCGCATCTACAGCACCACAGATATCGGGGCTCCGAGCTTTCCCTGACCAACAGGGCTTCGACGTTTACCACCAGCTGCACCTGGGCGCCCACTGAAAAAAACCCTTGAAAAATCACAAACGTCGGACGATTGCTCCCACACCAAAAGTGACAGAATCACAAGCTCTTGCTGCTCCTCACCGGCCATTGGCAGCGCATCTACAGCACCACAGACATCGGGGCTCTGGGCCTTCCCTGACCAAGAGGGCTTCGACGTTTACCACCAGCTCCAAATGGGGGCCCACTGAAAGTAAAACACCGAAAAATCACGAACATCGGACGATTGCTCCCACACCAAAAGTGCCAGACAGTCAAGTTCTTGCTGCTCCTCACCAGCCATTGGAGGAGCATCTACAGCAACACAGACATCGGGGCTCCGGGCTTTCCCTGACCAACAGGGCTTCGACAGATACCACGAACTGCACCCGTGCGCCCACTGGAAAAAAACCCCGAAAAATCACGAACGTCGGACGATTGCTCCCACACCTTAAGTGCCAGCCAGTCAAGCTCTTGCTGCTCCTCACCAGCCATTGGAGGAGCATCTACAGCACCACAGACATCGGGGTTCTGCGCTTTCCCTGACCAACAGGGCTTCAACATTTACCACCAGCTGCACCTGGGCGCCCACTGAAAAAAAATCCCGAAAAATCACGAACGTCGGACGACTGCTCCCACACCGAAAGTGCCAGCCTGTCAAGCTCTTGCTGCTCCTCCCCGGCCATTGGCAGCGAATCTACAGCACCACAGACATCGGGGCTCCGGGCTTTCCCTGACGAACACACAGCTCTCTCTTTCGCTCTCGCTCTCTGGCATGCTCACACTCTCACACACACACACTCTCACACACTGCATACTCAACCACTACCAGATGTCTACAAAACACACCACCCATACACCTACCAACTAAAACCCACATCTCACACTCTCCAGCCTCACTCTAGCACCAGCCTCCTCCCACACACCAGCACCCTGCACCTTTCGCTCTCCCTGGGAACAGCATTCCCAGAGGCCTCAAAAAAAAATAGCCCTCCCTGCAAAAAAACCCCAGCCTGAGCCTGACCTCTGCCCCCAAACATTGGTGATGATCATTGCCTTGCAGAGCAGCCAGGACTGGGGAAAAAAATAAAAGCCCAGCTAGAGGAAAATAAAAGAAAAAATTTTAAGAGTAAATATTCCCCAACTTTTTTTTTTAATTTAAATTTTTTTTTGTGTATGTGTCTAACTGCCTGAAAAGGAAAACTCTGTCACACACACCCTAAAACCAAACACAAGAAACCTACTACCCACTCACAAATAAACTACAAACACTCAAAACACACTACAACTTCACTCACTACACATACCAACACTCACACTCTGGCAAGCCGATGCTCCCAAGAGCCTGCTGTAACCCACTATCTCCCTATGGCTGCAATGCTCCCCAAAAATCACAAGAAATCACAAGCCTCAAAACAAATAAAAGATACCCACCCCCCCAAACACACACACAAGAAAAACCCCACTAAATAAAATAAAACCAAAACCACACCACTATACCAGCAATAACCCCACCCCCTAGCCTATTCTGCACCCAGCCTTTGCAGACAACCATCACCTGACACACCATCCAGGACCCACAGCCAAAAAAAAAAAAAAAAACCACCCACAATGAAACCCAGAAAAACCCCACAAACACACCCATCAAACCTCACAACAGGGGGTAGAATCCCTTCTACTCCACTTTTCTGCTTAGATTGCTCTGCCTAACATAATTCACAACACCACACACTAAGTATTAATACACTTCACAGCTAGACCTCTAGTAACATGGAAAACAATTACTCCCTCAAAAAGCACTCACTCTACCCTTGCTTCACCACAATAAGTCTAGTGACTTATCACCAATCCACCTAGCCCTGACTCTACACACCCCCCAGTCAGGGCAGCTCCAGCCAACCACACACATGCAGAGACAGACAATACACAAACCACATCAAACAACACACCTCAAAGGTCAAAAAGTTACCTGCAAGAAGAATGACCACCAGATGGAAAAATATCGCCAAGAAATAAGACCTGCAGGACCGTGACATGAATAACAGGAGACTGTGGCAGAGCCAGACCAAGAGTAGAACATCAGAGCCCCTAACAAGACCTTACTCTCAAACGAGAGAGGATGGACGCGCAAGAAGCCTGCACCCAAGACCTAGAGAACATCGGGATGCAGGGAAGAAGTCCCAGTCCATGAAAATGGACAGCAAGAGAACAGAGCTGCTCACGCAGCTGAGAACGACGCCAGATAAGAAGGTGGTCCCTAAACTTTCAAGAGACACGATGGGTCGATGATTTAGACTTGTAACGCCATAAAAGAGCCCGATCGGGACTGCGCTGCTGACTATTGCCCTTTGAGAGGGCAGCTACAGCAACCGAGTAACCTGCCGTGCTCCTTGACCGTACGGATGACGCCTACACCCAAGAAAGGTCTAAGAGACAGAAGACAGACCACACAAAAAACACAACAGGCTGAAACTGCCCTGCCTGCTCCACCGTCATGCTGAAGATTAACCCATCCATCTTGTACCTGCTAAAAGGGGACTGCTCCTGGACAAGCCCTCCACACTACCCGACTTTTACAACCGCTTCCTGAAAGGGCCAACCTTATCCCTTCCTTGCCCCGATCCCTCACCAGCACCCATGCGTCAACTTATCTTTCGGAGCCCCGGAACCCCAATTCCATCCTCGACAAGAAAACCGCAGTCTCTCCGCTAGATCGCATCCTCGCTCTCAAGGTCCCGCTTCATCTGCAAAAAGAGAAAAGCAGACACCAATCCTGACACAACAACACAAGTACGCAGCCTCTTTTGGATCGACACAAACATGTCCCACAGCACGCCCCACCTCCGATGAAACAGTTTAACCTGCTTACCTGGTCAGTGCTGATGCCAGAGTCAAACACCGCACCAATCCTTCACTGTAGCACCTAAGATAGCAAGAGACAAAATTACTATTAGACTCGCAAGAAAGAACCAACCCCACCCACCTCCGGTCCCTCACCCGGCTCACCTCGGAAGCTCACGTGGCTCTGCACGTGGCCCGTGCGCAACCTGCAACACAAAGTAAAAACACTATGCTGAGTCACCACATAAAACATGGCTGGTAAACAATAACCTGGCCCCCAAGCACCTCACCTTCTGAATCCGCTCCTCAGGGTGGACTGCCATCCCTCAAAGCCTGGAAATGACACCTACAAGAAACCCAAACACAAAAACACATGCTGACAAATTGCCCAAACACTCGGTCAGCTGTGATTATGCCCGCCTCCGTCCCCTTTACCTGGGCGACCTGCCCGCCTAAGGTCCATCCGTTCCAGTTCCAACATTCAAGCTAGAACAGCACCTGCAAACCAAAACCAGATATTGCTAAATATTTCAACACCAACAACACACCTGAAAGAACAACTTCTACTTCAACACACCAATCGCCTTTCACCTTGCCCGAGTCCGTTCTGGCGCCCTTCTCTGTGTTTGTCTCTACCACCCCTGCAATAAAAAGGAAAAAAAAATTACTTCAGTTTAGTCCTATAACCACTCATCACTCACTGCATCTAATACCACACACTCACCCACCATCTTAACCGCTCACCTCTCCTCCGTCACCTCTCGGTGCACGGCTCGTCCCGCTGCATCTGTAGAAACATGAACGGGAAACTAGTCGACCGCATGCAGAGCAATAGGTTAGCAGATTCAGAGAAGTCTTTTTTCAAATTTAACAATACCTCACCTACAACCCAACTGCACACTGCCATTACAAGGCAGACAGAAATCAAATATTGGACTCTATCCCTACAAACCTTCACACCTTTGAGATCCCGTCTGCTCCACTCTGACCGAGGCTGCCCCTCCCAGACAGTTCCGGTCATCCCATCGCCGCCCACAAAAGGCTACAAAAGTGGCTCTCCCCACGCCTGCTCATCGCCACAGAACTATACCACCTTTGCTTCTACCATCTGGGCATATCAACATGTTCATGGCAGACTCTTATTGCTACTCCACCTTACCCTCACTCTACAGGTCCAAGCACAGCAGCTCTGAGCCAAAAATACACAAACACACACACAGACAGTAGACAGAAAGCAGAACTATATGCCTCAAATAACAAGAAACACTCTTGGCTGAAAGGAAACTATAGAAAATGAGTAAGACCTGAGGGTACGATACAGCAACGACACGAGGTATTCTGGCAGCACCAGAGAAAGAAATAAGCATTGTGGCCCGGAACAAGGCCTTACTCCCCAGTCTAAGAAAACGTATGCACAAGAAGCCTGGCATCAACATCTAGATAACCTCAGGATACAGAGAAGAAGTCCCAGTCCCTGAAAAAGGACTGCTGGAGAGCAGAGCTGCTCATGCAGCCGAGAACAGACTCCAGAAGAGAGGATGGTCTCCCAACTTCTGACACGTGAGAACGATCCACACCCAAACCTCATAACATCATAAAAGGGCCCTATCTGGACCGATGAGAACCCATGTTTGGGACCCGAAGACCAGTGCCTGAGGCGTCTGCCTTACACCTCGAGCAAAAGGAGAACGCCGAGACTCAAGGAAGGTCCAGAACACAGAAGACAAACCACACAAACAGAACAACAACAGACAGTGGCTGGAACTGCCCCGCCTGGCACACGCTATTATCGTGCTGAATGGTAACCCGCCCCCTTTACCTGCTGAAAGGGACTGTTCCCAGACAGGCCTTCTGCTCCACACTACCATTGAAACCCCTTCTGGAAATTGCTAGCCTGGACCCCTCCCTTCTCCCACCCCTTTCGAACGCCCATGCCCAAACTTAACTTTCAGAAGACCGGGACTCTGAATCCATCAACAACAAGAAAAACCACGGTTGCTCCACTGGATTACGCCTGCGGTGGCCAGGACGCTCTTCTTTATCTGCAAAGACAAAAGCCAACACCAATCCTCACAAAACAGCACCGTAAGCCAACACTGCATCCATCGACATGAGTGTTTCCTACAACATGCCCCACCTCAGACAAAGCAATGTATACAGCTCACCTGCTCCACAGCCAATGCCAGACTCAAACACTGTGGTGGTCCTTCACTGAGGCACCTGAGATAGCAAGAGACAGAGGATTACCCTTGCTGTTAGAATAAACCATCGGCCCCAGCCTCCTCTCCACCACAGGGTGGCGCACCTCAAAGGCTCATGCGGCTCCACAGGCAACCCACACACAACCTGTGACACCAAGGAGAAACGTTACACTGAGTATTAAAACAGACTCTTACATCTTGGCCCACAACCTCCTCACCTTCTCACGCTGCTCTTCAGTAGAGGGCACTGTCGCTCCAGACAGTGCCTACGAAAACACACAAGCAGAAAGATACACCCTGAGAGATGGCCCAAGATCTCAGCCTGGCCACACCTAAGCCCATCTCCTACTCCTTTACCTAGGCACCTCACCCAACCAGGATCCGTCACTTGCGATGGCCACCTTGAGGCGGGCGCAGCACCTGCAAACTCCAAACAACATGGTACGATTAAGATACCACCAGCCACTCAACACCTTAAAAACATCCGCTACCTCAGCCCACCGGTCACCGCTCGCCTTGCCCGAGTCCGCTCTGGTACGCATCGGTCATAGTACTCATCTCCACAGACCTGCAGATTAAAAAGAAGAATAGCAATACCTCAATTTAGGCTCATTGCCCGTTCCCTCTAATACCGCACAACCGCTCACCTTCTTACCGCTCCACACTCCTCCATCACCCTTCTGTGTGTGGCTTAGCCCTCTGCACCTGTAGAAACAACAACATCAAACAGTGCAACCACACTCACAGCAATGTCTTAACAGATTCTAAGACTTTTATTTTAAATTTAGAATTACCACCTAGAACCCAACTGCAGGCTGCCACTAAAAGACATTTAAAAACCCAGACATCGAGCCCCGCGCGTACAAGCCCTCACTTCAAGATTCCATCTTCTCAACTAGCGCTCCAGCTGCCCCTCCCGCACACCTCCGGTCATCCCCTGGCACCCTCAAATTATTATTTGACTTGCTCTCTTCACCTGCAACAAAGAGCTACTGAACAGCACATTACCACACAACCTTTGCCTCAATGATCGAGGCATACTGCTATGTTCATTAGAGACTCCTAACACCGCTCCACTTTACTGTCGCTCTACAGCTCCAGGCAGGGCAGATCCAAGCCAAACACCCACATCCACAGACTGACAATACACAGCACGCTGTAAACTACAAGGCTGAACCAAAAGAGAGGTATCTGAGCTGGAAAGATGATGTCCAGATGGAAAAATGACGTCCGGATAGAAAAATTCCTCGGAGAGGAAGATGACCGGCGAGACCGAGATGGCTACGAGAGGATGCTCTCCAGCACCGCCAGAGTAGAACGTCAGGGCCAGGGACCGGACCTTACTCTACAAGTAGAGAATACAGTTGTGCGACAAGCCTGGATTCTAGACCTAAAAACATCAGGAAGCAAGGAAGCAATCCCGCTCTGAAGAATCGACGGCTAGAGAGCGGAGCCGCTGCCGAGAACGACGCCATCAAAGAGGACCGTCCCTAATCTTCCGCAACCCGAGAACAATCGGCGCCCGAAGCTTACGACACTGTAAAAGAAGGGCCCGATCGGGACCGTGCCGGCGAGTACCGGCGTCAAAGACCCTCGGGATGGCTCCCGCTATGCTCCTTAAGCAAAAATAAAAATGCATTGACGCCCAAGGAAGGTCAAATACACAAGAGACAAACCACACGAGGGACAAAACAACAGACACGGGCTGGAACTGCCCTGCCCAGGCAAGTATTATCCTGAGGAATAAGTAGCCTCATTTACCTCCCCAATGCAGTCTCTCCTCAAACACCCCCTCTACCCTACTATATTCTCCAAAACCCCTTTCTGTCATTGCTAACCTCTTCTCCTCCCACCCTGCACCCCTCCCCGACACCCGTTCCTCCGCTTAGCTTTCACAGGGCCGGGGGTCTGACTGCATCCTCAACAAGAAAACCCTGTGGTGGCTCCGATGAATTATTCCTTCGGTTGCCGGGTCCCTCTTCGTCACCTGCGTAAGATAAAGCCAGCGTGAACCTTCAGAAACAGGTGTGAGTCCGCGTCACCTTGGAGAACATAGATGTTACTGACGACATGTCCCAGCTCAGACAAACCGCCATCTGCCGCTCACTTGCGCGGTGAGCAATTCCAGACTCGGACCTTGTGGCCATCCTTCCTCATTGCACCTAAGATTACAGACACAAAGTTAACGTGGCACTTGCGAGAAAGCTCCTACCCCACCCTCCACCTGTCCGCCACCTGGCTCGCTTCCAGCATGGGTGCAGCTCTGCGGGCCGCCCGCACGGAATCCGCGACGTGAAGGAGAAACACTATGCCGGGTAGCCGTGTAAAACTTGTCTCTCGAATGCCGGCCCTCGACCGCCTGACCTTGTCAGATAGCTCAACAACAGGCATAGCCACCCCTCAGAGCGTGCGGGTGGCACCTACAAAACTCTAAATGAACAGACGCGTGCTGAGATAATACCCGAAACCTCAGTCTGCCCGCATCTAGGTCCATCTCCTCCTCCTTTACCAAGACGGCTCGCCCACCTAGCATCCCTTGGTTCCGCTTGCCTCGTTGAGGCTGGCACACCGTCTGCAAAGCCTGAACGAAGATTGCTTAAAACCACATTGGCAGTGCGACAGTTGAAAAATAACCTCTGCTTCAGCCCTCCGACTGCAACTCGCCTTCACCGAGATAGCCTCTGGAGGCTATCTCACACAGTGCTCATCAAAACAGACATTAAAATGTGAAAAAAAAAAAAGTAATATCTCAGTTTAATGCTACAGCCACACTGCACTCGTTTGCTCTATTACTGCACACCAACTCACCTTCTTATCATTCACCTCTCCTCCGTTGTGCTTTAGTGCTCGGCTTGACCCTCTGCACCTGTAGAAACATTAACGGCAAGTAAGTCACTGTTCTGGTTTTGTTAGTGGGGGGGGGCCTAAGGTGGCAGCTTCTGTAGGAAACTGCTAGAAGTCGCTCCCCTTTGTTCAGTGGACTCGGCCGGGCCTAGAGCGGACCCACTGCTGGCCAAGGCCGAGCCAATTGGTAGCAGAATGTCCCGTGATAACGCCTCTGCGATAACGTATTTAAGTAGGGGAAAACAGGAAAAAGAGGGGAAGAAGATGTGAAGCAGCTGAGCGGGGGGCAGAGGGGGGAGGCGCGAGCCGCGAGCCTCATGGGCCTTGCAGGCCTCACCCTCTGGCCTCTCGCCAGGCAGCCGACTGGGCCCAACTTGACCCGGCCTGGCTGCAAGAAGTGGAGAGGAGATGAGAAGTGAATAAGATGTAAAAAGGGTCCTGAGAGGCGTCTGCCAGCCTGTTGTGAGGAACGGCTGCAGACGCCAAGGTCAGTGAAGGAGGAGGGGGAGGAGTAATATGGCTTCTGGCCAAGATTCCTCTGCAACTCGTGGTGACGACCATGGTGGAGCAGGTTGTCCCCCTGCAGCCCATGGAGGTCCACGGAGGGGCAGAGATCCACCTGCAGCCCGTGGAGGACCCCACGCCGGAGCAGGTGGAGGCCTGAAGGAGGCTGCGGCCCATGGAGGGCCCGCTGGGACAGCTGTTCTAGAGGGACTGCACCCCGTGGAAGAGATGACCCACGCCGGAGCAGTTTCACGGAGGACTGTGGCCCGTGGGAGGGACCCCACGCTGGAGCAGAGGAGGAATGCGAGGAGTTCTTCCCCCGACGATGATACAGAGGCGTAAAACAACGCGTGATGAACTGACTGCGACCCCCATTCCCTTTTCCCCCCCCGTGCCGCTCGGGAGGGGAAGGTAGTAGAGATAATGTTAAGCCCGGGAAGAGGGAGGGGTGGGGGGAGGTTATCTTGTTCCCTGTCTCATTCTCCTGCTAGTTTTAGAAATAAATGAATAGTTTTCCCCAAGTCGAGTCTGTTTTGCCTGTAACGGTAACTTTAAGGATTTCTCCCCGTCCTTATCTCAAACCTTGAGCTGTTTTTCTTATATCATCTCCCCCTATTCTCTCGGAGAGTGGGGGGAGCGAGAGAGAGACTGTGTAGTCTGGTCCTGATCGGGGCTGAACTACGACAGTCACCTGCCTGCAGAGCGATAGCTTAGTGATCCCACAGAGATGACTAGAAAAGGTGATAAGCTGTCCTACACGCTGAAAAACATTAAGCCTTACACCTCTCTTCCTTTTTGAAATTCCACATATGGGTGCATACAAGATGCTCACCTTGACCCCCGGCAGGTAATCTCACTTTCAATCCTACTAAGGTGTGATATCAAGTACTCACACAGACTGCAGCAAAACTGGTGAAAGATACTACAGTCTCATCTTCAATGAAGTAGGAAGCTCCAGCAAGACACATGGCATCTAGAGTTAAAAATAAAACAAAAATCATTAAGCCATTTAGCTATCATTTAACACTTAATACAAACACATCAATACATTTTTTTTAAATCATCCAGCTGCATACAGGTGCCCTTTTCACTACACATGCAGCTAAAACTTGACTGATTGTAGAAGTCCTACCTGAAACACACATCTCTACCACTCCAAATGTCAAAACACAGCTGCTTAAACAGCTTTGCAAGCTCAAAAGCCGCAAGTCATTGAAGAAAAAGCAAACCACTCACCCCCTAGAAAGCCAGGAACAGCATGACCTCCCTCAGCCAGGGCTGGGCCTCGTGTAGCCCAGGCCCCGCCCATCTCCATTCCCACAATCCCCTGGGAAAGAGGCGGGACCAGCTGGCAAAAGGGATAAAAGCAGCCAGAGCAGTGACAGGGAGTCTTCTGGTCTGCCTTAAGTTTATATCTGAGGGGGTAATGAATGGAGGAAATAGCCCTTAAGGAAAGGACAGTGCTGGCTCGTTTGCTGTAGCTCCATCTATTAAATTGGGAACCTGACCAGGTATGGAAAAAAAACTACACTACTACTATGTGTAGTTAGAAAGTCAACAGCTGTTGTACTGAGATACCAAAGACAAGAGATGTTGTACTTTAGTCCTGCTCAAGACCTGACTATGCAGTCTCTCTCTCACTATCCCCACTCCCTGTCTAAATAGGGAGAAATAATATAATAAAAAAGGCTTAGCACTTGCGATGAGAACAGGGAGACATCCTTAAAAAAACCATTGTGGGCCAGGCTGAACTTGCAGACAACTATTTGGTTGTTATTAAAACCAAAGCAGGATGATATGAAAGAGAAGAAGATAACTTGCCCCATCCCTTCCTCTTCTTGGGCTTAACTTAATTTCAATTATGTCTATCTCCTCTCCTCCTCACCGCCCCCCCCCCCGCCCACCAAAAGGCATAAAAACAGGGAAGGGGGGTTAGGGACACTGCCTCACATGAAGTGTTAAGTAACTCCTTTCTCCCCACAAGAAACAACAGCTCGCATTCCTCCCCTGTTCCAGTCTGGGGTCCCCTCTACTGCCACAGTCCATTCTGACCTGCTCTGGCGTAGGTCCTTTTTCCATGGGATGCATTCCATCCATAACACCTGCCCCAACACAGGCCTTGCAAGCACCACAATCTCAGCTGAGCATATGTCTGCCCTAGCACGGGATCCGCCACGGGCTATAGGTGGATCTCTGCCCTTCTGTGGGCCTCAGTGGCAACAGAGACAGAGCTGGCTTTGCAATGGTCTTCACCGTGGCTTGCAGGGAAACCTTGGCCAGCAGCAACAGTACTCAAACCGCTGCTCATAGAATGATTGAATCAAAGGATAGCAGGGGTGGGAAATGACAATGTAAAGGCAAAATAATCCAAAATCGCTGCAAAGAACAGGAATGTATTAAATGAGAAAGGATAACTCACTGGCCGTTCCCAGGGCATCTACAGCACCACAGACATCGGGGCTCCGGGCTTTCCCTGACGAACGGCGCTTCGACGTTTACCACCAACTGCATGTGGGTGCCCACTGGAAAAAAAACCCAGAAAAATTCACGAACGTCGGACGATTGCTCCCACACCAAAAGTGCCAGCCAGTCAAGCTCTTGCTGTTCCTCACCGGCCATTGGCAGCGCATCTACAGCACCACAGACATCGGGGCTCCGGGCTTTCCCTGACGAACAGGGCTTCGACGTTTGCCACCAGCTGCACCTGGGCGCCCACAGAAAAAAAAAAACCCTAAAAATGACCAATGTCTCCAGTTGGAGAAGGTCCAGAGGAGGGCCACGAAGATGATAAAAGGGCTGGAGCACCTCTCTTATGAGGACAGGCTGAGAGAGTTGGGGCTGTTCAGCCTGGGGAAAAGAAGGCTCCGGGGAGACCTGATAGCGGTCTTCCAGTACCTCAAGGGGGCCTACAAGAAAGATGGGGAGAGGCTGTTTAATAGGGCCTGTTGCAATAGGACGAGAGGTAATGGTTTTAAAATAGTGGGGGGTAGATTTAGATTAGAAATTAGGAAAAAAATTTTTACGATGCGAGTTATAGAACACTGGAACAGGTTTCCCAGAAAGGCGGTGGGGGCCCCATTCGTGGAAATGTTCAAGGCCAGGCTGGATGAGGCTCTGAGCAACCTGATCTAGTCAGGGATGTCCCTGCTTCTTGCAGGGGGGTTGGACTAGATGACCTTTGAAGGTCCCTTCCAACCCTAACCATTCTATGATTCTATAATCACTTAGAGCTTGCCGCCCAGTGACCAAAAATCTTTAAAATCATGACTGTTGGACGATAGATCCCACTGCAGAATTGGCAGCTCTGAAAGCTCTTGCTGCTCCTTACCGGCTCTTGCCAACGGGCCAACAGGCCTGCAAACACAGGGCTCTGGGCTTTCATAGACCACCAGGACCGAATGTTTACCATCACCTAGAGCTGGCTGCCCAGTGAGAAAAAAATCTTTAAAATCACAAAGGTCGGATGACAAATCCCACACCAGAACTACCAGCTCTGAAAGATCTTGCTGCTCCTCACAGGGTCTTCCCACTTCATTTACATGCCTAGAAACAATGAGGATTCAGTCTTTCCTAGACAACTAGGACCACAATGTTTATTATCACCTAGAGCTGGCTGCCGAGACAGCAGAAAAAAAATCTTTAAAATCACAAACATCCGACGATGGCTCCAACACCAGAAGTGGCAGCTCTAACAGATCTTGCTGCTCCTCACCGCCTCTTCCACCGCATCTCCAGGCCGAGAAACATTGGTACTCTGGGATTTTGTAGACCATAAGGACTCTGCCGTTTGCCACCACCTCAACACGGCAGCCCTCTGAGAATAAACCTTAAAAATCCCAAACACAATACAATACGAGATACAGTTTTTGGGGATAAAATGGCAAGATGGGCGTTGTCAGATTCCAATAGATATAGTCAACAAAATAACAGCTAAGGCTGCACGGACTGACAAAAAGGAAACGCAAGCTTTCCTGGGCGTTGTGGGTTTCTGGAGGATGCATATTCCAAATTATAGTATGATTGTAAGCCCTCTGTATAAAGTCACCTGAAAGAAGAATGATTTTAAATGAGGCCCTGAACAACAGCAGGCTTTTGAACAAATTAAACAAGAAATTGTTCATGGCTCTTGGGCCAGTCCGGACAGGGCAAGAGGTAAGAAATGTGCTCTACACCGCAGCCGGGGAGAACGGCCCTACCTGGAGTCACTGGCAGAAAGCACCAGGGGAAACCCGTGGTCGACCCCTTGGGTTTTGGAGCCGGGGATATAAAGGATCTGAAGCCTGTTATACTCCAACCGAAAAAGAAATCCTGTCAGCATACGAAGGAGTTCGAGCTGCTTCAGAAGTGATTGGTACTGAAGCACAGCTCCTCTTGGCACCCCGACTGCCAGTGCTGGGCTGGATGTTCAAAGGAAGGGTCCCCTCTGCGCATCATGCAACGGATGCTACATGGAGCAAGTGGGTTGCACTGCTCACACAGTGGGCCCGAATAGGAAACCCCAATCGCCCAGGCATATTGGAAGTAATTACAGACTGGCCAGAAGGCAAAGATTTTGGAAAGCCACCAGAGGAAGACGTAACGCGTGCTGAAGAGGCCTCACCATATAACAACCTCCCAGAAAATGAGCAGCAGTGTGCCCTATTTACTGATGGGTCCTGTCGTATTGTAGGAAAACATGGGAAGTGGAAAGCTGCTGTGTGGAGTCCTACACAACGAGTTGCAGAAGCTGCTGAAGGCCAAGGTGAATCGAGCCAGTTTGCGGAGGTGAAGGCCATCCAGCTGGCTTTAAACATTGCTGAATGGGGCTTTAACCGCTTGGCTTGTTTGATTGCAGCACATATTTCACATTCAAGGATAACCTGTGCAATAGTGTCCATGGTTAAATCCACCCCTCGATCACGAGCCCATTTGTATGTTGCGTCTCTTCCCTGATGGCCTGAGGTATCATGGGCCCACCGAGCTAAAAGTAGTTCACCCTTCTGCTGCCAGTCCAGATCCACCTGAGCCACTTCAATTTTAGCAGCTTGATCCACTCACTGGTTGTTTTGATGTTCTTCAGTGGCCCAACTCTTGGGTACGTGGGCATCTACGTGACGTACTTTTACAACGAGATTCTCTAACCGGGCAGCAATATCTTGTCACAGAGTGGCAGCCCAGATAGGTTTGCCCCTACACTGCCAGTTGCTCTGCTTCCATTGCTTTAACCATCCCCACAGAGCGTTTGCCACCATCCATGAGTTGGTGTAGAGATAGAGCACAGGCCATTTTTCCCATTCAACAATGTTTAAAGCCAGCTGGATGGCCTTCACCTCCGCAAACTGGCTCGATTCACCTTGGCCTTCAGCAGCTTCTGCAACTCGTCGTGTAGGACTCCACACAGCAGCTTTCCACTTCCCATGTTTTCCTACAATACGACAGGACCCATCAGTAAATAGGGCACACTGCTGCTCATTTTCTGGGAGGTTGTTATATGGTGACGCCTCTTCAGCACGCGTTACGTCTTCCTCTGGTGGCTTTCCAAAATCTTTGCCTTCTGGCCAGTCTGTAATTACTTCCAATATGCCTGGGCGATTGGGGTTTCCTATTCGGGCCCACTGTGTGAGCAGTGCAACCCACTTGCTCCATGTAGCATCCGTTGCATGATGCGCAGAGGGGACCCTTCCTTTGAACATCCAGCCCAGCACTGGCAGTCGGGGTGCCAAGAGGAGCTGTGCTTCAGTACCAATCACTTCTGAAGCAGCTCGAACTCCTTCGTATGCTGACAGGATTTCTTTTTCGGTTGGAGTATAGCAGGCTTCAGATCCTTTATATCCCCGGCTCCAAAACCCAAGGGGTCGACCACGGGTTTCCCCTGGTGCTTTCTGCCAGTGACTCCAGGTAGGGCCGTTCTCCCCGGCTGCGGTGTAGAGCACATTTCTTACCTCTTGCCCTGTCCGGACTGGCCCAAGAGCCATGAACAATTTCTTGTTTAATTTGTTCAAAAGCCTGCTGTTGTTCAGGGCCCCATTTAAAATCATTCTTCTTTCAGGTGACTTTATACAGAGGGCTTACAATCATACTATAATTTGGAATATGCATCCTCCAGAAACCCACAACGCCCAGGAAAGCTTGCGTTTCCTTTTTGTCAGTCGGTGCAGCCATAGCTGTTATTTTGTTGACTATATCTATTGGAATCTGACAACGCCCATCTTGCCATTTTATCCCCAAAAACTGTATCTCTCTTGCAGGTCCTTTCACCTTACATCGTTTTATGGCAAGCCCAGCTTTCAGGAGGATTTTAATTATTTTCTCCCCTTTTTGAAAAGCTTCTGCTGCTGTGTTGCCCCATACGATGATGTCATCAATGTACTGCAGGTGTTCTGGAGCTCCACCCTTTTCCAGTGCAGTCTGGATCAGTCCATGGCAGATGGTGGGGCTGTGTTTCCACCCCTGGGGCAGTCGATTCCAAGTGTACTGGACGCCCCTCCAAGTGAAAGCAAACTGCGGCCTGCATTCTGGTGCCAATGGGATTGAAAAGAACGCGTTGGCAATATCAGTGGTGGCATACCACTTGGCTGCCTTGGATTCCAGTTCATACTGAAGTTCTAACATGTCTGGCACAGCAGCACTGAGTGGTGGTGTTACCTCATTCAGGCCACAATAGTCCACTGTTAGTCTCCATTCTCCGTTAGATTTTCTCACTGGCCATATGGGACTGTTAAAAGGTGAGCGGGACTTGCTGATCACTCCCTGGCTCTCCAGCTGATGAATCAGCTTATGGATGGGGATCAGGGAGTCTCGGTTGGTGCGATACTGCCGCCGGTGCACAGTTGTGGTAGCAATTGGCACCCGTTGTTCTTCAACCTTCAGCAACCCCACAACAGAAGGATCCTCTGACAGACTAGGCAAGGTGGACAACTGTATAATTTCCTCCATCTCTAAAGCACCTACACCAAAAGCCCACCGATACCCTTTTGGGTCCTTGAAATATCCCCTTCTGAGGTAATCTATACCAAGAATGCATGGAGCATCTGGGCCAGTCACTATGGGGTGCTTCTGCCACTCATTCCCTGTCAGGCTCACTTCAGCCTCCAATACAGATAGCTGTTGGGATCCTCCTGTCACTCCAGAAATACAAATGGGTTCTGCCCCATTATATCTTGATGGCATCAAGGTACATTGTGCACCAGTATCCACTAGAGCTTTGTACTCTTGTGGGTCTGACGTGCCAGGCCATCGGATCCACACAGTCCAATAAACTCTGTTATCCCTCTCCTCCACCTGGCTGGAGGCAGGGCCTCTCTAATCCTGGCCACAGTATTCATCATTCATTTCTTTTAAATATGCACGAGAGGTCCCTTCAAGAGGGTCAGAACTAAAGCTATTCCTTCTACGCTCCCTATTGGAGACTGGTGCAACAATTTTCCGGGGAGAACTTCTATTTGCAATGGTTTTTCCACGCAACTCACGTACCCGCGCCTCTAGGGCAGAGGTAGGCTTCCCATCCCACTCCCTCATGTCCTCTCCTTGGTCACGCAAGGTAAACCACAGGGTACCTCGCCGCGTAAACCATCTCTCTTGAGCAGGGAAACGTTTACTCCTAATAGCTGAAATATTGGCCCGTACCGGTGGGGAATGGGACATATCTGCTTTGAATTGCTGGAACTCCTGGGATAGTTTCTCCACAGCCGAGAGACAGGCCCGTAGGGAGGAAGACCGGCTTTCCTCGTACTGCCGGAGTCGGCCAGCCAGTTCATCCACTGTTTCTTCCTCTCCATCTTTCCAGGTCATAACTGCCAATGAGTTGGCATATGATGACGGTGCACTTCGAACAAACTTCCGCCACATTTGTCGTGTGCACCTGACTTCATCTGGATCCTTAGGTAACTGATCATTGTCCAGGTCATCATAAATAATCTCCAGCACAGCTAATTCCCTCAGGTACTGGATACCCTTCTCCATGGTAGCCCACTTGCCTGGATGACACATTACATCCTCCTTGAAAGGATACCTCTCCTTCACACCTGACAGAAGTCGCCTCCAGAGGCTGAGGGCTTGTGTCCCTTTTCCAACTGCTTTGTCAATGCTTGCTTCTCTAGAAATGGATCCCAGTTGCCTAGCTTCTCTGCCTTCTAATTCCAAGCTATTGGCCCCATTATCCCAGCACTGCAGCAGCCAGCTGATAATGTGCTCCCCAGGATGACGGCTAAAATCTTTTCGCATGTCTCGCAGCTCGCTCAGGGATAGAAATCTGGTGCTCACTGTCTCCTTTAGGAGTTCTTCCTCTGAGGAAGAGCCTGCCTGCCGAGTTCTTCCTGGGCATGTAGCAAATAAACCTTCCTCTTCTTCCTCCTGCTCCGTCCTAAAAGGGGCTTCTTCATCCCTCACTAAACGAGCTGACTTCCGCTTCCAAGTCTTCTTGGATACAGGGGCAACTGAAACTAGCACAGGTTCACCCTCTGATTCAGCTGCAATGCCTGTTGCTGGGGTTTGAGTCCCTACATTGCAGGTCAGTTTGTTCTCCCTCATACCATGCCACGTATTAGTATCTTGCCTTAGGGTAAATCTTGGGAGGAGATTCCCAAAAAGTGGGTTTGCAGCTCTAGACAAGACTTGGCACACATTCAAGATACATAACAACAACATCATAGTGGCTTGAATATCCCCCAGATCTTTAAAGTTCTCAAAAAGTGGCTTAACTACCCTGGAAGTGAAAGAATTCGGGAAGCTGTCCGCATAGGAATACCAATTTATCTCTAAGGCCATTGATGTCACCATGTCATAGATGTATATGGCATAGTATAACAGAAGGATAATTCTCATCATTTTCCCTGAGGTGATAAACACCACCACTGGGAACACATAGTACATATAGGAGCGTAGACAATACAACAACATAACCAACCACTGCAACATCATGACCAATAACTGACAACCAATACAACAAGCACGTATAAACAAATTTGCTTCAAGCAAAAAAAAAAAAAAAGTCAGATCTGTTATTATCTCAACCCTTCGAGCCCCACGTTGGGCGCCAAAATAACTGTCGTAGTTCAGCCCCAACGGGGACCAGACTGTTAGCTAATTAGTTAACTATCCCAGCCATAGGGGCTACCAGCTTCAGTTCTCCACCCAGCTCACATAAAAATTAACTCTATCCTGGCCAGAACCAGGACAATCCTCCTCCTCACGCTGTGATGGCAGGGAAGAAGGTGGTAACGGGGATAAAATGGAGCTGTCAGTGCCGGCAAAGAGGCTCGTAATGCCGGGCCTACACTGGCTTTTTTTTTTTTTTTTTTTTTTCCTCTGGTGCCAGCATATCTATGGTTATGGGGGCTGTGGCTGCAGTCCCTGCAGTCCCTGCTGGGGCTCGAACCCCCCTCCCCCCGGCACGAGCCGGGGCGGCGGCAGGGCTCGTTGGACCTGAGAACAGCATGCTGGTAGCGGAGGTGGACCCGCCTGCTGGAGTCAAAGCCGCAAAAGGAGACGCGACGACTGAACGCTCAGTTTCATACTTTTCAAAGTTTCATTAACTAGCCTCCAGACGGTGAAGAGTTTCCTTGCCTCCTTTGATCCTTTACTTATTTCATCCCACAGCTCTTTCCCTATCTTTTCCCATGTCGGGACTTCAAAAGCAGCATCAACTGTGGGGATTAATTCCCTTTTCTTTGCCCACTGCAGCAAAGCTTCTAGGACGGCCGAGTCATAACTCAGTCCTCTCATAGAGAGCATATGTTGGAGGAGCTTAACCACGGCTGACTCCTCTTTGGTCAGCGTCGACCCCATCTCCTCCCCGGCCGCTCTCCTGGCCAAGACGAGATTCCCTCCGTACCTTTTGTACCTTTTTGCGCTATAGCGACTTCCCGAGTGCCGGGGCAGCACTTGCCTTCGACCAGCTTCCATCCCCTCTTTTCTTCTTTCCTTCTTCGGCTCTGTTGGGATGTCCAACACCGGATCTGAGGGTCCCTGTTCGGGAGCCACCTGCTGACGCAGAAGTCACGGACACTGCTGACGACCAATATGATCAAGCAAATGCCAATTTATTGTTGATACATCCCGGTTAATATAGCCCTTCTAGTTCTGTATCACGCGCAAGCTGTCTACTAATTGGCTAACTTTATCATGCACGAGCTCCTAGCTAAAATATGATTCGTTAAGTCTCTTTGTTCATGCGCACGGCTCTCTCCACCTGCACCCAGCTTCCTGTTCAGCCCCCCCAGTCACATATAGCAGCTGTTTTCCTTCTTCTCAAGGTTGCTTCATTACTTTCTCATAGGCGGCTTCAGCGATGTCCTTGAAACCCGCTACTCAAAAACATAACAATTCCATTCGGTCTGGATTGTTCACTAAGTGCCCCTGGCTCTCCAGGTATCCAATACCGCAGGGCAACTGTGAATGGCCGTGGCAGTCAGTTCATTACACGTTGTCTCTGCTGCTTCGTCCTCCTCACGCTCTTGCCCTGCTCCAGTGTGGGGTATGTCGCCAAAAATTCAATTAGACCAAGTGATCAACTCAAATGGGATTTAGTCAAAACAAAGTGCTGTTGAATTCAAACGTGACTCTTCTTGACAGAACCATAGAATAGTCTGGGCTGGAAGGGACCTTGAAAGGGCATCTAGTCCAAGCTCCTTGTGGTGAGCAGGGGCGACAGGCACTGGATCGGGCTGCTCAGAGCCCCGTCCAACCTGACCTGGAACCAAAAGGGCAATTTAGCCAAAACTGCTTTAAGACTCTGCTGCCATTCACAATCAACAGCTTTGAAATGTCACTCGGGAAGTCCGATGACCCAAACGCCAAATCAGTCTCCTACCAAAGGAGGGCTCTCAACCTCGAGGAGTTTCCTTAGTCCCAAGCTAAGGGGAGAGTTGGCGCCTGCAGATCTGCTGCTGTGAGCTGGATGGGCTGAAGTTCTCCCTCCGGCTGAGTTCTAGGGATTCTTTAGTGCAATCTGATCCGTTCTCCTCTATGCTCACGTCGGTTCTCCTTGGCTGAAGACTCCACTTTACAACAGCCCCAGGGTTCTAGAAGCTTGCTATCCTAGGGTGGGTGTAGCTGCCAAGAAGAGAGATGGGCTGGGGACACGGCGATGGGCTGGGACATCGTGATGGGCTGGGACACAGAGATGGGGTTCAGACGCCGCACAGGAGCAGCACAGTGGGGCATCTCCATCCCTGGAGACGTGTGCTGGTCCTGGACACACACAGACCCCAAGCAGACACAGACGCCCACCCAAAAGACACGACACCAGGGGACACCCAGGCAACAGACAAGGAGCCCAAGGAACATGCACATCCCTCACGTGCTCATTCCAGCTTTAATGAGAGAGCCAGACTGTGGACAGGTAGTGCGGCGGCGCAGAGGCGGTGGTTGGCAGGGGTCTCGGGGCCGCTGGCTCTGCAGATGCCCGCTGCTGGCTTCATCTCAGCAGCGGCGCCTGCGTGTCCCACGCCGCCGCCGACTCCTTTGGGACCGGCGCCTGCGTGTGCCACGCCGCCGGCGGCTCCTCAAATGCCGGCGTTGGCTCCGACTCTGTTTGCGGCCCACGCTTCTGCGGCGGCGCCGCCGGCTCCTGCTGCGGCTCCTGCTGCGCCGGGCCCGAGCCATTGTGGGGCTTGCCGAGTGGTGTGGGTGGCAAGTCTGTCCTGCTGAGGACTTGTGGCTCTGCACCTCCCGAACCGCTTTTATAGGGGTGCCGGGGCAAGGCCCTTTGTGACGCAGGCGCGCCACCCTCAACAGTGACATCACAATGTCCCCACGGTGCCGCCCGACCACACGCGAGCTGCGCGGCTAGCGGCTAGATCCACCCCGCAGGAGGACGGTGGATGTCCCGCACCAGTCCCATCTCAGCATCACCATGTGCCGACTAGTCCGGTGCTCACCGCCCCTCCACAGCAGACGCAAGATGAGATCCTGGGCCAGTCACAAGTGCAGCTAGTGCTGCGTACAGAGGCAGCATGCGAGAGAAAATGCTGGTTGCCGTGGCCAGTAGCTATGGTGGTGGCAGTGGTGCCAGATGGCTCCAGAGCTTCCGGCTACGCGTCTGTCATTAAAGCCCCCGCGTGTTGTTCCAGTAAAGTCACGGACTCCGTGGATGGTGTTCCAGAGACCTTTATTGTCCGTCAGCAAAAGTCTTTTATATTTTTTCTCCGTTACACGCGAAGTGCATGCGCCTAATCATCTAAGTCAATTGGTAGCAATATACTGTTCACGCGCCTTAAACTTCATTTGGATTGGTTATAGATTTTTAGTTGTCTTTACTATTTTTGCCTTTGGTATTTACTTATCTTGTTGTTATTGCTGGTTTTTTTATCTATTGAGCAAGCGGTGTTCAAGGACATAGCTCAAATTCTTCAATATCAGACAGGTGTGCTGCACTCTCTGTTCCCACAGCGTGTTACCCCACACCATCGCCTTCAGCCCTCCTGCTGCTGCCGACTGCCTCCCAGTTGCCCACCAGCCGGGGATGGACCCCCAGGGTGGAGTCCAGAAAGGGGCCCCAGACACGGAGCCCGGCCACACACAGGGCTCTGTGCCGGGCAGGGACCACTCCCTGTCAAGCTCCAAAAGAGGGCCCGCTGCACCCACCGGGCAGGGTGCAGGGAGGGCGCAGCCGGTGGCTGGGAGCCCGTGCCGGGGGACCATGTGCACCGTCATGACCGGAGGCTGATGCCCAGGGCTGGGGCGCAGCCGGCCAAGACACTGCGGTGGGCTGACCTTGGCTGGGTGCTTGTGCCCACCCAGTCGCTCCATCACTGCCCTCCTCAGCTGGACAGCGGGGAGGAAACACAACAAAAGGCGCGTGGGTGGAGAGAAGGGCAGGGAGATCACTCAGCAAGTACCATGACGGGCAAAACAGCCTTGGCTCGGACAAATTGACTTACGTTCTTGCCAGTTAACTAGGAAGTAGCATAATGAGGAAGAAGATCAAATCTAAAAACTCATTCTGCCTACCTCTCCCCTCTTGCTGGCCACCTCTCCCGTCTTGCTGGCCTCAGCGTCCGTCCTCACCTCTCCACCTGCTCTGCCTCAGCGCCTCAGGGCAACTGCAAATGCCCATGGCAGTCAGTTCGTCAGAGGTTGTCTGTGCCGCTCATCCTCCTCACGCTCTTGCCCTGCTCCAGTGTGGGGTATGTCACCAAAAATTCAATTAGGCCAAGTGACCAACTCAAATGAGATTTAGTCGAAACAAAGTGCTATTGAATTCATCGAATCATAGAATCATAGAATGGTTAGGGTTGGAAGGGACCTTCAAAGGTCATCTCGTCCAACCCCCCTGCAAGGAGCAGGGACATCCCCAACCAGATCAGGTTGCTCAGAGCCTCATCCAGCCTGGCCTTGAATGTTTCCAGGATGGGGCTTCCACCACCTCTCTGGGCAACCTGCTCCAGTGTTCTACAACTCGCATTGTAAAAATTTTTTTCCTAACGTAATTCAAACGTGACTCTTCTTGACAGAATCATAGAATAGTCTGGGCTGGAAGGGACCTTGAAAGGGCATCTAGTCCAAGCTCCTTGTGGTGAGCAGGGACGACAGGCACTGGATCGGGCTGCTCAGAGCCCCGTCCAACCTGACCTGGAACCAAAAGGGCAATTTAGCCAAAACTGCTTTAAGACTCTGCTGCCATTCACAATCAACAGCTTTGAAATGTCACTCGGGAAGTCCGATGACCCAAACGCCAAATCAGTCTCCTACCAAAGGAGGGCTCTCAACCTCGAGGAGTTTCCTTAGTCCCAAGCTAAGGGGAGAGTTGGCGCCTGCAGATCTGCTGCTGTGAGCTGGATGGGCTGAAGTTCTCCCTCCGGCTGAGTTCTAGGGATTCTTTAGTGCAATCTGATCCGTTCTCCTCTATGCTCACGTCGGTTCTCCTTGGCTGAAGACTCCACTTTACAACAGCCCCAGGGTTCTAGAAGCTTGCTATCCTAGGGTGGGTGTAGCTGCCAAGAAGAGAGATGGGCTGGGGACATGGCGATGGGCTGGGACATCGTGATGGGCTGGGACACAGAGATGGGGTTCAGACGCCGCACAGGAGCAGCACAGTGGGGCATCTCCATCCCTGGAGACGTGTGCTGGTCCTGGACACACACAGACCCCAAGCAGACACAGACGCCCACCCAAAAGACACGACACCAGGGGACACCCAGGCAACAGACAAGGAGCCCAAGGAACATGCACATCCCTCACGTGCTCATTCCAGCTTTAATGAGAGAGCCAGACTGTGGACAGGTAGTGCGGCGGCGCAGAGGCGGTGGTTGGCAGGGGTCTCGGGGCCGCTGGCTCTGCAGATGCCCGCTGCTGGCTTCATCTCAGCAGCGGCGCCTGTGTGTCCCACGCCGCCGCCGACTCCTTTGGGACCGGCGCCTGCGTGTGCCACGCCGCCGGCGGCTCCTCAAATGCCGGCGTTGGCTCCGACTCTGTTTGCGGCCCACGCTTCTGCGGCGGCGCCGCCGGCTCCTGCTGCGGCTCCTGCTGCGCCGGGCCCGAGCCATTGTGGGGCTTGCCGAGTGGTGTGGGTGGCAAGTCTGTCCTGCTGAGGACTTGTGGCTCTGCACCTCCCGAACCGCTTTTATAGGGGTGCCGGGGCAAGGCCCTTTGTGACGCAGGCACGCCACCCTCAACAGTGACATCACAATGTCCCCACGGTGCCGCCCGACCACACGCGAGCTGCACGGCTAGCGGCTAGATCCACCCCGCAGGAGGACGGTGGACGAACCGCACACCAGTCCCATATCAGCATCCATGTGCCGACCAGTCTGGTGTTCACCGCCCCTCCACAGCAGATGCAAGAGGAGTTCCTGGCCAATCACAAGCGCAGCTAGCACTGCGTACGGAGGTAGCGTGCGAGAGAAAATGCTGGTTGCCGTGGCCAGTAGCGCTGGTTGTGGCGGTGGTGCCAGATGGCCCCAGAGCTCCCGGCTATGCGTCTGTCATTAACGCCCCCGCGTGTTACCCCACACCATTGCCTGCAGCCCTCCTGCTGCCGTCGACCGCCTCCCAGTTGCCCACCAGCTCTGCCCCAGAGCCCCGCCCTGGCTGGGGTGAGCGTCGCAGCCAGCCCTGCCCCAGAGCCTAGTGCCTGACACTGGCACAGGAGCGGGCTCCCTGACAGCCCCGGGGATGTGGTCCTGGTGGCCCCACTAGCTGCACAAGGCCAGGTAGCGCTGGGCTGGCCACTCAGGGACAGGCGACTCAGCCAGCTACTTGCCATGCTCCTGGCCCACAGGGACAGCCTGGGATGGACCCCCAGGGTGGAGTCCAGAAAGGGGCCCCAGACACGGAGCCCGGCCACACACAGGGCTCTGTGCCGGGCAGGGACCACTCCCTGTCAAGCTCCAAAAGAGGGCCCGCTGCACCCACCGGGCAGGGTGCAGGGAGGGCGCAGCCGGTGGCTGGGAGCCCGTGCCGGGGGACCATGTGCACCGTCATGACCGGAGGCTGATGCCCAGGGCTGGGGCGCAGCCGGCCAAGACGCTGCGGTGGCCTTGTTACCGAAATCCGGAATAAAACTCCTTAACAGCAATGAGAAGTGAAGAAGCAGGCACTCCTTTATTGCAGCGCTGGGCGCACGGGGGATCGCTCCACCCAGCGTGCTCACCTGTTCGATCAACAGCGCAGGTTAAATACACATTTATTACACATATTCACTTGTGGTGGTTTAGCCCGGATCACCACACAGTTTCTTACTCACCCTCCCCCTACCCAGTGGGACGGGGGAGAGAAATTGGGAAGAAAGGAAAACTCGTGGGTTGAGATAAAAACAGTTTACTAAAAATACTAAAAACTACAAAGCTAACAGGATGTAAGGATATCGATATCTACAAAATATACAAAATGAACAATGTACAATTTCTCACCACCCGATGTCCGAATGACCGACGCAGCCCGTCCTGAGCAGCGATCACAGGAACGACACCGAGCAGCAAGCAAAGGGGGAGAGCAAGCCAGCAAGGGAGAGGGAACGATGCCAGCAAGCAAGAGAGAAGAAAAGGATGCCAAGGGTGTCCAAACGGATACCCGACAAGAATGTCCAAAAAGAATGCCCAGAAAGAATGCCCCCTCCCATAGGCAACGCCACTTCTATACTGAGCATGACGTTTATGGCATGGAACGCTCTCTTTGGCCAGTTTGGATCAATTGTTCTGTCTTTCGCCCAGCTTCCTGCATCTGCACGTTAATGAGAGTTTAACGAGACTTGGCAAGCCAGACAGTGTCCTTGGTCTCATTAACAACAACTCATATCATCAGAATGTTTTCATCAACATTCTTCACACACGAAATCCAAAACACACCGGCTACTGAGAAGAAAATTAACTCCATCCCTGCTGAAACCAGGACAGTCTCATATTTCTGACTGAAGAAATGAACAAAAATTTCTTAAAACAATTCTGTCTTCCTCCTGCTGGAGCATTTGTACAGTGACTAAATAGATTTCCCTCTGTGCTTTGATTCCCGGAACAAGACTGACAACCTTATACTATATGCATATGTAAAAGCACCTTCTAAATCTTCTAATCTAAATCTAAATCTTCTAAATCTTCTAATCTAAAAAAGATCTTTAGATTTGCCACCTTCTTTTCTCTGATTAACTGAAAGCAAAACATTTAACTCAGTTACAGAGAAAACCAGTAAACTATGAACAAATAGATATGTCAAACTATTAATATTTCTAAAACCAGGGTCTTAATTACATATAAAATCAATGGGATTGATAACAAATTTTTTATTATAACTGCTACTGCACTGCAACAGAGTACCCATTGTCTCCAACTGGATGAATAAAACAGTGAATTTAAGCATTGCAAAAAATAGTGTGACTACCGCATCCCAATTTACAGCTTCTGAGACAGCCTTGGTGAGTGCTGCACCAACTTGGAGCAGTAAGGCCTGTATTGTTTTTGAAATCAGACCACTGATTTTAGTGTTGACATTTAGATTTAGAAATCAAATTCTGAGTACCTGGGTTTGAAATTATGGCAGAACTCCTTTTTTTTTTTCAGTCTGGTGGACTCCACCTCTGTGAGACACCAGTTTTCGCTCCTCTTTCTGGGCTCTCTACTTCATAAACGCCTCTATTTTTGTGACAGCTCCCATTGTGTCCGCACAGTAGCGGCACCAGTTCCACCAGAGCTGGGAACAGCAGTTGCCCCACTGGGGCAGAGAGGGACAGGATCAAAAAACCTCAAAAGTGCTAAAACCAGCCCCATCCCCACTGCCAGGGCAGGGTGGAGCAGCACACAAAGGTGGGCGCGGCCGGGCCACTGGTGCTGGCCCCATCCTTTCCCCTTGGGCAGGAAATTCACCTCCCCGCAAAAATCACACTTGGGGTGGGAAATGGTGGGGATGGGAGACCGTTGGGATAGGAAACTTGGGGCTGAGAAGTCATCGCTGGGATGGGAAACTGTCGTAGTTCAGCCCCGATCGGGACCAGACTATGCAGTCTCTTTCCCCCCACCCTCCGAGAGAACAGCGGGAGATGATATAAGGAAAACGGCTCGAGGTTTGAGATCAGGATGGGGAGAAATCCTTAAAGTTACCGTCACGGGCAAAACAGACTCGACTTGGGGAAAACTATTCATTTATTTCTAAAATTAGCAGGAGAATGAGACAGGGAACAAGATAACCTCCCCCCACCCCTCCCTCTTCCCGGGCTTAACATTATCTCTACTACCTTCCCCTCCCAAGCGGCATGGAGGGGGGGTCGGGGGCGGGGGGGTGGGGAATGGGGGTCGCAGTCAGTTCATCACGCGTTGTTTTACGCCTCTGTGTCATCGTCGGGGGAAGAACTCCTCGCATTCCTCCTCTGCTCCAGCGTGGGGTCCCTCCCACGGGCCACAGTCCTCCGTGGAACTGCACGGGCATGGGTCGTCTCTTCCACGGGCTGCAGTCCCTCTAGAACAGCTGTCCCAGCGGGCCCTCCACGGGCCGCAGCCTCCTTCAGGCCTCCACCTGCTCCGGCGTGGGGTCCTCCACGGGCTGCAGGTGGATCTCTGCCCCTCCGTGGACCTCCATGGGCTGCAGGGGGACAACCTGCTCCACCATGGTCGTCACCACAGGCTGCAGGGGAATCTTGGCCAGGAATCGCATTACTCCTCCCACTCCTTCTTCACTGACCTTGGCGTCTGCAGCCGTTCCTCACAACAGGCTGGCAGACGCCTCTCAGGATCCTTTTTACATCTTATTCACTTCTCATCTCCTCTCCACTTCTTGCAGCCAGGCCGGGCCGAGTTGGGCCCAGTCGGCTGCCCGGCGGGAGGCCAGAGGGTGAGGCCTGCAAGGCCCATGAGGCTCGCGCTTCCCCCTCTCTGCCTCCCGCTCAGCTGCTTCACATCTTCTTCCCCTCTTTTTCCTGTTTTCCCCTACTTAAATACGTTATCGCAGAGGCGTTATCACGGGACATTCTGCTACCAATTGCCTTGGCCTTGGCCAGCAGTGGGTCCGCCCTAGGCCTGTCCAAGTCCACTGAACAAAGGGGAGCGACTTCTAGCAGTTTCCTACAGAAGCTGCCACCTTAGGCCCCCCCTCACTAACAAAACCAGAACACATGCGCAAGCTCTCTACTAATTGGTTAACTATATCATGCATGCGCTTCTAGCTAAAATATGATTTGTTAAGTCTCTTTGTTCATGTGCACGGCTCTCTCCACCTGCACCCTGCTTCACGTTCAGCCCCCAGTCGCGTATGCCAGCTGTTTTCCTTCTTCTCAAGGTTGCTTCGTTTACTTTCTCACAGGAAGCTTCATTACTTTCTCACAGGCGGCCTCATTATTTTCTCACAGGTGGCTTCAGTACTTTCTTACAGGCGGCTTCATTACTTTCTCACAAGCGGCTTCAGTGATGTCCTTGAGGCCTGCTGCTCACAAACATAACAATTCCACTCGGTCTGGATTGTTCACTAAGTGCCCCTGGTACTCCAGGTATCCAACACCAGGTCAGGTTGGACGGGGCTCTGAGCAGCCCGATCCAGTGCCTGTCGTCCCTGCTCACCACAAGGAGCTTGGACTAGATGCCCTTTCAAGGTCCCTTCCAGCCCAGACTATTCTATGATTCTGTCAAGAAGAGTCACGTTTGAATTACGTTAGGAAAAAAGTTTTTACAGTGCAAGTTGTAGAACACTGGCCCAGGTTGCCCAGAGAGGTGGTGGAAGCCCCATCCCTGGAAATGTTCAAGGCCAGGCTGGATGAGGCTCTGAGCAACCTGATCTGGTTGGGGATGTCCCTGCTCCTTGCAGGGGGGTTGGACGAGATGACCTTTGAAGGTCCCTTCCAACCCTAACCATTCTATGATTCTATGATTCGATGAATTCAATAGCACTTTGTTTCGACTAAATCTCATTTGAGTTGGTCACTTGGCCTAATTGAATTTTTGGTGACATACCCCACACTGGAGCAGGGCAAGAGCGTGAGGAGGATGAGCGGCACAGACAACCTCTGACGAACTGACTGCCATGGGCATTTGCAGTTGCCCTGAGGTGCTGAGGCGGAGCAGGTGGAGAGGTGAGGACGGACGCTGAGGCCAGCAAGACGGGAGAGGTGGCCAGCAAGAGGGGAGAGGTAGGCAGAATGAGTTTCTAGATTTGATCTTCTTCCTCATTATGCTACTTCCTAGTTAACTGGCAAGAACGTAAGTCAATTTGTCCGAGCCAAGGCTGTTTTGCCCGTCATGGTACTTGCTGAGTGATCTCCCTGCCCTTCTCTCCACCCACGCGCCTTTTGTTGTGTTTCCTCCCCGCTGTCCAGCTGAGGAGGGCAGTGATGGAGCGACTGGGTGGGCACCAGCACCCAGCCAAGGTCAGCTTGTTACATGACATAAACGTCAAAAATTAAATATCAATATGAGGTGATTCTTTCTAACCCTAGAACTGTAGTCACATAGGTTTAATTTTATATGAAATCTATTTGTCCTTAGAGGGAATGGGAATCTTGGAGATGTTACAATACCTCGTTTGTTAGAAGTTAGTCTAGCATGTCTGGGGTAGTTAAGAGGAGTGGTAGAACCATGGTAGGTCCCAAACACCACCTGCAGAAATAGGCCCTGAGCCATCATTTTGGAGCCAGGAAAATCAAGGAGCAATGCGACCTGTTCTCAAGACCATATATAGAATCATAGAATCATCATAGAATGGTTAGGGTTGGAAGGGACCTTCAAAGGTCATCTCGTCCAACCCCCCTGCAAGGAGCAGGGACATCCCTGACTAGGTCAGGTTGCTCAGAGCCTCATCCAGCCTGGCCTTGAACGTTTCCAGAGATGGGGCCTCCACCACCTTTCTGGGCAACCTGTTCCAGTGTTCCATAACTCGCATCGTAAAAAATTTTTTCCTAATTTCTAATCTAAATGTACCCCCTCTATTTTAAAACCATTACCTCTCGTCCTATCGCAACAGGCCCTACTAAACAGCCTCTCCCCATCCCTCCTGCAGCCCCCTTGAGGTATTGGAAGACCGCTATCAGGTCTCCCTGGAGCCTCCTCTTCTCCAGGCTGAACAGCCCCAACTCTCTCAGCCTGTCCTTATAGGAGAGGTGCTCCAGCCCTTTTATCATCTTCGTGGCCCTCCTCTGGACCTTCTCCAACTGGTCCATGTCCTTCTTATGTTGGGGGCTCCAGAACTGGACACAGTACTCCAGGTACTATATGGAGATATATGGTATAGGTATATGGAGATTTTGAGGAGGAGTTTGACCAGCGAATTTGAGGAGGGGGCGTTCTGACGACCACCAAGACCACCAAATAACCCTCGACTCATAAGACTGAGCATGCGCAAGTGTGTGGGGAATATTCTAATGATTTCTTCGGAGGTTGATGTTTATGTATAATATTTCTCCGAAATTTAGTGATGTCCTGGTTTCAGCAGGGATGGAGTTAATTTTCTTCTCAGTAGCCGGTGTGCTTTGGATTCCATCTGTGAAGAATGTTGATAAAAACACTCTGATGATAGGAGTTGTTGTTAATGAGACCAAGGACACTGTCTGGCTTGCCAAGTCTCGTTAAACCCTCATTAACGTGCAGATGTGGGAAGCTGGGCGAAAGACAGACAGAACAATTGATCCAAACTGGCCAAAGAGAGCGTTCCATGCCATAAACGTCATGCTCAGTATAGAAGTGGCGTTGCCTATGGGAGGGGGCATTCTTTCTGGGCATTCTTTTTGGACATTCTTGTCGGGTATCCGTTTGGGCACCCTTGGCATCCTTTTCTTCTCTCTTGCTTGCTGGCATCGTTCCCTCTCCCTTGCTGGCTTGCTCTCCCCCTTTGCTTGCTGCTCGGTGTCGGTCCTGTGATCGCTGCTCAGGACGGGCTGCGTCGGTCATTCGGACATCGGGTGGTGAGAAATTGTACATTGTTCATTTTGTATATTTTGTAGATATCGATATCCTTACATCCTGTTAGCTTTGTAGTTTTTAGTATTTTTAGTAAACTGTTTTTATCTCAACCCACGAGTTTTCCTTTCTTCCCAATTTCTCTCCCCCGTCCCACTGGGTAGGGGGAGGGTGAGTAAGAAACTGTGTGGTGATCCGGGCTAAACCACCACAAGTGAATATGTGTAATAAATGTGTATTTAACCTGCGCTGTTGATCGAACAGGTGAGCACGCTGGGTGGAGCGATCCCCCGTGCGCCCAGCGCTGCAATAAAGGAGTGCCTGCTTCTTCACTTCTCATTGCTGTTAAGGAGTTTTATTCCGGATTTCGGTAACAAGGCCACCGCAGCGTCTTGGCCGGCTGCGCCCCAGCCCTGGGCATCAGCCTCCGGTCATGACGGTGCACATGGTCCCCCGGCACGGGCTCCCAGCCACCGGCTGCGCCCTCCCTGCACCCTGCCCGGTGGGTGCAGCGGGCCCTCTTTTGGAGCTTGACAGGGAGTGGTCCCTGCCCGGCACAGAGCCCTGTGTGTGGCCGGGCTCCGTGTCTGGGGCCCCTTTCTGGACTCCACCCTGGGGGTCCATCCCAGGCTGTCCCTGTGGGCCAGGAGCATGGCAAGTAGCTGGCTGAGTCGCCTGTCCCTGAGTGGCCAGCCCAGCGCTACCTGGCCTTGTGCAGCTAGTGGGGCCACCAGGACCACATCCCCGGGGCTGTCAGGGAGCCCGCTCCTGTGCCAGTGTCAGGCACTAGGCTCTGGGGCAGGGCTGGCTGCGACGCTCACCCCAGCCAGGGCGGGGCTCTGGGGCAGAGCTGGTGGGCAACTGGGAGGCGGTCGACGGCAGCAGGAGGGCTGCAGGCAATGGTGTGGGGTAACACGCGGGGGCGTTAATGACAGACGCATAGCCGGGAGCTCTGGGGCCATCTGGCACCACCGCCACAACCAGCGCTACTGGCCACGGCAACCAGCATTTTCTCTCGCACGCTACCTCCGTACGCAGTGCTAGCTGCGCTTGTGATTGGCCAGGAACTCCTCTTGCATCTGCTGTGGAGGGGCGGTGAACACCAGACTGGTCGGCACATGGATGCTGATATGGGACTGGTGTGCGGTTCGTCCACCGTCCTCCTGCGGGGTGGATCTAGCCGCTAGCCGTGCAGCTCGCGTGTGGTCGGGCGGCACCGTGGGGACATTGTGATGTCACTGTTGAGGGTGGCGTGCCTGCGTCACAAAGGGCCTTGCCCCGGCACCCCTATAAAAGCGGTTCGGGAGGTGCAGAGCCACAAGTCCTCAGCAGGACAGACTTGCCACCCACACCACTCGGCAAGCCCCACAATGGCTCGGGCCCGGCGCAGCAGGAGCCGCAGCAGGAGCTGGCGGCGCCGCCGCAGAAGCGTGGGCCGCAAACAGAGTCGGAGCCAACGCCGGCATTTGAGGAGCCGCCGGCGGCGTGGCACACGCAGGCGCCGGTCCCAAAGGAGTCGGCGGCGGCGTGGGACACACAGGCGCCGCTGCTGAGATGAAGCCAGCAGCGGGCATCTGCAGAGCCAGCGGCCCCGAGACCCCTGCCAACCACCGCCTCTGCGCCGCCGCACTACCTGTCCACAGTCTGGCTCTCTCATTAAAGCTGGAATGAGCACGTGAGGGATGTGCATGTTCCTTGGGCTCCTTGTCTGTTGCCTGGGTGTCCCCTGGTGTCGTGTCTTTTGGGTGGGCGTCTGTGTCTGCTTGGGGTCTGTGTGTGTCCAGGACCAGCACACGTCTCCAGGGATGGAGATGCCCCACTGTGCTGCTCCTGTGCGGCGTCTGAACCCCATCTCTGTGTCCCAGCCCATCACGATGTCCCAGCCCATCGCCGTGTCCCCAGCCCATCTCTCTTCTTGGCAGCTACACCCACCCTAGGATAGCAAGCTTCTAGAACCCTGGGGCTGTTGTAAAGTGGAGTCTTCAGCCAAGGAGAACCGACGTGAGCATAGAGGAGAACGGATCAGATTGCACTAAAGAATCCCTAGAACTCAGCCGGAGGGAGAACTTCAGCCCATCCAGCTCACAGCAGCAGATCTGCAGGCGCCAACTCTCCCCTTAGCTTGGGACTAAGGAAACTCCTCGAGGTTGAGAGCCCTCCTTTGGTAGGAGACTGATTTGGCGTTTGGGTCATCGGACTTCCCGAGTGACATTTCAAAGCTGTTGATTGTGAATGGCAGCAGAGTCTTAAAGCAGTTTTGGCTAAATTGCCCTTTTGGTTCCAGGTCAGGTTGGACGGGGCTCTGAGCAGCCCGATCCAGTGCCTGTCGTCCCTGCTCACCACAAGGAGCTTGGACTAGATGCCCTTTCAAGGTCCCTTCCAGCCCAGACTATTCTATGATTCTGTCAAGAAGAGTCACGTTTGAATTACGTTAGGAAAAAAGTTTTTACAGTGCGAGTTGTAGAACACTGGCCCAGGTTGCCCAGAGAGGTGGTGGAAGCCCCATCCTGGAAACATTCAAGGCCAGGCTGGATGAGGCTCTGAGCAACCTGATCTGGTTGGGGATGTCCCTCCTCCTTGCAGGGGGGTTGGACGAGATGACCTTTGAAGGTCCCTTCCAACCCTAACCATTCTATGATTCTATGATTCGATGAATTCAATAGCACTTTGTTTCGACTAAATCTCATTTGAGTTGGTCACTTGGCCTAATTGAATTTTTGGTGACATACCCCACACTGGAGCAGGGCAAGAGCGTGAGGAGGATGAGCGGCACAGACAACCTCTGACGAACTGACTGCCATGGGCATTTGCAGTTGCCCTGAGGTGCTGAGGCGGAGCAGGTGGAGAGGTGAGGACGGACGCTGAGGCCAGCAAGACGGGAGAGGTGGCCAGCAAGAGGGGAGAGGTAGGCAGAATGAGTTTCTAGATTTGATCTTCTTCCTCATTATGCTACTTCCTAGTTAACTGGCAAGAACGTAAGTCAATTTGTCCGAGCCAAGGCTGTTTTGCCCGTCATGGTACTTGCTGAGTGATCTCCCTGCCCTTCTCTCCACCCACGCGCCTTTTGTTGTGTTTCCTCCCCGCTGTCCAGCTGAGGAGGGCAGTGATGGAGCGACTGGGTGGGCACAAGCACCCAGCCAAGGTCAGCCCACCGCAGTGTCTTGGCCGGCTGCGCCCCAGCCCTGGGCATCAGCCTCCGGTCATGACGGTGCACATGGTCCCCCGGCATGGGCTCCCAGCCACCGGTTGCGCCCTCCCTGCACCCTGCCCGGTGGGTGCAGCGGGCCCTCTTTTGGAGCTTGACAGGGAGTGGTCCCTGCCCGGCACAGAGCCCTGTGTGTGGCCGGGCTCCGTGTCTGGGGCCCCTTTCTGGACTCCACCCTGGGGGTCCATCCCCGGCTGGTGGGCAACTGGGAGGCAGTCGGCAGCAGCAGGAGGGCTGAAGGCGATGGTGTGGGGTAACACGCTGTGGGAACAGAGAGTGCAGCACACCTGTCTGATATTGAAGAATTTGAGCTATGTCCTTGAACACCGCTTGCTCAATAGATAAAAAAACCAGCAATAACAACAAGATAAGTAAATACCAAAGGCAAAAATAGTAAAGACAACTAAAAATCTATAACCAATCCAAATGAAGTTTAAGGCGCGTGAACAGTATATTGCTACCAATTGACTTAGATGATTAGGCGCATGCACTTCGCGTGTAACGGAGAAAAAATATAAAAGACTTTTGCTGACGGACAATAAAGGTCTCTGGAACACCATCCACGGAGTCCGTGACTTTACTGGAACAACACGCGGGGGCTTTAATGACAGACGCGTAGCCGGAAGCTCTGGAGCCATCTGGCACCACTGCCACCACCATAGCTACTGGCCACGGCAACCAGCATTTTCTCTCGCATGCTGCCTCTGTACGCAGTGCTAGCTGCACTTGTGACTGGCCCAGGATCTCATCTTGCATCTGCTGTGGAGGGGCGGTGAGCACCGGACTGGTCGGCACATGGTGATGCTGAGATGGGACTGGTGCGGGACATCCACCGTCCTCCTGCGGGGTGGATCTAGCCGCTAGCCGCGCAGCTCGCGTGTGGTCGGGCGGCACCGTGGGGACATTGTGATGTCACTGTTGAGGGTGGCGCGCCTGCGTCACAAAGGGCCTTGCCCCGGCACCCCTATAAAAGCGGTTCGGGAGGTGCAGAGCCACAAGTCCTCAGCAGGACAGACTTGCCACCCACACCACTCGGCAAGCCCCACAATGGCTCGGGCCCGGCGCAGCAGGAGCCGCAGCAGGAGCCGGCGGCGCCGCCGCAGAAGCGTGGGCCGCAAACAGAGTCGGAGCCAACGCCGGCATTTGAGGAGCCGCCGGCGGCGTGGCACACGCAGGCGCCGGTCCCAAAGGAGTCGGCGGCGGCGTGGGACACGCAGGCGCCGCTGCTGAGATGAAGCCAGCAGCGGGCATCTGCAGAGCCAGCGGCCCCGAGACCCCTGCCAACCACCGCCTCTGCGCCGCCGCACTACCTGTCCACAGTCTGGCTCTCTCATTAAAGCTGGAATGAGCACGTGAGGGATGTGCATGTTCCTTGGGCTCCTTGTCTGTTGCCTGGGTGTCCCCTGGTGTCGTGTCTTTTGGGTGGGCGTCTGTGTCTGCTTGGGGTCTGTGTGTGTCCAGGACCAGCACACGTCTCCAGGGATGGAGATGCCCCACTGTGCTGCTCCTGTGCGGCGTCTGAACCCCATCTCTGTGTCCCAGCCCATCACGATGTCCCAGCCCATCGCCGTGTCCCCAGCCCATCTCTCTTCTTGGCAGCTACACCCACCCTAGGATAGCAAGCTTCTAGAACCCTGGGGCTGTTGTAAAGTGGAGTCTTCAGCCAAGGAGAACCGACGTGAGCATAGAGGAGAACGGATCAGATTGCACTAAAGAATCCCTAGAACTCAGCCGGAGGGAGAACTTCAGCCCATCCAGCTCACAGCAGCAGATCTGCAGGCGCCAACTCTCCCCTTAGCTTGGGACTAAGGAAACTCCTCGAGGTTGAGAGCCCTCCTTTGGTAGGAGACTGATTTGGCGTTTGGGTCATCGGACTTCCCGAGTGACATTTCAAAGCTGTTGATTGTGAATGGCAGCAGAGTCTTAAAGCAGTTTTGGCTAAATTGCCCTTTTGGTTCCAGGTCAGGTTGGACGGGGCTCTGAGCAGCCCGATCCAGTGCCTGTCGCCCCTGCTCACCACAAGGAGCTTGGACTAGATGCCCTTTCAAGGTCCCTTCCAGCCCAGACTATTCTATGGTTCTGTCAAGAAGAGTCACGTTTGAATTCAACAGCACTTTGTTTTGACTAAATCCCATTTGAGTTGATCACTTGGTCTAATTGAATTTTTGGCGACATACCCCACACTGGAGCAGGGCAAGAGCGTGAGGAGGACGAAGCAGCAGAGACAACGTGTAATGAACTGACTGCCACGGCCATTCACAGTTGCCCTGCGGTATTGGATACCTGGAGAGCCAGGGGCACTTAGTGAACAATCCAGACCGAATGGAATTGTTATGTTTTTGAGTAGCGGGTTTCAAGGACATCGCTGAAGCCGCCTATGAGAAAGTAATGAAGCAACCTTGAGAAGAAGGAAAACAGCTGCTATATGTGACTGGGGGGGCTGAACAGGAAGCTGGGTGCAGGTGGAGAGAGCCGTGCGCATGAACAAAGAGACTTAACGAATCATATTTTAGCTAGGAGCTCGTGCATGATAAAGTTAGCCAATTAGTAGACAGCTTGCGCGTGATACAGAACTAGAAGGGCTATATTAACCGGGATGTATCAACAATAAATTGGCATTTGCTTGACCATATTGGTCGTCAGCAGTGTCCGTGACTTCTGCGTCAGCAGGTGGCTCCCGAACAGGGACCCTCAGATCCGGTGTTGGACATCCCAACGGAGCCGAAGAAGGAAAGAAGAAAAGAGGGGATGGAAGCTGGTCGAAGGCAAGTGCTGCCCCGGCACTTGGGAAGTCGCTAAAAAATCTCATCACTGAAAATAATTTTTCTTGTGTATAAAGAACTCAGAGATTTGCTGGGCTTCCATGAGAACAGAAATGTGGTTTAGATGTGTTGTGGTCAGACTCCACAGGAGCTCAGGACAACACCCATCGTCCACAGGTCACGTGGCGTCTTACCTCTTGCACATGGTACGGCTGTTCGTCGTCGTGGTGCTAGCTTCGCACTTGGGCTGTGTGTATAGAGAGTCCGATGTATATACACAGCTCTACAACCAGTGGTTCTGGGTGATTTTTTGGCAAACAAATAGATCCGTATGTTTGAAGGGAAATAAGTAACACAATTTGACTGCTCCAGTGAAACCGAGCGCTGGGAACTTGAGCACAAAGATTGCTTACTTTACTGGAAAAGGCCTCCTGCTCCCAAAGGCTTTATCCTTTCTTTTGAAAGGCAAAACAGTCAGATGTAATTTTACAAGATGATAACTGTAAATATAAGGCAGATTCTTTAGAGATATTAAATACGCACGACATGCATCACTGTTAATTTAGAACAGTTAAAAACAACCAGCGTAGGGATCACTGATCTTGCTTTCCAGAGTAGTAAAAGAAGGTGCTTTTACATACGCATATTGTATAAGGGTGTCAGTCTTGTTCCGGGAATCAAAGCACAGAGGGAAATCTATTTAGTCACTGTACAAATGCTCCAGCAGGAGGAAGACAGAATTGTTTTAAGAAATTTTTGTTCATTTCTTCAGTCAGAAATATGAGACTGTCCTGGCTTCGGCAGGGATGGAGTTAATTTTCTTCTCAGTAGCCGGTGTGTTTTGGATTTCGTGTGTGAAGAATGTTGATGAAAACATTCTGATGATATGAGTTGTTGTTAATGAGACCAAGGACCCTGTCTGGCTTGCCAAGTTTTGTTAAAGTCTCATTAACGTGCAGATGCGGGAAGCTGGGCGAAAGACAGAACAATTGATCCAAACTGGCCAAAGAGAGCGTTCCATGCCATAAACGTCATGCTCAGTATAGAAGTGGGGGTTGCCCATGGGAGGGGGCATTCTTGTCGGGTATCCGTGCGGGCACCCTTGGCATCCTTTTCTTCTCTCTGTGAGGGTGAGTAAGAAACTGTGTGGTGATCCGGGCTAAACCACCACAGTCTTTTTGGCACCCAACGTGGGGCTCGAAGGGGCCTCACTAGATGAGTCGTGAGATCATCAGACCTTAGTCTGAGGATCCAAGGTTCAAGCCCCGGTCAGTCCCGAAGGGTTGAGATAAGGACAGGTTTGAACACAGTGTGTTGAAAACAGATTTGTTACGAGTGTTCATTAAGCTGGTTTGGTCACTGCTGGTCACAATGTTGTTTTATTTGTTCTCACAGTTGTTTTTAGAGCTGTACTGGGCAGCGCCCTACCTGCCGTATTTTCTGTTGGTGTTTATGCACGGTTTATCAATGCGGTGTGTTGGATTAAGATTATGGTTGTGCTGTGCTATGCGGCACTGATTTGTTTAGTGAGATTGCTGGTAACGGGACCATTTTCATATCTGTACTCAATGGCGGCGGGCAGTGTGCAGAGCGAGGAGGCAGAGGCAGCTCCACCCGGGTATTTCGGGAGCCATCTTGTGGGTGTTGTTTGGAACTATACCTGTTGTTTTGTTCCGGGAAGCCAGGCCGCGGGGGGAACATCTGTTTACAGCTTTCCCCACCTCGCCAAGCTAATTTCAACAGCTTTTGAGAATTTTGAATACCCTTTTGATACCCCTACCACCGTGTTCATGGTGACAAGTCTCTTGCAGCTATCTCAGATCTTGATATTGATTAAGTTTAAACAATTTTTAAAAAGTATTATGGCTCCTCCGACCCCCGCAACAGACACTGTGGCTACTCAAACTCCTGCTACAAATGCTGCAGCTACTTCAGCCGCTACGGCAGGCACCGCAGCTACCCCAGCCTCTGCTACGGGCACTGCAATTGCTTCAGCCCCCACGCCAGACGCTGTGGCTACTCAAACCTCGGCAAGCAGTACCAAAGAGAAACCAAAAAACCAATCTACACCAGTATCAGTTGCCCCTGTACATAAGAAATACACCAAAAAATCAGTTTGCATAGTGAAAGATGATGATGAACCAGGCCCATCACATGATCAGGGAGAGCCAGAAGGAGAGGCAGTCATCCGGTCCCTATCCCTGAGTGAACTGCGAGATGTGCGAAAAGATTTCAGCCGTAATCAAGGTGAGCAACTTGTCACCTGGTTGCTCCGATGCTGGGACAGAGGGGCCAGTAGCCTGGAATTAGAAGGCAGGGAAGCCAGGCAGCTGGGATCTCTGTCTAGGGAAGCAGCCATTGACAGGGCAATTGGAAGAGAGTCAGCAGCCTGCAGCCTCTGGAGGAGACTCCTGTCAGGTGTGAGGGACAGGTATTTCTTTAAGGAAGATATTGTATGCCACCCAAGCAAGTGGACCACCATGGAGAGAGGTACCCAGTTTCTGAGGGAATTAGCTGTTCGGGAGCTGATTTATCATAACCTGGATGACCCAAGGACATCTGTAGATCCAGATGAAATTGAATGCACCCGACCCATGTGGCGGAAATTTGTACAGAGTGCACCATCATCGTATGCCAACTCACTGGCAGCAATGAGTTGGAAAGATAATGAGATGCCACCAGTACGTGCAGTGGCTAACCAGCTCCGACAATATGAAGACAATCTCTCTTCCCCAATGCGGGCCTGTGTCTCAGCTATAGAAAGACTGACTGAGAAATCTGAAAGCCAGTTTGAAAAACTGTTAGAAAAACTATCTGAGGTGTGTCAGAAACTCGAAGATTCTTGCTCCCCACCTGCACGGACCAATATCTCAGCTATTAGAAGAAGACTGCATCCTCCTCCTGCTCAAGGGAGAAGGTACACGCAACGAGATGACCTATGGTTTACCTTGCATGACCAAGGAGAGGATATGAGGAAGTGGGATGGAAAGCCTACCTTGGCCCTAGAGGCACGTGTACGTGAGTTGCGAGGTAAAACAATCACAAAGGGAGGTTCTTCCAGGCAATTTGCTGCTCCAGTCTCCAGTGGGCAGTTCCCCAGACAGCGTAGAAGGGCTGATCTCACCTCTGATCCTATGGAAGGAACTTCTGATTCATATTCACAGAAAGTGAATAGAAAATATTATAAACAGGACTAGAGGGGCCCTGCCTCCAGCCAGGCAGAGGAGAGGGACAACAGAGTTTATTGGACTGTATGGATTAAATGGCCTGGCATATCAGACCCAAAAAAGTATAAAGCTCTAGTAGAAACTGGTGCACAGTGTACCCTAATGCCATCAAGCTCTAAAGGGGCAGAACCCATTTGTATTTCTGGAGTGACAGGAGGATCCCAAGAGCTGACTGTATTGGAGGCTGAAGTAAGTTTGACTGGAAATGAGTGGCAAAAGCACCCCACAGTGACTGGCCCAGATGCTCTGTGCATCCTTGGTATAGATTACCTCAGGAGTGGGTATTTCAAAGACCCAAAAGGGCACCAGTGGGCTTTTGGTATAGCCACCGTGGAGACAGAGAAAAATAAACAGCTGTCCATCTTGCCCAGACTTTCAAAGGACCCTTCCGTTGTGGGAAAGCTGAAGGTTGAGGAACAACAGGTACCAATTGCTACCACCACAGTGCACCGGCGGCAATATCGCGCCAACTGAGACTCCATAATCCCCATCCTCAAGCTGATTCATCGACTGGAGAGCCAGGGAGTGATCAGCAAGTCCCGCTCACCCTTTAACAGTCCCATATGGCCAGTGAGAAAATCAAGTGGAGAGTGGAGGTTAACAGTGGACTATCGTGGCCTGAATGAGGTAACACCACCAATGAGTGCTGCCGTGCTGGACATGCTAGAACTTGAGTATGAACTGGAGTCAAAAGCAGCCAAGTGGTATGCCACCATTGACATCGCCAGTGCATTCTTCTCCATCCCTTTGGCACCAGAATGCAGGCCACAGTTTGCTTTCACTTGGAGAAGGGTCCAGTCCACCTGGAATCGACTGCCCCAGGGGTGGAAACACAGCCCCACCATTTGCCATGGACTGATCCAGACTGCACTGGAAAAGGGTGGAGCTCCAGAACACCTGCAGTACATTGATGACATCATCGTATGGGGCAACACAGCAGAAGTTTTTGAGAAAGGGGAGAAAATAATCCAAATCCTTCTGAAAGCCGGTTTTGCCATAAAACAAAGCAAAGTCAAGGGGCCTGCACAAGAGATCCAGTTTTGAGGAGTAAAATGGCAAGATGGACATCATCACATTCCAATGGATGTGGTCAACAAAATAACAGCTATGGCTCCACCAGCTAACAAAAAGGAAACACAGGCTTTCTTGGGCGTTGTGGGTTTCTGGAGAATGCATATTCCAAATTACAGTATGATTGTAAGCCCTCTCTATGAAGTGACTCGAAAGAGGAATGATTTTAAATGGGGCCCTGAGCAACGACAAGCCTTTGAACAAATTAAACAGGAGATTGTTCATGCAGTAGCCCTTGGGCCAGTCCGGACAGGGCAAAATGTTAAAAACATCCTCTACACCGCAGCCGGGGAGAATGGCCCTACCTGGAGTCTTTGGCAGAGAACATCAGGAGAGACTCAAGGTCGACCCCTAGGCTTTTGGAGCCGGGGATATAGAGGATCCGAGGACCGCTATACTCCAACTGAAAAAGAGATACTGGCAGCATACGAAGGAGTTTGAGCTGCTTCGGAAGTGGTTGGTACAGAAGCACAGCTCCTCCTGGCACCACGACTGCCAGTGCTGGGCTGGATGTTCAAAGGGAAGGTCCCCTCTACACATCATGCAACTGATGCCACATGGAGTAAATGGGTCACACTGATCACACAGCGAGCCCGGATAGGAAACCCCAATCGCCCAGGAATCTTAGAAGTGATCACAGATTGGCCAGAAGGCAGATTTTGGAATGCTGCTAGAGGAAGTGGTGACACGTGCTGAAGAAGCCCCACCATACAACAGCCTCCCAGAAAATGAGAGGCAATATGCTCTGTTCACTGATGGATGCAGTCGCATTGTAGGAAAACATCGAAAGTGGAAAGCTGCTGTGTGGAGTCCTACACGACGAGTGGCAGAAGCCACTAAAGGCCAAGGTGAATCGAGTCAGTTTGCAGAGGTGAAAGCCATCCAGTTGGCTTTGGACATCGCTGAATGGGAAAGATGGCCTGTGCTCTACCTCTGCACTGACTCATGGATGGTGGCAAACGCTCTGTGGGGGTGGTTAAAGCAATGGAAGCAGAGCAACTGACAGCGCAGAGGCAAACCCGTCTGGGCTGCCGCACTGTGGCAAGATATTGCTGCCCGGTTAGAGAAGCTTGTTGTAAAAGTACGTCACATAGATGCCCACGTACCAAAGAGTTGAGCCACTGAAGAACATCAAAACAACCAGCAAGTGGATCAGGCTGCTAAGATTAAAGTTTCCCAAGTGGACTTAGACTGGCAACACAGAGGTGAACTATTTTTAGCTCGGTGGGCCCATGACACCTCAAGCCATCAAGGAAGAGACGCAACATACAAATGGGCTCGTGATCGAGGGGTGGATTTAACCATGGATACCATTGCACAGGTTATCCACGACTGTGGAACATGCACTGCAATCAAGCAAGCCAAGCGGTTAAAGCCTCTTTGGTATGGGGAACGATGGCTGAAGTATAAATATGGAGAGGCCTGGCAGATTGATTACATCACACTCCCACAAACTCGTCAAGGTGAGTGCCACGACCTTACAATGGTGGAAGCCAGCACTGGGTGGCTAGAGACCTATCCCGTACCCCATGCCACCGCCCGAAACACCATCTTGGGCCTTGAGAAGCAAGTTCTCTGGTGACATGGCACTCCAGAAAGAACTGAGTCAGACAACGGGACTCATTTCCGAAACAACCTCACAGACCCCTGGGCCAAAGAGCACGGCATCGAGTGGGTATACCACATCCCCTATCACGCACCAGCCTCTGGAAAGATTGAACGGCACAATGGGCTGCTGAAAACCACACTGAAAGCAATGGGTGGTGGGACCTTCAAAAACTGGGACAAACATTCAGCAAAAGCCACCTGGTTAGTCAACACTCGGGGGTCCACCAATCGAGCTGGCCCTGCCCAATCTGAACTTTTGCATACTGTAGAAGGGGATAAAGTCCCTGTGGTGCACGTAAGGAATATGTTGGGGAAAACAGTCTGGATTATTCCTCCTCTGGTGTCGTAATTCAGGCTTCCTACAGAAGCTACCACCTTAGGCCCCCCCTCACTAAACAAAACCACGACATCTGGGCAAAGGCAAACCCACCCGTGGGATTGCTTTCGCTCAAGGACCTGGATGTACCTGGTGGGTGATGCGGGAGGATGGGGAAGTCCGATGTGTACCTCAAGGAGATTTGATTCTAGGTGAAAATAGCCAATAATTTGAGCTGTATATAATCATGTCTGTAGTTCTTTTATGTTCTGTCAGAGGTATTGCTGCAAGAATCACCCTCATCAGTGAAGAACAAGCTTTGACGAAACTGAGCGATGTGCAGCAGTGATGGAGTCAGAACCGGCGACCAACAACTTCCTCGAGATCAACATCTTCAACTCGCAGACCATGGACGTGATACACCAGCTGTGCCAGAGGTACCAGCTACGAGTTCCAGATGCAGTATGTAACAACTTCACACTACATACCATCTCTCCTGCCCTGAGAGACTGCTATTACAGATGAGGCCCAAAGTCATGGACCAAATCAACTCAACAGACTTTGGAGGGATAGCTCATAGACTGAGATAGTGATATCTGTGTGTATATCTATAAGCATGATGTAAAAGGTATGGAATAAGGGGTGGATACTGTCCTGGTTTCAGCAGGGATGGAGTTAATTTTCTTCTCAGTAGCCGGTGTGTTTTGGATTTCGTGTGTGAAGAACGTTGATAAAAACATTCTGATGATACGAGTTGTTGTTAATGAGACCAAGGACACTGTCTGGCTTGCCAAGTCTCGATAACGTGCAGATGTGGGAAGCTGGGTGAAAGACAGACAGAATAACTGTTCCAAACTGGCCAAAGAGAGCGTTCCATGCCATAAACGTCATGCTCAGTATAGAAGTGGCGTTGCCTATGGGAGGGGGCATTCTTTCTGGGCATTCTTTTTGGACATTCTTGTCAGGTATCCGTTTGGGCACCCTTGGCATCCTTTTCTTCTCTCTTGCTTGCTGGCATCGTTCCCTCTCCCTTGCTAGCTTGCTCTCCCCCTTTGCTTGCTGCTCGGTGTCGTTCCTGTGATCGCTGCTCAGGACGGGCTGCGTCGGTCATTCGGACATCGGGTGGTACATTCTTCATTTTTCATATTTTGTAGATATTAATATCCTTACATCCTATTAGCTTTGTAGTTTTTAGTATTTTTAGTAAACTGTTTTTATCTCAACCCACGAGTTTTCCTTTCTTCCCAGGTCTCCCGCTATCAGGTCTCCCCGGAGCCTCCTCTTCTCCAGGCTGAACAGCCCCAACTCTCTCAGCCTGTCCTCATAAGAGAGGTGCTCCAGCCCTTTTATCATCTTCGTGGCCTCCTCTGGACCTTCTCCAACTGGTCCATGTCCTTCTGGTGTTGGGGGCTCCAGAACTGGACACGGTACTCCAGGTGGGGTCTCACCAGGGCAGAGTAGAGGGGGAGAATCACCTCCCTCAACCTGCTGGCCACGCTCCTCTTGATGCAGCCCAGGATGCGGTTGGCCTTCTGGGCCGCAAGGACGCATTGCCTGCTCATGTTGAGCTTCTCATCCACCAGCACTCCCAAGTCCTTCTCCTCAGGGCTGGTCTCGATCCATTCCCCGCCCAGCCTGTGTTTGTGCCTGGGATTGCCATGACCCAGGTGCAGGACCTTGCACTTGGCCTGCTTGAACTTCATGAGGTTGGCACAGGCCCACCTCTCCAGCCTGTCCAGGTCCCTCTGGATGGCATCCCTCCCTTCCAGCGTGTCGACGGCACCACACAACTTGGTGTCGTCGGCGAACTTGCTGAGGGTGCACTCTATCCCACTGTCCATATCGCCGACAAAGATGTTGAACAGGGCCGGGCCCAGCACGGACCCCTGAGGGATACCACTCGTGACCGGTCTCCACATGGACATTGAGCCGTTGACCACCACTCTCTGAGTGCGGCCATCCAGCCAACTCCTTATCCAATGAGTGGTCCGTACATCAAACCCATGTCTCTCCAGTTTAGAGAGAAGGATGTCGTGCAGGACAGTGTCAAAAGCTTTGCAGAAGCCCAGGTAGATTATGTCAGTTGCTCGTCCCTTGTCCACCGATGCCGTCACTCCGTCATAGAAGGCCACCAAATTGGTCAAGCACGATCTGCCCTTGGTGAAGCCATGTTGGCTGTCACCAACCACCTCCTTGCTCTCCATGTGCCTTAGCATGGTTTCCAGGAGAATCTGCTCCATGACCTTGCCAGGCACGGAGGTGAGGCTGACCGGCCTGGAGTTACCTGGGTCTTCCTTATTCCTCTTTTTAAAAATTGGGGTCATGTTCCCCCTCTTCCAGTCATCGGGGACCTCACCAGACCGCCACGACTTCTCAAATACGATAGCCAGTGGCTTGGCAACTTCATCTGCCAGTTCCCTCAGGACCCGCGGATGGATCTCATCAGGACCCATGGACTTGTGCACCTTTAGGTTCCTCAGATGATCCCGAACCTGCTCTTCGAGTACAATGGGCAGTTCTTCATTCTCGCAGTCCCTGCTTGCACCTTTCATTCCTCTTTAGGTGTCCTGGCCAATCTCTTGACTCACGTGGTTCTTCAGGTTTTGAAGATAATCAAAACACACATTTTGACTGGATTAGTTTCATTTTACCTGCTGAAATGTAGGGCAGATGAAGGGAGATCAGAGCTTCTGGGCTCTCTGCTGCATAGTTAGGACTTCAGAGACAGGAAACATAGGTAATGGTTTTATGTCAGTGTACTCCACATGGAAATTTTGCCTTCCTTTGTATCTTTTTGCTAATCTAAGATCTATCCCTTGGCCTTTGGCTAAAAAAGAAACAATTCACAGGAAAATCTGAGAACTGATCTTGACCAGAAGAGCATTGTACATTGAGAAGTTTGTACTGGCCTGTGCTGTGCTGCATATACAGCATGGTCCTCACACCTATGCTGCAGAACCTCAGCAGCTCTTTGTCACAAGGAGCCTGCAGGCAGATCCTACTCAGTACCAGGCATTACATCTCCAGCGTGGCTTTGCCTGTATCTAATAGTGCAGCAAGAATTTCTCATGAAAACATTGGTTCTTTTTGATGATAGAATGAATTATGAATAGAGTTGTTTCCTTGTAAGAAATTCCTATGGTAGCTGTAATGAGCAAAATAGGAGACTATCTTCAATGGATGGGTGTCCTAGTTTTGGCAGGAATGGAGTTAATCTTTCGTCTCAGTAGCTGGTGTGTTTTGTATTTTGTGTGTGCAGAATGTTGATAAAACACCCTGATGATATGAGTTGTTGTGAATGAGACCAAGGACACCGTCCTGCTTTCCAAGTCTCGCTAATTTGCAGATGCAGAAAGCTGGGAGAAAGACAGACAGAATAATTGACCCAAACTGGCCAAAGAGAGTATTCCATGCCATAAACGTCATGCTCAGTATAGAAGTGGGGGCTGGCCAGGGTGGGTATCTGCCTTCCTGGCATCCATCTTCCTCCCTCGTTTGCTGGCATCGTTCCCCCTACCTTGCTGGCTCCCTTTTGCTCCTTTGCTTGCTGCTCGGGTTTGTTTCTGTGATCGGTGCTCAGGACGGGCTGTACCGGTCATTGGGACATCGGGTGGGGAGAAAACATATATTTTCACTTTGTATATTTTAATATCCTTATATTCTGTTATTATTGTAGTTTTCCCTTGTTATTTTAGTAAATTGTTGTCATGGTTTTGTTGGGGGGGGGGGTTAAGGTGGCAGCTTCTGTAGGAAACTGCTAGAAGTTGCTCCCCTTTGTTCAGGAGACTCGGCCGGGCCTAGAGCGGACCCGCTGCTGGCCAAGGCCAAGCCGATTGGTAGCAGAATGTCCCGTGATAACGCCTCTGTGATAACGTATTTAAGAAGGGGAAAACAGAAAAAAAAAAGAGAGAAGAGAAGATGTGAAGAAGCTGAGTGGGGACAGAGGCACAGAGCGGGAGGCGCAGGCCTTGTGGGCCTTGCAGGCCTCACCCTCTGGCCTCTCGCCAGGCAGCCGACTGGGCCCGACTCGGCCCGGCCCGGCTGCAAGAAGTGGAGAGGAGATGAGAAGTGAATGAGATGTAAAAAGGATCCTGAGAGACATCTGCCAGCCTGTTGTGAGGAACGGCTGCAGACGCCAAGGTCAGTGAAGAAGGACGGGGAGGAGTAATGCGGCTCCTGGCCAAGATTCCCCTGCAGCCTGTGGTGACGACCATGGTGGAGCAGGTTGTCCCCCTGCAGCCCATGGAGGTCCACGGAGGAGCAGAGATCCACTTGGAGCCCGTGAAGGATCCCGTACTGGGGGAGGTGGATGCCTGAAGGCAGCTGTGGCCCGTGGAGGGCCCGCTGGGACAGCTGTTCTGGAGGGGCTGCACCCCGTGGAAGAGATGACCCACGCCGGAGCAGTTCCACGAAGGACTGTGGCCCGTGGGAGGGACCCCACGATGGAGCAGGGGAGGAATGTGAGGAGTTCTTCCCCCGACCATGAAGCAGCGGCGTAAAACAACGCGTGATGAACTGACCGCAATCCCCATTCCCTCTTTCCCCCTGTGCCGCTCGGGGGGGAAGGTAGTAGAGATAATGTTAAGCTTGGGAAGAGGGAGGGGTGGAGGGAGGTTATCTTGTTCTCTGTCTCATTATCTTGCTGTTTGTAGTAATAAATGAATCGTTTTCCCCAAGTCGAGTCTGTTTTGCCCGTAACGGTAACTTCCAGGATTTCTCCCTGTCCTGATCTCAAACCTCGAGCCGTTTTTCTTATATCATCTCCCCCTGTTCTCTGGGAGGGTGGGGGGAGTGAGAGAGAGACTGCGTAGTCTGGTCCCGATCGGGGCTGAACTACGACACTACACTCCTGAAATTTCTCAAAGTAGTGGCAGAAGACCTGAAGAATTAGCCAAAATTATGCAGAGAGACATGGCTTGTTACGGTGTTTTGCACCCTCTGGTGCCAAGTTCCTGAACTGCAGATACAAGCCTCTAAAGAAAGCAGACACAAACACCAAGTTTCTGAGGGCACTGGAGGCCCCACGGAGGGCCAACACTGATGAAGCTGTGAAGTGAAAGACCCGTCAAGGTGTCTGTCCTTGGGGTCTCACTAAGCAAAAATTTGGAGACATTGGTTGCAGGTGGCAAAGGCAATGGGCAGGTGGCTCTGATGCCATGTAAGTCCTTAGTGTTTATTTATCACCAGAACGACCAAGCCTTGGCCCCGAGGGCCTAGTAAAGAAGACCCTCCATGCATTACTGAGGACTCTGCCTAGGGTCAGTGGGGTGGGGGGAAGTGTGGTGGGGGCAGGAGGCACGTTGGTGGTAGATTCTATTTCTTTAATGACAAAGCTGTGTATTTATGGGGATGTGGCAATGTCTGTGAGTTCCACAAAGCCCATCTGACTCATATTATAGCCCTGCTAATGGTCCTCAATCACCTAACACGTTCAAGTCCCAGACTTGCTTGCATTCTCAAGCTGGATCCGTATCCCAGCACTGCACTATACATCCTCCTGATTCTACTCCCTAAAATCAAGCATTGAACTATTCCGCATCAGCATGACAACCCCTTGCTTTTCTAGGTCTCCTTCTGGCCTATAACATGCTCTCTTCTACATACACACCGCTTTCTCCTTACGCTCTCATGTGTCTTACAAACGCTTCCCATCTCCCCTGCAGTATACAGGACCTTCATACATTCTCCAAGCTCACGGATGTTTCCTGAATTCCAGGCAACTGTGGGTAGTGAAGAAAAGCAAGACAGAAAGGTCGGCTCATGGGGCATGATGAGTGCTGTTCAGCCACCCCCAGCAGTGGGCATTCCCCATCTGCCAGGTTTGAGCCATGCTCCCATGATGGAAACTTCTCATGTAACCTCTGCTTTGTTCAGGGGCCTTCAGCCACACCCCCAGGGCACACCTACTCCTCCTCCACCTGCAGACATCAATGGCTTTCCATTTCTGAGCTTGGACATGGTTGTAAGGATTTGCTCAAACTCAGAACCATCATCTTGCTTCTCAGTGAAGCATCCCTACACACTGCCAATCATTGCCGAATCACTGCCTGGAAAGTTAAGAAGCTCTCAAGGTTTTCCATTTCATTCTCTGGGAATGGCCATGGTTCTCCATTCACCGTTCATGGATCTGAGAAACACCACTGGAGGAAGCACATCCTGGGGAGGACCTCCCCTGTACTCTTTGAGGTCTAAGTGCTTGTGTGAGGCCTTGGGAGAAGTTTATTTGGTGCCCACATTTGTATCGCAGATGATTGGTCAGCATTGGACAGGGAACGAGACAGAGCTAGTATCAGGAATGCTGTGAGAGGGGAGGTTTGGTGTACTGGATGTGGCTGGAGTGGAGTTAATTTTCTTCATGGGCTTGTGACCAAAAAAGTGTTGATAGTGACCAAACACTAGTGTTTTGGCTATTGCTGATCAGCGGTTGCAGTGCCGAGGCTTTTGCTCTTTTCTCATGCTTTCCTGACAGTGAGTAGGCTGAGGGTGGGAAAGAAGTTATGAGGGGACACAACCAGGACAGTTGACCCCAATTGACCAAAAAGATATCCCATACCATATGACGACATGCTCAGCAAGAAAAGCTGGAGGAAGAAGGAGGCAGACATTTGGAGTTACAGCATTTCTCTTCTCAAGTAACCGTTACTCATGATGGAGCCCTGCTTTCCTGGAAATGGCTCAACATCTGCCTGCCAACAGGAAGACGTGAATGAATTCCTTATTTTACTTTGCTTGTGGGCACAGCATTTGCTTCACCTACTCAAGTCTCCTTATCTTGACCTATGAATTTTTCTCAGTTTGCCCTTCTGATTCTCTCCCCATCCCTCAGGATAGGAGAGTGAGCAAGTGGCTGGGCGAGGGCTTAGTGGCCACATTACGGACTTATTTCTGTTTTCACTACAAACAGTAACAGTACCATACTCTAAACTTTCTCCTCCTTCTTGATGATGTAAAATTTAATTTCTTCCATTTTACTTTTGTCATTCATTCTTACTTAACAAGACAGATACAACTGAACAGGTATTAAGCCTCTGGCATGAAGTTTTTAGAACAGTGCTTTTTCTCTCATTGCTAACTCTTTGTTACCATTTCATGGTACCACCTCTCAGACAATATTGCCCCTAATTAATTTCTGCTCTTTATGTTTCATCTTTATTTCGTGTGTGTGTGTGTCATGTGTGTGAGAAGTTTAGGGTTTTTACCAAAAAAATATCAAGAAACAGATTCCAAACTGGTGAAAAGCACAAAGTGGAACGAATTTTATGTGATGGACACTGATACAACACCATTGTCTTCACTTTGGATCTCTGAAGACCTAACCCTTCAGCAGAGAGCTTGGAAGGTCTGAACGTCCTCCATCTACCCTCTATATCAGCACTGAAGGTGAAATTACTCCTGTCAGAGGTTGTGTTTTGATTCTCTTCACAGCCTAAGCACCACATATGTCAGGAGATATTACAGCACACCTCAAGGGGCATCACACTCCTCTGGAGTAAAAAGTGGAATCTCAGGTGTCATGGAATACCAATACTAGTGTTCAGGGATGTGGTCAAAACACTAATTTCTATTTCTGCAATGCTGTTTTGAGTTTGCTCAAGTAACCCTTGAGCTGATCCCCATCCACTGCTGGTTGTCCTCCTCCACAGGAGCAGAACACAGAGGGGGTCCCCTTAGCACAGGGGGCATCCCTCATACTCATCCTTTCTGTCAGTCTCTCCAGCAGAGTCTATATTCCTCCACTGCAGAAGCCCAGGTGAACAAGCTGTCCCACCACATCTAATTTGCCCAGAGAGGTGGTGGATGCCCCATCCCTGGAAACATTCCAGGCCAGGTTGGACGGGGCTCTGAGCAACCTGATCTGGTTGGAGATGTCCCTGCTCCTTGCAGGGGGGTTGGACTAGATGACATTTAAAGGTCCCTTCCAACTCAAACTCTTCTATGGTTCTATTATTCTCTCCTGTAAGGAGAGTGTTTTAGCACTAAGGATCAGCATTTTAAAAGATACTTTACAGAGTCGGAGTGCCTTTCTTACTGGACTTAGAAGGAACCAGTGCCTCTTAGTGAAAAACACTCTCTCAGCACCTTTGGATGAACCTCTCTGGTCCCATGGACTGGTAAAAGTGCAGTTTGCTCAATAACACCTGTTTTGATCCCCAAGGCTGTTCTGGTTGTTCTCTTCCAGGGACCTACCTCAAAGCGCAAAGTCCTGGGAGACCTTGCTGGTGGTAACTCAGCCAAAGAGGAAATAGAGTATCTCAGATGTGTCTGTCCCATTCCGACTGAACTGGGAAGGCTGATGAGTAGGTGCCTCTGTCTTTTGGTGGCTGTGACAATCCCACAGCTCCTGTCTGTGTGCCTCCCTTCCAGACTGCAGTGCTGCTAGATCACCCGTGCTGGCTGCAGGGACCCGGCCGCAGTGCTCAGCACCAGCCTGACTCTGGGGGAGCCCCAGTATTAGCCCCAGTGTCGACCCCTGGGGCACACCACTGGTGACCGGCCTCCAGGTGGACTCAGTGCCGCAATCCTTGAGTCAAGCTGTTCAGTCGCTTTTAAATCCATCTCGCTGCCTGCTTTTCTAGCCAACAGTCATCAGTTTGTCTAAGTGGGTGTTGCAGAAGACAGCATCAAAATCCCTTCTGAAGCTGATCTGCATTACAGCCAATGCTCTCTCCTCATCCACCAAGGCACTCATTTTACCAAAGACAGCTATCAGGTTGGTCAGACGTGATTTGCCCTTTGCAAATCTATGCAGAGTACTCCCAGTCACCCTCCTGTCCATCCTGCGTTCAGGAGTGGTTCCTAGGATTGTCCTTTGCTGGGAGGGAGGTGACTGCCTGTAGTTCCCTGAATCCTCTTTCTTGTCTCTCTTGAAGACTTGTCTCACTTGCCTTCTTCCAGGCCTCAGGAATCTGCCCTGACCATCATGACCTTTCAGAGATTATCAAGAGCGGCCTTGCAGTGGCACCAAGTCAGCTCCCTCAGCCCTTGTGGGTGCATTCCATCAGGTCCATGGACTTACCTATGCCTTGTTTCTTTAAACATTGCCCAACCTTATTCTCTGCACCAAGGATAAGTCCGCCTTGCCCTGGACTCTCCCATTGGTCTCAGGGACCTGCAACTGTTGAAGGCCAGTCCTACTAGTGAAGACTGAAGTGAAGAAGGCATTCAGTACTTCAGCCTTCTCATGTCCTTTGTCACCAGGTCCCTAATCCCGTTCAGCAGCAGGTCCACATCTTCTATATTGTTCATTCTGCTGCAGATGTACTATAGAAGTCTTTCTTGTTGCCTTTCACATCAGATTCACCAGATTCAACTCCAGTTGGGCTTTGGCTTTCCTAACCTGATCCTTGCACACTTGGACAGCATCTCTGCATTCTTTCCATGTCACTTGCCTGTGCTTCCACCTCCTGTATGCTTCTTTTTCATGTTTGATGGATTGGAGGAGGTGATCCTTGATGGTAAGCCACCTCTCCTTAATCCTTCTGCTCTGGAGGACAATCTCTCACGGGATTCTTCCATGTAGATCTCTGAGCAGGCCAGAGTCATCTCTCCTGAAGTCCAGAGCTATGATCTGCTACTCTCATGAAAAGGGCAAGTCCTCTATCTTGCTTTCCCAGCATGTCCTTCCAAAAAAGCCTGTATCCACTCCTATCTAGGAGCTCCAGCACTCCTATCCACTCCAGCACTAGGATCATGGGAGCTATCCTGGTATCAATCCGTGATCCCAGTGAGCTACTAAAGCCCTGTGACTGCGCACAGACCTCCAGTTCCTCTTGTTTGTTCCCTGTCCTGCATCCATATGTGTAACAGCACTTCAGAGAGGTGCCCAGCCATGCCGATTTCCCAGGATGCGGGAGCTGTACCCATCACTGTGCCCAACAGGCACTTCCTAATGTATGTGGCTGTTCTTGGGCTGCACTGGGAGCAGGTGTTGTCTCCAGCGCTGGCCTATCGCTGGCCAAGGGGTGTGCATTTTGTATGTATAGGTGGGATGTGTGACCATTGCTTTTGGGCCTGGTGACGTGTGTGCCTCTGCCTGTGCATCCGTCAATGCCACTGTGACAAGGCTCGTTGGATTTGCAGTGCCTGCCCGTTGTGGCGGACCCAGCTCATAAGCGCCTGCTGTGGAGACCTGGCTGCAGCGCTCAGCACCAACCAGAGCCTGCAGGAGCTGAACCTTGGTGGAAAAGACTTGGGAGACACTGGGATGTGGCTGCTGTGTGAGCGGCAGAAGCATCCTGTCTGCCAGCTGGAGGGACTGCAGTGAGGGAGCCAGGGCTGCTCAAGGCGTTTCTCCCGGGCAGCAGTCGATGGGGCTGGGGCTGGGAAGCTGCTGCCCGCAAGGACAGGGAGAGGCCAGGTCCCTGATCATTGCACGCTCCCTCTCTGCCTGCCCAGAGAGCAAAAGGAGCCTGCGGGTGGGGAGTCCTGGACACACTAGGATCTTCTGTCCCTCCCTTCCTCCCTCTCTCCCTTCCTTTATTCCTTCCTCCCTTCATCCCTTGGGCTCATTTCCTCTCATCTTCCTCCTTTGCACCTCTGAGAAGAGCCATTTGATCCCTTCCGGGAGGGGTGTTGGCTGTAGGGATTGGCAGTGGCAGGGCTGGGAGGAGGCAGTGTCTCCTATGCCGTCCCCTCATGAACTGGTATTCATCAAGGACTGATATGTCTAGCAAAGGACAGAATGTCAGTTCCACCACAAATCCGGTCAGAAGTCGGGAAACTGCTGAAATCCCCCAGTGAAAGGAGAGCGTGGGTGAATGACTAAAGCTCATCTCGAGGAAGATCAGACCCCTGAAGAAGTGAACGACCCCTTAGATCTGAAGTGCTAACGCAAGTGGTGGGGTTTTTTTAATAGCCCCGCCTCGCTCATGCACATGTATGTCTGTATTGTGCAATCCTAGGAATGTGTGTACCTGCACCGGATACATTTTGGGTAAAATGTGCTGTCAGTGTGCGTGCTTTTGGAGGAGCGATCCCCCACGCACCCAGTGCCGAATAAACGTGCCTGCTTTGTAACTCTCTCTGAGTTGTAGAGTTTGATCCGCGCATCAATTTGGTGACCCAGGTGGGACCCTCTCTGCTCGACCGCAGGACCCGCTGAGAGGGGGACGTCTTTGGCGCACCCCGAGCCTTCCTCAGAAGAACTCCCTCCCTCGCCCGATCACTGCGGGAGTAGACAAGGACCATCAGCGGACCAGGTATGTCGGAGAGGGGATACCTGCAGTTTGGTGTTCTCCTCGAGGAGAGCAGCTTTGAGACCGCATTAGTCGAACCAGTTGTTAACCCTTTATTGTCCTGTACACATGCATCAGGATTTTTCACGCAACCCAATATATGGTTTTGAATGCTTTGGTTGTAAACAGAACGTTGAGGTACGGTTTGGGGACGATTTTTGGATTTTTGGTGTGGCGAATGCCAAGGGAACTGGTCTGACTGGGATAGGACTGAGCGTTCAGGCCAGCTTAAGCAGGTATTCGGTGGGAACTTAAAAGGTGTAAGGAATTAGTAAGAACGCCACTGGTATAAGGGAGGAAATGTAGAACAGAGTAGTGCCGGGTTTATTTGATGTGGAGCACGGACAAGTGCCTGCCCGCTGTTGCTTGTTTGTTTGCAGCAAGTGTTTGAAGTGTCATAAGCTCATTATTTCTTTTAACGGGAGACAGGAATTTCGTCTCGACAACTGTCTTGAATTGAGGCGCGTTCGCTGTGGGGCGAGTACGCCCTTGCATCTTTGGCCTTGGCTAAGGTGTTATTGTTGTCAATTTAATCAGGTTGTATTCTTTGGCTGAAGAATAAGCAGAGTGTCTGTTATGGGGGGCAAACAAAGTGAAAAGGAGCCCTCTGGGCTGCATTTTAGCTCCCTGGAAGGAGATAGGAGAGCTGCAGGGGGAAGTGTAAACAAAAAGACTTCATTAAAGTATTGCAATTAATGGAGGCCTTTGTATAAATTAGATGATGAGGAGAAATGGCCCTTTAACGGAACACTGAATTATAATACCTTGTTGCAATTGATGTCATTTTTGAGGGGAGAAGGGAAATGGGATGAGGTCTCATATGCGGACATGTTTTTTGCCCTCCGGAATCATCCCGAATACCAAACGGACTGCGGATTAGCACCCCCCACAGGACCCAATGGTGATGGCTTTGGAGAAGGAAAATAAGAAAGAGGGAAAAGGAAAGATGAAGAGGTGTTGCTCGGTGTGCAGCATAGGGCAGAGATGTACAAAGTTGGGGAAAATAAGAGGTCCTGGGATGGGAGACCTGCCGGAGCATTATAAACCACCAGGAGGAGCACAACAAGGAGGACATGAAGGTTCCGATTCGGAAGCCCCTCCAGACAGTCCAGTATCCTCTCGCACCCAAAGTAAGAAAGAACAGATAGCGGTGCCGGCACCCCACAGGGAGGGAGTGGGGCCAGAGGGAGGCGACACACTCCTCTGCACCCAGGGTCGGAAACAGGAATACAGCAGCTAGTGTCTCTATTCATAGGACAGTCAGCAAGTGATATTCGGACGAAGCTGCAGAAATTAAGAGCGACAGAGAGCAGAAATTTGGAGACTCTGTTAGATGAAGCTCGGAGAGTGCTTAGCAATAGAGAAGAGGAGGATCGGAGGAAGGATAAACGGATACTGGTAGTGGCAAGAGAGTCAGGGATCTAGAGGTGGGGGACCTGGGAGACTTTTGGAAAAGGACCAGTGTGCGTGGTGTAAACAAAGGAGACATTGGAAAAGTGAATGTCCAAAGAGAAAAGGGAGAGGAAGTGTTGGATATCTGGAGTACCAGGAGCACTTAGTGAACAATCCAGACCGAATGGAATTGTTACGTTTGTGAGCAGCAGGCCTCAAGGACATCACTGAAGCTGCTTGTGAGGAAGTACTGAAGCTGCCTGTCAGAAAAGTACTGAAGCCACCTGTGAGAAAATAATGAGGCCGCCTGTGAGAAAGTAATGAAGCTTCCTGTGAGAAAGTAAACGAAGCAACCTTGAGAAGAAGGAAAACAGCTGGCATACATGACTGGGGGCTGAACGTGAAGCAGGGTGCAGGTGGAGAGAGCCGCGCGCGTGAACATAGAGACTTAACGAATCATATTTTAGCTAGGAGCGCGTGTATGATATAGTTAGCCAATTAGTAGAGAGCTTGCGCATGATACAGAATTAGAAGGGCTATATTAACCGGGATGTATCAACAATAAATTGGCATTTGCTTGATCATATTGGTCGTCAGCAGTGTCCGTTACTTCTGCGTCAACAAGGAAGGATACAGGCCCACGTCAAAGAAGATTGACGAGGACCCGGAGAATCTACCCTAGCAGATCCACCGGTTATATTGAAGCTAGGGAAACAACAACTGAATATAGAATTTCTAGTTGATACCGGGTGTCTTGGTTTTGGCAGGGATAGAGTTAATTTTCCTCTCAGTAGGTGGTGTGTTTTGGATTTCAGGTGTGAAAAATGTTGATAAAACACCCTGATGATATGAGTTGTTGTGAACAGGAACAAGGACACCGTCCTGCTTTCCAAGTCTCTCTAATGTGCTTGTTGTTTTCCCTTGTTATTTTAGTAAATTGTCTTCATCTCAACCCCCTTCCTTCCCAATTCTCTTCCCCATCCTGCTGGGGAGGGGGGGGGTAAGCGAGAAACTGTGTGGTAATTCGGGCTAAACCATCACACTGGGGCAATATTTTCAGTTTTAAACCAAGTTTTAACATGGATGGCTATGGATGATGACTTTGTAACGGTAAGGGAAGCTACTGGCCAAAGTGAGAAGGCATACTTTTTGAAACCTCTTAAATTTAAATTGGGAAAACAATTGGGAATACACAAATTCTTATATATGCCTAACTCACCAAAACCCCTATTAGGACGAGACCTATTGGAACAACTAAAGGCGGAAATAAAATTTGAAAAAGGAAAAGTGGAACTCCGAGTGGGAGATGAACAGCTAATTGAACTTTTAAGTCTGGCCCTCATAGATACAGATACTCCTGTTAACTCAAGAATACCTGAGGAAATCCAGAACCAAGTATATCCGAGGGTATGGGCCTCAGAAATACCAGGAAAAGTGAAAAATGCCTCCCCAATAGTAGTCAGACTCAAACCAGGGGCACGGCCTGTAAGAATCAGGCAATATCCCCTCAGGACAGAGGACAGGGAAGCAATACGACCCATAATCAGCCGGTTTATCAAACACAGGCTGTAAACAGAGTGTGAGTCAGAGTATAGCACTCCCATTCCACCGCTCAGAAAGTCAGGTGGTAGTTACAGAGCAGTACAAGATCTCAGAGCTATTAATAGAATTGTTGAAGATCTGTACCCTGTTGTAGCAAACCCATACACGTTATTAACTCAATTGGCACTGGAATTGGCCTGGTTTACCATATTGGACCTGAAAGACACCTTCTTTTGCCTGCCCTTGAGCCCAGAAAGCCAGCTGCTGTTTGCATTTGAATGGGAAAACGCTGATTCTGGAAGAAGGACACAATTAACATGGACTGTGTTACCACGGGGGTTTAAGAATAGCCCCACTCTTTTCGGAAACCAATTAGCTGAAGACTTGAAACGGTGGGAGCAACCACATGGAAATGGAATAATATTACATTATGTAGATGACCTATTGATAGCCACTGAAACGAAAGAACTGTGTATAACATGGACAGTCAGCCTGCTAAATTCCCTTGGACTTCATGGCTATCGAGTCTCTCCACAGAAAGCACAAGTGACTCAGCGGCAGGTGACTCGCCTCGGATACGAGATAACTGCTGGCCAAAGGCCCCTAGGAACAGCAAGAAAGGAAGCCATCTGTCAGACTCCTCGACCACAGACAGCTAAAGAACTCCGCACGTTTTTAGGAATGACGGGATGGTGTCGCCTATGGATATACAACTATGGACTCTTGGTAAGGCCACTCTATGAACTGTTGAAATCTAATCCAAAGGACCTCACCTGGCATGGAGAGGCAGAAAAAGCATTCCAGCAACTGAAAAGGAAAGTAATGGATGCCCCTGCCTTGGGGTTACCAGATACTGCTAAGCCATTCTGGCTGTTCTCTCACAAGAAGCAGGGAATAGCCCTGGGAATCCTAGCCCAAAACTTGGGACCATATAGAAGGGCAGTGGCGTACTTCTCCAAACAACCTGATGAAGAAGTAAAGGTTGGCCTTGCTGCCCAAGGGCCATAGCAGCGTTGGTGCTAAATATCCAAGCAGCACGTAAATTGGCATGAGGCCAAAAGATGACGGTGTTGATATCTCATACTGTATCCACAGGATTAGAGATAAAAGGGAGGCACTTGGCTCTCACCACAAAGGTTCCTTAAATACCAGGCTGTTCTGGTGGAACAGGATGATGTGGAAATCGTGGTTACTGACATTGTCAACCCAGCATCTTTCCTCAGCGGAAGCACAGGAGAACCACTATCGCATGACTGCCTGGAAACGATTGAGGCAGTCTATTCCACCTGACCGGACCTGAAAGCTGGAAGATGCTGAAGGCTCCTGGTACACAGATGGAAGCAGCTCAGCTTTGTTTGACAAGGCATCCGCAAAGCAGGGTAACCACTATGGATCAGGTAATAGAATCTGCAGCCCTTGCCCCAAATACCTCAGCACAAAAGGCAGAAATAATAGCTTTAGCCTGAGCGTTGGAATTAGCTAAAGACAAGAAGATTAATGTCTGGATGGACTCCAAATACACTTTTGGGGTACTCCATGCCCATGGGGTGATATGGAAAGAAAGGGGACTCCTATCCACCCAAGGGAAACATATAAAACCTGCTGAAGAAATTCTTAGGCTCCTGGAAGCAGTGCAGCTACCCAAAAAGGTGGCTATCATGCATTGCAAGGCTCATCAGAAAGGAAATACCACTCAGGAATTGGACAATGCTATGGCGGATCGGAAGCCAAAAGAGCGGCTGAGAGGGGCGAATTGGAGGTGCAGTCCTTGGTCCCAGAGGGTAAAATACAAATTGATTGTGAACCCAAGTATTCCAAAGAGGATGGAAAATTAATTGAAGATTTAGGTGGAGAAACAGAGAAGGGTGGGTAGGCAAAGACTATGCGAGGCAGAATAATAATTCCATTTGCATCATTGTGGGCCGTAGTTATGGCAGAACACAGAAAATCCCGTCGGGGAGCTGAAGCATTGTATAAATACTTGAGTCAGCGTACGGCTGCCCGGAACCTCTGCACTATTGTTACACAAGTGACACAGCAGTGTGAACCATGTTTGCAGAATAATCCTAAGAAAAAGCCTAAAGCCCGACTCGGAGAAATAGGGAAAGGAAACCATCCAGGGCAGCAATGGCCAATCGATTTCTCAGAACTCCCAAGAAAAGGGGGTGCTGATATCTGTTGGTCCTGATGGACACCTTTTCAGGCTGGCCAGAAGCATTTCCTTGCCGAACCAATAAAGCTAGAGAGATAACTAAAGCATTACTAGAAGAAATTGTACCGAGATTCGGGATTCCTGCAACAATCTCCTCAGATGGAGGACTGCATTTTATTGTAAAAATCGTTATAATGAATTAGACACAGTTCAAACTAATGTTTCTAAATGTCGTAGTTCAGCCCTGATCGGGACCAGACTACGCAGTCTCTCTCTCACTCCCCCCACCCTCCCAGAGAACAGGGGCAGATGATATAAGGAAAAACGGCTCGAGGTTTGAGATAAGGACAGGGAGAAATCCTTAAAGTTACCGTCACGGGCAAAACAGACTCGACTTGGGGAAAACTATTCATTTATTACTACAAACAGCAGGAGAATGAGACAGAGAACAAGATAACCTCCCTCCACCCCTCCCTCTTCCCAAGCTTAACATTATCTCTACTACCTCCCCTCCCGAGCGGCACAGGGGGGAAGAGGGAATGGGGATGGCAGTCAGTTCATCACGCGTTGTTTTACACCGCTTCTTCATGGTCGGGGGAAGAACTCCTCACATTCCTCCTCTGCTCCATCGTGGGGTCCCTCCCACGGGCCACAGTCCTTCGTGAAACTGCTCCGGCGTGGGTCGTCTCTTCCACGGGCTGCAGTCCCTCTAGAACAGCTGTCCCAGCGGGCCCTCCACGGGCCACAGCTGCCTTCAGGCCTCCACCTCCCCCGGTATGGGGTCCTCCATGGGCTCCAAGTGGATCTCTGCTCCTCCATGGACCTCCATGGGCTGCAGGGGGACAACCTGCTCCACCATGGTCGTCACCACAGGCTGCAGGGGAATCTTGGCCAGGAGCCGCATTACTCCTCCCCCTCCTTCTGGACTGACCTTGGCGTCTGCAGCCGTTCCTCACAACAGGCTGGCAGATGTCTCTCAGGATCTTTTTTTACATCTTATTCACTTCAACTGCTCCTCTCCACTTCTTGCAGCTGGGCTGGACCGAGTCGGGCCCAGTCGGCTGCCCGGCGGGAGGCCAGAGGGTGAGGCCTGCAAGGCCCATGAGGCCTGCGCCTCCCCCTCTGCGCCTCTGCCCCCGCTCAGCTTCTTCACATCTTCTCTCTTTTTTTTTTTTTCCTGTTTTCCCATTCTTAAATACGTTATCGCAGAGGCATTATCATGGGACATTCTGCTACCAATTGGCTCGGCCTTGGCCAGCAGCGGGTCCGCCCTAGGCCCGGCCGAGTCCCCTGAACAAAGGGGAGCGACTTCTAGCAGTTTCCTACAGAAGCTGCCACGTTAGGCCCCCCCTCACTAAACAAAACCACGACACTAAAGCACTCAGTTGTATCCAAGCCCAGTTATGGGTACAGTCAATAGCAGCGGCAATCATCAGGGAAGGAGAGCACGGAATCCTGCCAAAGAGAAATCCGAAAGGTAATTTGGGATAATGCAACTGAATTTGAAAGGAAATTCCAGTCGTGGTGGCACTGAGTTAATTTTACCTTTGACCCTACCAGCAACACAGCCACGGCTTTTGTACTAACTACATCTAAAGCCTTGGTGTATAATAGATATCTGATCGTTGCATTAAGATTAAATCACCATGGAAGTGTACTTTATCCCTTAGAACATAGGGTATGGGCTATGAAAAATGGGAAAAAAATGGCAAATTACTGATGTTATTGATGTCGAGGCCTGTGCTGTGCGAGACCAGCAGGGACTTATTTGTGAAGGTAATACCATAAAAGCGCAGGATATTTGTCTGGATACGGAACAAAATGTTTGTCACTTTGAGATGCACCCCAATGAGACCCTAGGAACCATTGTGATTTACAGGGGTGTGGGATGTGTTTGCTTGAGGACTCCCTGTGATTCTGTACAAGTTGATGACCTAATAGTGGACACAAGTAACCATTCAAATATTTGCATCTGTAATTTGTTAGTGATTTTAATTATACTGCTCCTGTCATTACCTATTAATTATGATCTAGTCATTAATTGATTCAAGATTTGCAGCCCACCCCTATTGGAATGAATCTTGCTCTGGTAAGGGAACTACTGCATCATGAGAATTTGAAGAGGTTGATAAAGCAAGTTCAGGAAAGCGGCTGAAAGACTTTAATTACTATGCAACATGATGCAGAAAGAACGCACCAAATAACGGAATGAGTGAAGTCAGATGGGGAGCACTATTGGTGGGATGTATTCAAGGGTTATTCCCCGTCTGCTACCAAGATCTTAAACGCACTGACCCACCCAATATTGATATAGGAAAGCCCACAGAGGGTGGAAGTGGAGACAGGTAGCCTGGGAGGACTACAAAGAGGCTGTGCGAGTGGCCAGGGATAAGGTAAGGAAGGCCAAAGCCCTGACGGAACTGAATCTGGCCAGGGATATAAAAAGCAACAAGAAAAGCTTCTATAGGTATGTAGGGGACAAAAGAAAGTCCAAGGAAAATGTAGGCCCCCTCCGGAACCTCCTGGTTACCCGGGACATGGAGAAGGCTGAGGTACTCAATGACTTTTTTGCCTCAGTCTTCACCAATAAGGGCTCTTGTCCCACCACCCAAGCTGTAGAAGGCGCAAGCAGGGACTGCAAGGATGAAGAACCATCCACTGTACTTGAAGAGCAGGTTTGGGATCATCTGAGGAACTTGAAGGTGCACAAGTCCATGGAAACTGATGAAATCCATCTGTGGGTCCTGAGGGAACTGGCGGATGAAGTTGCCAAGCCACTGGCCATCATATTTGAGAAATTGTGGCGGTCTGGTGAGGTCCCCGATGACTGGAAGAGAGGGAACATAACCCCATTTTTAAAAAGAGGAATAAGGACGACCTGGGTAACTACAGGCCAGTCAGCCTCACTTCCGTGCCTGGCAAGGTCATGGAGCAGATTCTCCTGGAAACCATGCTAAGGCACATGGAGAGCAAGGAGGTGGTTGGTGACAGCCAACATGGCTTCACCAAGGGCAGATCGTGCCTGACCAATTTGGTGGCCTTCTATGACAGGATGACAGCATCGGTGGACAAGGGACGAGCAACGGATATCATCTACCTGGACTTGTGCAAAGCCTTTGACACTGTCCTGCATGACATCCTTCTCTCTAAACTGGAGAGACATGGGTTTGATGGACGGACCACTCGGTGGATAAGGAGTTGGCTGGATGGCCGCACTCAGAGAGTGGTGGTCAACGGCTCGATGTCCAGCAGGTCGAGGGAGGTGATTCTCCCCCTCTACTCTGCCCTGGTGAGACCCCACCTGGAGTACTGTGTCCAGTTCTGGAGCCCCCAACACAAGAAGGACATGGACCAGTTGGAGAAGGTCCAGAGGAGGGCCACGCAGATGATAAAAGGGCTGGAGCACCTCTCCTATAAGGACAGGCTGAGAAAGTTCACTCCAGTGGCTGCACTGGGACCCTTGTATTCACTCCAGTGGCTGCACTGGGACCCCGCTCACTCCAGTAGTTGACACCACAGCCAGGGGCACCCACACCCCTGGTCTGACCCCACTACCTGGCACCAGTTTTCACTCTCTGATGCAGATCTCACCAGCAGCTGGCACTCAGTCCTTGCAGAACACATGTACATGGGATTAGAGAGTGAGATTACACAGAGAGACAGTTAAGGTTTTGAGAGATAAGGGTTTAAGAGACAGGTCAAAAAAGATGTAACAAGAAGATCGAAGAAGACAGCACAGACTGCCATAATCAGGGGCAGGGCTCATCCGAGGCTGGTCCCTTTTGCATCCCTTTCTGTCTCTGCCTCCTTTGCCCTCTCCCCTTCCCCAGCTCCCTTCCCCCTGTTAAATGACATAAAATGATTAAGCAATATAATTTTAGAACAATATGATTTCTGAAAATTATATAAATATTAGGCAGTTTTTGCTATCTATGTAGCTGCAGTCACATAAGCTAGACTTCATATGTAATCTATTAATCCTTAGTTTTAGAATTGTCAGCAAAATTTATTATTCTGTTTGTTAAAAGTTAGCCTAGCATAGCTGGGGTGACTAAGAGGAACGGTAGAACAAAGGTAGGCCTTGAGGGTGGAGTGTAAAACAGGCCCTGAGCCAGTACTTTCGAGGCAGAGAAGATCAACACCGTGACCTGTTCTCAAGACCACAGTTGGAGATTTTAAGGAAGGTTCGACCAGCAGATACGAGGAGGGGGCACTCTGATGACCCGCGGGACCACCGGACCACCATCGGCTCAAAAGACTGAGCATGCGCCTCAGTCAGACTGAGGTGGGGAATATGATAATGATTTCTAGGAAATCTAATAACTACATATCAATATTCCGGGAATTGTTGATGATTATGTATGAGGTTACTGAATACAGTCCACCTGGATTTTCAGACCGGCGCGCACGCTGGGTGGAAGGACGCCCCATGCATCCAGCGCCGCAATAAAGAATGCCTGCTTCTTACTGCTACGTTGGGGCTACAGAGTTTGATTCCCAATTTCGGTGACACCCCCATGCCCAACCCTCCAGTTTGCATCCTGATCAGCACATTTCAATATGACGACTAGAACCGATTTACTGCTAAAATGTCCTGGATGTTTTCTTTACACATAGATAGCCCTTCCTGCACTGTATTTCTTTTAACGATGAACTCATTTATATTTCACACAGGATAAAGCCACTGTTGTCTAGGTAAACAGTTGTTCCTTGAAGTAGCTAGTCCTGAAAAACCCTAAAGCAAATTTTATCATTGTTCCGGTTTTGTTTAGTGAGGGGGGGCCTAAGGTGGCAGGAAGTCGCTCCCCTTTGTTCAGTGGACTCGGCCGGGCCTAGGGCGGACCCGCTGCTGGCCAAGGCCGAGCCGATTGGTAGCAGAATGTTCCGTGATAACGCCTCTGCAATAACGTATTTAAGAAGGGGAAAAAAAGAGAGAAGAGAAGATGTGAAGAAGCTGAGCGGGGGCAGAGAGGGGGAGGCGCAGGCCTCATGGGCCTTGCAGGCCTCACCCTCTGGCCTCCCGCCGGGCAGCCGACTGGGCCCGACTCGGCCCAGCCCGGCTGCAAGAAGTGGAGAGGAGATGAGAAGTGAATAAGATGTAAAAAGGATCCTGAGAGACATCTGCCAGCCTGTTGTGAGGAACGGCTGCAGACGCCAAGGTCAGTGCAGAAGGACGGGGAGGAGTAATGCGGCTCCTGGCCAAGATTCCCCTGCAGCCTGTGGTGACGACCATGGTGGAGCAGGTTGTCCCCCTGCAGCCCATGGAGGTCCACGGAGGGGCAGAGATCCACCTGCAGCCCGTGGAGGACCCCACGCCGGAGCAGGTGGAGGCCTGAAGGAGGCTGCGGCCCGTGGAGGGCCCGCTGGGACAGCTGTTCTGGAGAGACTGCACCCCGTGGAAGAGATGACCCACGCCGGAGCAGTTTCACGGAGGACTGTGGCCCGTGGGAGGGACCCCACGATGGAGCAGGGGAGGAATGTGAGGAGTTCTTCCCCTGACGATGATATAGCGGCGTAAAACAACGTATGATGAACTGACCGCGACCCCCATTCCCTCTTTCCCCCGGTGCTGCTCGGGAGGGGAGGTAGTAGAGATAATGTTAAGCCCGGGAAGAGGGAGGGGTGGGGGGAGGTTATCTTGTTCCCTGTCTCATTCTCCTGCTAGTTTTAGAAATAAATGAGTGTTTTTCCCCAAGTCGAGTCTGTTTTGCCTGTGATGGTAACTTTAAGGATTTCTCCCTGTCCTTATCTCAAACCTCGAGCCGTTTTTCTTATATTATCTCCTGTTCTCTCAGAGGGTGGGGGGAGTGAGAATGAGACTGCGTAGTCTGGTCCTGATCGGGGCCGAACTACGACAATCATACTTTGAAAAAAGTCGGGACAGGTGACCTTTCTTCCAGGGCACGATGCAGAAGCTATCTTCTGAGCTTTACGCTGACCTCTTCAGGAAGCCATACAAGCCAAGGTTTTTACCAGATGCAACGGAATGGTTTTCATTTCTTCTGGAGCTCTGTATATCTGTCCCTTCCTTTTCTTTATAGTTCATGTTAGATAGTAATAGAAATGTAACTTTTTATTACATTAAAAAAAAAGATGTCTTTACATACAGTAGCCAAAAGCCTCCAAGACTTTGAGCAGATATGGTTTATAATTTTAAAAAGATTGAAAATTTGAAATGAAGCAATGTTTGTGATACCAAGGCATCAAACAAGCTAAAAATACACCTGAAAATATTTTAATTTAATTTTAATACGCTCTTTCACATCAGTAGCTTCAGTAACTTGCACTACATCAATCCCTGCGTAACATTCAAGTTGCTTTCCATTTCACTAGCAAATGCTAGAATCCAGTTTGTTCCTAACAATTCAAAAACCCAAATAGTAAAACTACTACTAAAAAAAAATAACACTTGAGCCTAAACTAGAATTGCTAACTTTAAGGAATGAAATATATTTTCTGGTGTAATATTCTCATTGTGTTTACTTGCTAATTTATACGTTAGCATAACAAGCATCGGGTGTTCTGGTGGTTAGTATAAAAGAGAAGATTCTAGCCTAACCATGCAAGGGACTGCGCGTTTTATAATTTACACTGCAGTAAAAGTAAACAGAGGAATAAGAAGTACGGAATACTGGAGTTATTACAAAAAAAGTTCAAGAAAAAAAAACAGAACAAGATAAAGAGGAAAGAGAGATGCTGTACTTCCTTCCTCTTTAAGAAAGGCTAAAAATGCTAGATACACCCAACAGAAACTTCTGTTGTCATTTCTGAGGTAAACAGCTTTGGAAGCCAAGGTTTGAGTGGTTCAGGCTTTCACAGATACCCTTGCTATTGTTCATATCATTCTTTTCCCCACTACTTAGCAGTGTCGGGGATTTTTTTATTGGACCCCTTCAAGGGGGTGAATTAAACACGTTTGTGTTTAAATATATACATATAAAAATAAAACAATGAGCAATGCATGGGGCAGAGTCCTACAGCCATAAGCAGTTCTACAAGGAATCTGCACAAATAGGGCAGGAACCGATGGGGAGGGGGCAGCATATACACTGGGACCAGCGCCCACCCCATGACCATTGGCATGGGGGGGGCTCAGCCCGGCCTGGGGTCCATCCCCAGCCCAGCTCTGCCCAGAGGTGGCCCCTGAGCTTGCTTGCATTCCAGGACGGCTGCAAGACCAGGCTGCTTTTTATCTCCTCAACAAAGGAAACTTCACCCTGGCATCCCCGCTTCCAGACAGTTTAACCACTTCCACAGCTGGACCTTCTCGCCCTCCACACCAGGTGATTTCTTTGTCGCAAATTATAGGAGTTATGGATCCTAAGCTTGAAAGCGCCTCGAAATAATGTCTCAATTCTGATCCCTGTTATATCTAAATCCCTTCCAAGAACTAGTAAAGATCTGTAGTGTATGGCATCCTTACAGGTGTTTGTTAAGGCACCTGACTCAGTCACCTGCAGTTGTTTATAAACCAGGAAAGCATGTATTAGGCATGTATTAAGCATGTATATGGCATGTATTAGTGCCATAGGGACACTGAACCCACCCCCCTGCCTCTAGAATTGTGTTGTGAGTGTAATCCTATTAGTGTACTCACAGTAAAAGCCGTGCTGCTCAGCAGAAAAACCCCAAACTGTTAAAACCTTAATTAGTAAAATGGGATTAATATATTTCTCTGTCACAAGGCTGTTGTGATGAGAGATCAACTGAGGAATACTGAGATATGAGGTATGCAGAAACTATACAAATAAGAGATAAATAATATGTAAATAGAAAGTGGGCTGCTCAGGAGTCACACACAGTAGTCAGAAACATGACCTATGGAGCAGGACCCTATATAAAGCGGTGCACAGAATCACAGAATCATAGAATGGTTTGGGTTGGAAGGGACCTTCAAAGGCCATCCAGTCCAACCCCCTGCAAGGAGCAGAGACATCCCCAACCAGATCAGGTTGCTCAGAGCCTCATCCAGCCTGGCCTTGAACATTTCCAGAGATGGGGCCTCCACCACCTCTCTGGGCAACCTGCTCCAGTGTTCTACAACTCGCACTGTAAAAACTTTTTTCCTAATATCCAATCTAAATCTACCCCCCACTATTTTAAAACCATTACCTCTCATCCTGTCACACCAGGCCCTGCTGAAGAGTTTCTCCCCATCTTTCCTGTAGCCCCCTTGAGACACTGGAAGACCGCTATCAGGTCTCCCTGGAGCCTCCTCTTCTCCAGGCTGAACAGCCCCAACTCTCTCAGCCTGGCCTCGTAAGAGAGGTGCTCCAGCCCTCTCATCATCTTTGTGGCCCTCCTCTGGACCTTCTCCAACTGGTCCATGTCCTTCTTGTGTTGGGGGCTCCAGAACTGGACACAGTACTCCAGGTGGGGTCTCACCAGGGCAGAGCAGAGGGGGAGAATCACCTCACTCGACCTGCTGGCCACGCTCCTCTTGATGCAGCACAGGATGTGGTTGGCCTTCTGGGCCGCAAGGATGCATTGCCTGCTCATGTTGAGCTTCTCATCCACCAGCACTCCCAAGTCCTTCTCCTCAGGGCTGGTCTCGATCCATTCCCCGCCCAGCCTGTGTTTGTGCCTGGGATTGCCCCAACCCATGTGCAGGACCTTGCACTTGGCCTGGTTGAACTTCATGAGGTTGGCACAGGCCCACCTCTCCAGCCTGTCCAGGTCCCTCTGGATGGCATCCCTCCCTTCCAGCGTGTCGACGGCACCACGCAGCTTGGTGTTGTTGGCGAACTTGCTGAGTGCAAGCCTGAATGCAGGCTTGAGAGCTGACAGTTAAAAGCCCCAAAGCTGCACAATCCCATACACTCAAGACTCAATTTAAAACTGGAAGAATGTGTGAAAATCTTCATGAAATATTTGAACAACATAAAGTTACAAACTACCTTTTACTCAACTACCCTTAAAGCCTAGGGATACTGGAGTGAAAAATTAGCAGTCACTACAGCCAGGAAATGTCTGGAGTCCTGTCAGTACAAAGCCTGTGCAGGATTACAATCAGCTGCTTTTTAATCCCCTGATACGTGTGCCAGAAAAATAACTCTGACGTGGCCAGCCGCATATTGAACTGTTTCTGGTGCCTTCACTACAAAATCAAGTCGTCGCTGGCAGCGACCACCCAAGCAACCACAGGTTCATAGAATCCCTCAGGGTTCATAGAATCCCTCCCGACACCAAATGAACGATTTAGGATTTTATTCAACATTTGAAGGAACGACTTAACTTTGGAAACTTGGAAAGCGTTAAAGGGGGCTGGCAGCCGGGGCTCTTGTTGGAATATTTCGAAGAAGGAAAAGGAAAATAGAAAAAAAAGTGCAAAGCGGGTGCTAAATGTGAGGGGTGGTTGGAAGCCCCCTCCTCAGATGACCACTGTGTGACACATTTGGGTTACCAGGGGCCTGGTGTAAGGGTCGGTCAGAAAATCAGTATTGTCTCAACCTTGTCATCGAGGACTTCCAGGTGGACTATGGACTTGATCTGGCCTAAAAGTTAGGCTCACAACTTGACATGAGTTGCTGTGAGCAGCCTGCCTGAGATGCAGTTGTTTTTTTTTTTCCTCCCAGGAACAGAACGGAACTGTTATGGACAAGGCTGACTCTGGCCTAACAACAAAATATACAACATCCTTGAAACGGCGGACAGAGTGGCGCGGAGGTGCCACGGCTCAGCCCTGTTGTCAAAACTGGCAGAGATAACCACGCAGCTGCTATCGAGGAGGATGAATCACAACTGCTGTTTCAAAAACAACGGTGAGAAAGTGCCCTTTAATGGAACTTTGCTAATTATAATGTACAAAAACCACACTTCTATCCTAAGGGCCGAGAACAGGCGGAGATCCCGGAAGTAAGGAGGAGCAAGGTTTGCCACTTGGCATAAAAGGTCGACCCCTAACAACGAGACCCCCGAAGAGCTCTCCCCACCAAGAATCGACGTCGACATCAATCGTGAGGACCGGCGGGACGCTGCCTGGACCTGGGACCATAGGGACGCCTTGGACCCGCGGCAGTAGCTATTATCTTCTTTTTTCCCTTCCCTACCTTTACTTTTCCTTTTCACTCCCTTTCACCTATCGCACGCCGCTTTACGGGCAAAATAATAAAGTTTGTGCTGTTTGATTGAAAACAACCCCTTTGGCGTGTTCGCCGTAATTTTGCACTTCGAGATCCCCCATGCATCCCCCACCTCCCCTGTGCAGAGTGCACCCAGCGCCACAGCAACATCTGAGACGTTAAGTCTTTCGGTCCCTGACACACAGCAAGGCTAAAAAAATTTGGCATACCTCACTTTGAACTGTTACACAAAATATAACGCTAACCGAAATCTAGCTTTCAGAAAACAGCTTTGTATTTCAGTAATTCTGTTAAAAATGCCACGCTAAAAAAGGTTGTTCATGGAGAAATCAAAGTAGTTATTTCTCTTGAAAGTGTTATTTTATTAAACACTGAAATAACACTAATCCACTGAAGGAGCAGCAGTCAAAAAAAAAAAAAGTGCACTTCACAGCGCTGCAGAAAATTTTTAGCACACAGCCCGAACTCACAAGAGCATTCCACCCCGCAGACATCGCTACGGCGTCCCCAGTGCGGAACAGGGGCCCTTTGTACTAAAAAAAGAATGCATTTTAAAAGCCTAGCTGTGTGAGTCGACTTTATTTCTTTTGTGGTAACGAAATGTTGTGGTTCTGTTTAGTGAGGCCCGATCGGGGCTGAACTACGACACAAACCCGGAGGTTACCAGAACGGGACCAGCTTCGGGCACACAGCACGCACGGGAAAAAATGAATTTTTTGTGTGTGTGTGGAGAAGAGAAAAACCCTGCCGGGGAGAACCGGGGCACAGCTGGGCCCGGTCCCGGCCCAGCCCGAAAGCCAGGCTCAGGGATCGCCCGGGGGGGGACACAGAGGAGCGGGTGGAGGGGGCTGGAAGCGGCCGCGCAGAGCCTGTAACCGAAAAGCTGCGGGGCCCGCAGTAAACGCAGGCCGCTGAGTTCCGACAGCCGCCGCCAAGCCCCGCCTTTGCCGGGGAGGGACCGCCCGGGCCAGGGCGGGCAGGCCCCGGCCCCACCGGCCCGGCCCCCCGCGGCCCGCCCCGCCTCCGCCCGGCCAGACACTGCCGGGAGCCTCCGCGTCCTCCGGCGCCTTTCCGAAGATGTCGGCCGTAAGAGCCAGCCGGGTGAGCGGCCGAGACGGGGCCTTGGCGGCCGGGGAGGGGACGGGGAGCGCTGGAGGGTGAAGGGCTGGAGGCTGCCGCCCGCCGTGACTGCCGGCCCGGGGGCGGGGGGCCGTGTCGGGGCCCTGGGCCTCAGGGCCGGGCGGGCGCTGCTGGCCGCGGCCCCGGCTGCTGCATGGCTGGGCGCCGGGCCTGGAGGCGGCCCCGGGGGAAGCCAGCTTCCCCGCACGGCCTCGGCCTCGTCGTTGCCTTTCCCGGCACGTACCGGTGGCAATTTTAAATACGTAGTCTGTAAAAATTGTTTTCTGAAGTACTGGTCCTCCTGTTAGGAATGAAGAATATTCCTTCCATAAAAAGAAGTTACTGAACCACCGCCAGCCTCCCACTAGACAGTTCAAAGGGCTCGAAGCTCTGGCAGGACCGTGCTGACACCCACCCCTGCCCCACTCTTCTCGCTTCCAGAGCCGTTACCGAATTGGGTGAAGGGTGCTGGGCTGGGGTGGCCAAGCAGCCGTGTCCGTCCCTCGGGCGGCCGTGTCCTTCCTTCCCTTGGGGGCAGGAGCTCTTGTCCCCTCGGCGGGACGCAGCCGCCCGCCCAGAGCGTCGCTGTGTCCAAGAAGGCGGCTCCAGGCGACGGCAGCCGCTCGCTGGGAAACGGAGGGCGACGCCTGAGCACCGATGGTTGGGGTTCGGCTCTGCCGAGAAACGCGGCGCTGACATGGTGGCAGAGCTGGTACGATGTGTGAGGAGTTGGGTTTGAGCACGGCCACCAGAGACACGTCACTGAAGCCCCTGAATCGGACAGTAGGGAGGTTGACAGAGCAGGCAGGTGGCCACCCAAATCCTTACGTGTTGTGAGGTGCGGTGCTTTGTCACCTCTTTGTGCCACCTCCAGGTACGAGCCCCACCATCCAATTCGTATTTTCATTCGTTGGGAGGAGTCTCGGGTTTTTTCGGAGTAACTTTCGGTGTTGACCTTGAATACCTTGAATGGTATGGTACCTTGTTGACCTTGAATGGTATGAAAACCACGGTAGACTTAAGTTCTCTAGCATAAATTTGACAACTTCTTTCATATGGATTATCACCTTCAGCGTTATTTAGAATTCAGGACTTTTTCTAGTTTAGATAAAACTTTTTGGTGGTAAAGCCATGTGTGACTGGATCATCCTTAAAAAAAAAAAGTTATTACAATTACCTGGCTTTTTCTGAACCTCATCTTCTTCTTGTCTGTTTCCAGATAAAATAAAGTATAAAACGTTCGGGAGGATCAAGGTCTTCCTAGATGTTGTTCGTGTTGTTTGATTGTTTTGTTTTTTCTGTGTAATGGTGGCAGCAGTGTTTTCAGTATTCTCGTGCGCGTTCTCTGTGCGTCTGTGCGCCACAGTCAGGCTGGGAGTTTTCTGAGGCTTGAGCTGCGAAGATCTCACACCTCCTGTTCTTTTTTTTTTTTTTTTTCTTTAGCAGATGCTCCGAACCATTGCAGGGCACGGATGGAGATCACATTCTAGTAAACCTGTGCAAAACGTACATAGAAGCAAACCTGGAGCTGGCTTTAGCTTTGGTAAGTAGTGCAGGTTTTTAAAGAAATAGAACAGTTAAGGACAAATTGCCGCGTTAGGAAAAAAGCCCCAGAACAACCGTGTTGCGGTTTAGTGTGAACTTACAATGAAGATGTTTATTCTGAATAGATTTCTGTTCTTTTTTTTTAAAAAGTATTTGAAAACCAAAATTATTTTATTCTCCAGATAAAGCCAGACATGGGTGTGATGTTTATGAGATTTTCTTTTTCTAACTAATGTCTATCTTGAGCTTTTTTATTGCCAGAGTGTCCTTAGCTTTGAATAATTATCATAAGTCACAAATAATTATTATTATTTGAATAATTTAAGGCACATTGGCCTTGAAACGGTTAAAATAACTGTACGTAGTCTTAGCTGAACTTGGTTATAAAGAAATTCATCCTCATCTTGCCATGATTTAGTGGGTCTGCAGTTAGATGCTTGAAACTAAGTAGCCAGAGTTGTCAAATAAGGAACATGTATGTGTCTTCGTCTCCTCCTTCATTGAACTAGCACGGCACGCTTCTCGTTTCTTTCGGTAAGATGTTTTTATGTTTCATGGCACTTCCCACTCAATTTTCAGTGTTTTGTGGATCAGTTTGTCAGAAGTAAGTGCATTGCAGGTGTTCATTAGAGATCAGTGGAGGTTTTCTCCAGAGAGAAAGTGTGAGTTGAGCTGCTTTGGTTTCTGGAGAGGCCCAGGAAGGTGGGTTCTCACAGTTTGAATTGTCCTGGAAGGAACAGAGACTTGTTTTTTTCTTTTCTCATAACTGGCAAAATTAAAGAGAGTACAGAATTTGTGACTTTTTTTTTTGTTTGTTTACTTTCTTTTTCGATAGAACTGACTGATGAACAGAAAGAGTTTCAAGCTACTGCTCGTAAATTTGCTGTGGAGGAAATTATTCCTGTTGCTGCACAATATGACAAAACTGGAGAGGTAAATCTAGCATGCAGTGGGGGAAAAAAAAGAGATTTTTATCTTAAACTGCGTAAAATTAAAAATGTTAACTGTGATGAATGAGCAGATTCTCCCTGTTTGTTTCAGTATCCTCTTCCGCTCATAAAACGAGCTTGGGAGCTTGGTCTTATAAATTCACACATACCAGAAAGCTGTGGTAAGTAAACGTTATTTTTGATCTTTAAAATAAAACAAAGGCTTTAGGGGAGATTTGTATGCGTAATGATGGATTCTGTATGAAATGAAGAGTTGCATACTTGAATACTCAAGTCATGAGGCAGATCGACACATACAAGTGTTACTAGGGGTGGAGGTAATCAGGCACCAAATTAAAGAGATTACAAGTCCGTAATTTATGGGTAGATTTTCTACCATGATTACAGCTGTCTAATGCTCTCCTGGTGCACCGTGTCAGCTGATGAGGCCGAGAAATTAGAAGGTCATATTTTAATCTAGTCTCTGACAAAGGCTGAAGCAGCTTAAGACTTTATTCCAGTTTAGGTGATGTGCAGTACAGCAGTGCTTAGGTAGATGACTAATGATGGAGAAAACGTTAAATTTTAGATTTTCTGTTTTGCATTTCTATTACCTGAAAAAGAAGCTGGGGAAGTGTCCATAGCAGACCCTGTTTTTTTTTCGAAGGCTCATCGGAAAGTATGTCTTGTATCAAAAATTTAATTAGCAATGTTAAGGAACAGATATAAAAGGAGCGATTGTGAGGATCGCGTTTGTTCAGCCACAGATTTTATGGAAAGTCAAGGCTGAAATAGCCAGACTATTGCAATGTGTAATCAGTTGGTTATTAAATTAAAACCTACGAGTGACAAATTGGACAACGTTCCCTCACAGCGTCTCCAAGGGAAAGCTGGGAAAACACATACCTGGTGTACTATGTAAATCAAGAGCAAGTAAGGTGAGGTACAGATAGAGGGGACGCGCGTGAACATGGCGTGCTAGAGAAGAGTTGTCGTAAAAGGAAGTCATGGCACAAAAAATAATTGGAGTCCTCTGAAGTAGCTAATGAGTGCGATGCCTGATTAGTATAAAATGGTCAACCTTCCAAAATGAATTTGAAAAAATCATCAGGTTTCGTAGTGGAAAAATCAGCAGCACAGTCTTGCTGTCACCAGAGCTGTTTGGATTATCTATAAATAATCTGGAAAGGGATGCCAATAGTGAGGTCATAGAATTTGCTGATAATGCTAAGTTATTCGGTATAGAAAAGATGAGGCTGGTGCAGAGAGCTGTAGGAGAAGGTCATGAAACTGATTGACTGTTAAAAAGGCAGATGAAATTCAAAATAGGAAAAATTCATTATGTAGCCTGATCCTTCCACCTCAAAAGGGGGTTGGAGAAATGGAGAAGGTTCCTAAAAAGATGACAAAGACGATGAAAGATACAGAACAGCTTCCGTGTGAGAAAACACGTAAAACACCAGTGTCATGGAAAGTGTGAAAAGAAATTTGTAGCTGATTGTCCCCTTTAGTACAACTACAAGGCATCACGTGAGCTCAGCGGACAGCAGGTGCAGAAGAAATGAAAGGAGATGGTTCTACACTCGGTGCATAGTTCATTTCTGAAACTCCTTGCCCCTGGATGATATCAATGCCAAAATTGCACACAGGTTCGAGAAGAGACTGGGCAAAATCACAGAAGAAATGTCTGTCGAGGGTTAGCTAACAAAGATGCCAAAGATACTTTTGGCTGAGGAAGTCCCCTGAAGGCTGGGGAAAATATTTTGAGGAAGTATTGCTGTATTGTTGCTGTATATTTATGCACTTCCCAAAGTGTTGGCTCCTGTCAGAAACAGATTACTGGGGTGGTTTTCTGACTGACAGGGACACTTCTATAATTCCTAAGTGCTGTGGTAGCTCAGGAGCCTTTGTGGCCCTTTCTCTGCTTCCTGACTCTTAAGGAAATTCTCAGACATAAAGTAGTCAAAAGATTCTAGTGGTACATTCTCGCTGTTCCGTGCAACTTGTCCCACATCAAGCACACAATCACCCTGCAACTGAGAAATGTAATTTTTAAGTCATCTGTTACTAATCTGACAAAACTTTATTTAAAAAGCTTGCGTGGGAATACCTCATCGAAACACAGTGCACAATCAAAATGTATGTGGGGTAATATGTTTTTTGATAATTAATTTTTGTAAATCACTAATACGTTCCACTTTAAGCTCATTTTAGTCAATGAAATATTTAAACTGTAGGTGGTCTTGGCCTTGGCAGTTTTGAAGCGTGCCTTATTACGGAAGAGTTAGCTTACGGATGTACGGGGGTCCAAACTGCCATTGAGGCAAACTCCCTGGGGGTAAGTTCTGTCTTTTACTTACCTCCTTTCAACTAGAGTCTGTGTCCTTTAAAAAGATGGATTAATGATCTAAATGTTTCTTTTCAGCAAATGCCGGTGATCATCGCAGGAAATGAGCAGCAGCAGAAAAAATACTTAGGAAGAATGACAGAGGAACCAATGATGTGTGTCAGTATAACTTAGGAACACTGCAGAACGTTCCAAAATCATCTTAATCAGTTTTGTTTGCTTGTTTAAAACACTGGTATCTACTCACAACTTAGCCTGTTTTGGTTTTTAAATAAACACTGGCATTTAGTGAAAGTCAAGGAATATTGAATTGGATGTAAGCAAATAGAAGATATTACCTGGGAAACCATCATAAGTCGCTTACTGAAAATTAATACCTTTTAATTAACATTCAAGAGAAGCATTAGGAGTTTAAGAAAAATGCAAGGTTTATGTGAGTACAAGTGCAACTCAGATGGGCATTAAAAACTGCATTATGAATCTTAAATATTATCTAAGCAGTACTTGTGACACAGAAAGAAGTAAAGATTCATGCGCAGTGCATTAAAATCTGAACAACGAAGCACGATTACCATAAAATGTTACTCTGTGCTCTCGTTTTCAGATTTTGAAGAGCCTCAGCTTTCATATCAGAGCTTGTGAAGCGTAAGGACTTATTAATGTAGTAATGACTTATTAATGTAGTAATGACTTATTAAAAGTTACAGAATGGTTGTTTAACATTAAAAGGCAATATTAAGTATTATTGTGGATTTATACGGAAAATTAACTCTACGTGTTTGGATTCTTGCTCAGACAGTTGTTGAGGTTTTTTTGATGTAGTATTTAGGGGTTTTCCATGCAGTTCACTTAAAACTTTTACAGATCAGTTTGGTGCACATAATTCTGCAATAATTTGCGGTTCCTTAAAAACAGAACTCTTATTCCTCGAGATTTTGCCGTTTATTTTCGTTTAGGCTTACTGCGTAACAGAGCCTGGAGCAGGCTCTGATGTGGCTGGTATAAAAACAAAGGCTGAGAAGAAAGGAGATGAATATGTCATTAATGGTCAGAAGATGTGGATCACAAACGGTGGGAAAGCAAACTGGTGTGTTGACTTTTGACTCGTGCTGCAGTTTCCGTTACTGTTCTATACTGATGCGTGCGTGCGTGCGTGTCTCTGTGATGCCTGTGTCCCCTCAGATACTGGTGTTTCTCTGAAGATGTGTCACAAATCTGACCATTCATTGTGTTTCACCGCACTACACTGTCATTGGCGACCACTTTGTCAGAAAGCGGTGTCAGTGCTGTGCAATGCCTAAAAAGGAAACTGAGCGATGACCTGACGACTCCATTCAAGAATGCCTCTCAAATTTTGCTGCTATCAGACAAAGTCAGTTCTGCTTTCTCTTCAGGGAAAGGCAGCAACAGTGAGTTAACTTGCAGAGTACTCACGAGGCAGAGGCTCATGTTACAAGTGACCTTGCTTTGGGGGTGTGGTGACAGAGATCTATTGCTTCTGATTCTACTAGAAGCGTCTCTCACTTCTAGTGAAGATAGAAAAATTCTGGGATTGTGGTGTTACATTTTATTTTCTTAAGGGAAGACATGTTCCAAGTGTCAGAGAACCCAGATTTTGCTGTAGTGTCTATGGTATAGACCTCTGTCATCGTGTCTCACCTAAGATCGTGCTCACCCCAACACGTAAATTCTTTCCAATTCAAGAGGAAAAACTTTATACATTTATGTATAAAGTTGAATTTTCTCCTTATTTATTTCCTTGTTCAAGGCAGAAGCATCAAAGAGAATCTACCAGCTATCTTTTGATGTTACTGAACACCATAAATGTGATTTACAACTGTTTACATTCTAACAGAAAAAAACTTACCTACAACTTCTACTTAGAAGAACAAAATCAAGATACATGAAATCAAGAGGATAACATAACATTTTGTGTGCAATACTGTATTTCCTAAGCAATAATTTTTATGTAGGTGCTGTGAATAGATTTCTTTTGTACTGTTAATGAAGCTGATGGTAATATTAAGACTTATAAAACATGGAAGGTGACGAACTTTTGCGTGTTGCTCTGAGGTATGCAGTAAGAGATGCACTGACTCTTCCTCTCCTTCACTGCTTCTCAGTTTATTTCTGGAAGGGCAAAGAAAAAAAAGGTTGTTAACTTATGGATAGATTTATCATGTGCTACAAATCTATATAAAAACATTTAACACGTCAGCTAAAAAGGTATCTGATTGTTAATTGTGAGGATAAACTGATTCCCTTCTTCTTTCTTTTACGCTAGGTATTTTTTGCTAGCTCGTACTGATCCAGATCCAAAAGCTCCTGCGAGCAAAGCCTTTACTGGATTCATTGTGGAAGCAAATAGCCCTGGAATCCAAATCGGAAGAAAGGTGAAGAGAGCGCCTCTTATTTGACAAGCCAGGAATTATTATTTGCTTCTAAACTAATAATGCAACAAACTGCCATTAAAGAAAAAAAGACTGTTAAGCAGCTGGACGTTTTCATGCGCTCATGTACAGTGATCTTTTCATTTTCACAGCATCTAGAAACTATTCATAAGATGTACTTAATGATTATCATTTTATTAATTCAGATAAGGAATTATTTTGAATGATCAAAGTAAGGTGACTTTGCTTCTTTAAGAAGCATTTAATTGACAAGTGCCAATTAACGTGAAGTAGTATGCCTTGAAGGTGTAAGAAGCAAGATGGACAACTTCAACCACAACCACGTGGTATGCTTTAATTGCAGCTACTCCCATTAAGGAATAGGTCTCGGAGGCACTCGTGCTAGTTCTTTTTTGGGGGGGGGTTGTCAGGAAAGAAAGAAAGAAAGCAAGGTGTGGACATTGGACGTCAGGAAATGAACTGGAAAACTTTAAAATCTCATTTATTTATTTGTTTGTGTTTTACTTCTGTCTGCATTTTAGGTTTTTTACTTTTTCCTCAATATATCAAAGGATATAATTAAACTAGAAAAAAGACAAATGAGTGATTACAACTACAGAATTAATTTCTTATATGAAGAAAGTAAACTACCTAGCTTTGACAAATTAAGGGCATGCTGGTCTGTAAATGCAAAACTAGTAATTTTTGTGTGTGCGGTGATTTTTAGATAAAACTGAAATGTTTGGGGGGAAAAAAAAAAAAAGCTTTCTTTATGCTTTGAGTAAACTAAAGAATGAAAAAGTGTGTACCTTGGAAGAATCCAATTTAGTTGTACCTCTGTAAAATTCCCTTTTCAGGAAATGAATATGGGTCAGCGCTGCTCTGATACAAGAGGTATTGTCTTTGAAGATGTGAGAGTTCCAAAAGAAAATGTATTAATAGCTGAGGGAGCTGGCTTTAAAATTGCAATGGGAGCTTTTGATAAGACCAGACCACCTGTAAGTATCAGAAATAAGTTACTTAAAAATATAATAGCAGTTTCTCATTTTCATTCTGTGCTGTATTTAATTTAGGTAGCAGCTGGTGCTGTTGGGTTAGCAAAAAGAGCACTCGATGAAGCTACTAAATATGCTTTGGAGAGAAAAACCTTTGGGAAACCAATTGTTGAAGTAAGTTAAATATATAAAAAAAAAGCTATGTTTTCATACCAGATGCACTCCTAGTGAATTTTCAAGGTTGTTGCTTGATATTTAGCATGTGTGATTTATTGCTTGGGTTTTCAAGCATATACGTCAGCACCATCCAAGTAAATCTAGCTAATGCAGTAACTCCCGGGATTCTTCAATAACTTATTGATGATAATAGTAAAATCACAAAGAAAACTCCACCAAAACCCTGTCAGGGCATACTTAAGTTCTTCAATTCTAACGAACAGGGATTTTTGGGAAAGGAAAACACCCCACTGAGGTACATGAAACAAGACTCACAGTATTAATACGAATAGGATACTTTGCCCGTCACCCTGCTTACCATGCCTAATGAAATATCAATAAACATCAAACTAAATACAGATCTTCTAAGAAAATAAAGCACAGCTTTGTAATTCAGTACTTAGTCCCTGTGACTGAGTGGATTTTAGAATTTAAAACTTAAAAATCTAATTCTGCATACAGTTCTGAAAGCCTGATCCAAATTGGGTAGATCTCCTCAAGTCCAGTTTCCTGAGTGTGCTGAATTCACAAATTAGGTCTGTATTCTCCTTGGATGTCACGGAATTTTAAGCAGGCAACGTTAACCTAGTTTGTTTCATCATTTGTAGCACCAAGCGGTGTCTTTCATGCTTGCTGAAATGGCAATGAAAGTGGAACTTGCTAGGATGGCTTACCAGAGAGCTGCCTGGGAAGTCGATGCCGGGCGCAGAAATACCTATTATGCTTCCATTGCGAAGGCGTTTGCTGGCGATGTTGCAAACCAAGTAGCTACAGACGCCGTGCAGATTTTTGGAGGAAATGGATTTAATACTGAATATCCTGTAGAAAAACTAATGAGAGACGCTAAAATCTACCAGGTAAGTAAAAGAGAGAATGTGATCTTTATAATAATGCATTTATTTTATATAAAATAAACTAATGGCCACTTATTTGAAATTGTGATGGATGCACATAAAAAAAGTTTTGAGGATGAGAGCAATAATCCTTCTGTTTAAAGAAAGGGCATTCAAATCAGGCAAATTCTTGCAGACAGAGCTCTTTGCATTAGATCTACAACTTAACCTACACAAGAGAAGTAAATCTAGTGGTGTGGTCTTGTTTTTCTGAAGCGGTAACTCTCTGAAATTCTTGGACTCTTCATTTTGAAGCTTTTGGACTCATAAAAAAACCCGCTGTAGAAAACACTGATCGAAAGACCGATGCTTGCTTTCCTGTTCTATAAATAGAGATGGTTTACACGTAACGCTGTTCGTGAAAACGTTCTGTGATGGAAATCCTCTGACCCTGTGTATGTGCTTCTCACCTTTCTAGAAGAAAACACTAAAGCAGCTTCTTCCTCTCTCCTCATAAGTCATGGTGGCAGGTTTGGGGTTTTTTTTTTCCCTTTCTGTTTCCCAATCTCTTCACCACTTCTTGCTGTGCTCTAAACCTTCTGTTTGAAACTTTGGTATCATAAGCTGAGCAGGTTACTTCAGTTGAAATATCACCAGCACCGAGTACCATGGATCAATTATCTTGTAAATGTTGTATTAGCAGAAGTGTGGCACAGCCTGGAGTGATTAGCCTTAAAAAAAACAAACACCACCAACAAAACATGCTCATATTTACTCATGTTTAGCCCATAGTCACCTATAATCTCTAGATCTTCTCCTCCAGTGTTACTACCAAGAAATCTTTCCATGTCATAACTCTTTTAGCACATACGCTGCTACAGTTCCTTATTCAGCGAGAATTATTTAATTATGTTCAGGAAAACCAGTAATCTTTATCTTTTCACCTCTTTCTGACATTGATAATGATTGGATAAAACATACCAAAATAGATGATATCAAGAAGTACATGTGGACTGTCATCTGTAACGTTAGCTGTAACAGCTGTCACTCTTCAGAGTTGAAATTTCTCTTACTTTCCGTTTTCAAGTCTCACTAGCCGGGAATTTTTCCCTAAGGATAGAAAACTGCAGTTGTGGAATCTAAAGGTTCTTGGTACTGATTGCACTCCTGCAAGTGAGGAAATGAAGAGTAATTGAGCTTTGTCATGATTGGGCTTTTTTTCCTGTCAGGTTCCATGTGTTTGTAGAGAAAGAGGGTGGGAGGGTTAGAAGTTCATTTGAGAAGTTGCAGGATCGCAGTTATTTAGAGTTTACGTTACGCTAATCCATCACAAATGCATGGCTAGGCAGACTTTTTTTAATTGTTCAAATTAATCAGATTGAGTATTAAATTTTTGGTGGTTTTCTGCTCCCCTTCATCCCCAAAAGAATACAGGAGAGACTTTTCACAATTACTTCATCCATGTCTCTTGCTTACCCTTAACTATATTGCTGCCCAGTTCCAGCTGGTATATGCTTTTAGCCATCTGTTTCGTGTACAGAAACTTTATTTTCCACCTGTTCTTTTCTTCCCCATATTTGATATTTCTCAGTATGACACAATGCTGCTGTGGTGTTTACTGGTGACATTCTTACGCGTCCGTGCTTGCTCCACGTTTCTCCCTGGCTGCAAATCCAGGCTACTGGAACTTAGTTTCTCAGATTCAGAAAACTTCTCTACTTTAATTGTCAAGGTTTAGTGCAGCAGAAGCGGATCAGCAGACGGCGGAAGGAGCTGCTGAGGCCCCTGCGTCTACTGTACGCAGTCTGGGGAGGCTGGGTTCCCAGCAGGCCTGCTTGGGCTGAACGTCCCCGCTGTGCACGTCGTCGTAAGGGTCCAGCTGTAGGCTGGGACCATTATGTCTGTGTTAGGATTTGGAGGGTATTTGGTGTATTCTTCCAGTTCAGTTTGCTAGAGAGGTCACCTGCAAAGCAGATCAAGACGGGGTGAGCAGCAGCAGTCAGACAACTCAATGAACGATTTCCTCTGAACCAAAAACCTAATGCGCCCAGAGGCTATACCATCTTTATTTTTTAAAAGTTTTGTAAGGTTCTGGGGACGATTATCCCTGTTTAATTTGCATGCCTTTGAGCAATTTGCCAAAGCAAGTTTTAGCAGGAGTGGGAGCTCAGAGATTTAAACCCCAGCTACAGCGCCCTTGAATCGTGTTGCGCTGCACCTGTGGAGTACACGGCCTTCTTCCTGCGTTAGACCTACATACGTGTTCCCTCGTGTGTCTCTGACTTTGCTGCCAGCAAGCCAAGCAGAACAGAGGGAAGATGCAGAATGTTTCTGGAGGAAAATGCAAGAATATACGGTATTACAAAAAAAAAAAAAAGAAGAAATAGGGTGTTGAAGAGAGTACTAGTTCAGAAGGAGGAGCGAGAATAAATGGATGAAAGGAAACATTTGCTACAAAACACAACACGTCGAGCACAGGTTACATCCTCCTCTCCACCCACTGTTTTAAAACCTATTTGTAAAACCTAAATTATGTATTTCCTCCCCCAGATAAGACATCTTCTGTTAAGTTCATGAGAACCTCACTGAGTTTTGATAAGAGTATCTGAGAGAACAAGACTGTCTCTCAGTAGCTTGTATGGGATTGATTGCACTTAGCCCACCGGAATTTTTTCAGCTTTCTTTGTTTTTCTGCACATCCTAATCCACACCAGTGCTACAAAGGTTTGCAAGCGCAGAAAGATCTCTTAAAATTTTTTAATTATTATTAAGTATTTTTAAAGCTAACATTATTGTAATTCTTCTTTTCAGATTTATGAGGGGACCGCTCAGATTCAAAGGATGATCATTGCTCGTGAACATGTTGGCAAATACAAGGCTTAAAGAAATATATCAGGCATGTTTGGCACTGCTGTCGTGTTCTGTGTTCTCACGGATTAGGATTTTACTGCATTTCTCAATGCAATTAGAAAGGCGTGGAAAAAAAAACTCTTTTCCTTCAAAATCTTTTTATTGTGCGCATGATTAAGCACTGCTTCTGTACTCCCCGTCCGCTCTCTTATTTCATTCCTTCCAACTGACAAACCCGGTGTTTTCTGAATGTTTCCGAATTCCAGAGTGATTGGTTGTAACCTTTCCCTGCTCACTCTTTCACTCACATCATTGGCTTTTGGTAGGAGAAGAGGTAAACACTTTCCCTCTAAAATTTATATGATCAAGAAAGTGAACAAAATAGAGCTTCTTCTAATTGTGCAGGTTTTGTTGTTTTTTTTTCATCTGAGAAGGCATTCAGCATGTAACAAGGAACTGGATTTTAGGTGTTTGTTGTTTATAATGGTAGAGATTTGCTCCCACTGTTTCAGTACTGGAGTTTGGGTGGATATCAAATTTAAAAACCTCAGGGAAATTTAAAAAAGCCGTTCTGCTTCTTCAGGAATACCACATGTTGCAGCTCATAGTCTCTAAGTTTTTGTGGCCTTTAGAAACTTGGATCTTTTAAAAAAGATACGTTCTCATGAATTACAGCACAGGTGTTACTTTTCTCAAACAGTGGCTGGGTTACTACTTGCAGATTATTTATTTTACATGCATCCATGAGTCCGTACGAACAAAAAAACCCTACGTTTTGTTTTCATAGGGCTGCTTTTCAGTGGCTTAGCAGTCCTATTCACCTGAATCCAGCAAAGACAGAAATGATCTCTGTGCCTCAAAGAAACCTGTAACGCCGACAAAGAAAATACTTGTTTTCTTGTGCCTTAGGCAAGACTTCTTTGCGGATGAATGTTAAGTACAGCTCTTGAGAAATTCACGCACGTGTTGTTATCGTAGCAGGGAAAAAAAGAAGTGGGATCATTCAGTTTGAAACATGTTTTCATTTTAACTGATCCCCTGTGAAAGAATCTGTGGGAAACTGTCTTCTTTTCAGTTCCGAACTTGGCTATTACCCCAAAAGCCCAAATACAATAAGGGGCGAGAAAGGAGAACCTGACAACACAATGTTTTTTCACTGTAAAATTAGACGATCGAAATGTTATTTCTGCAGTCTAATAAAAAAAAACTATTTGTAAGCAGAAAGGTGTGGTTGCTTTTATTCACTTTGCTTGTCACCTCATTTAAATTTTATTTCAGGTAAAGTGTCTAGTGCGTGGAAGATGGTACAGCTGGATCGCGGTCCTCTCTGTGCCTCGGCCCCCAGCCACGGAACCGCCCTTCCAGCTCAGCAGGACCAACAGCAGCACTGGTGTCTGCACGCGCATCTGTCGTAAGGGTTCAGACACGATTTGGTTAACAGAACGTCACCTTCAGAGAGCATGGCCTCTTTAACTGCTCCGCTTCCTACGCAAGTAAACGTTCAGTTGGGATGATTCAAGTGGAAGCGTGTAGGTTTTCCTTAAGAACGACCCCAATCCTCCGCCCCGGACCCCCCTGCTCCCCCATACCTCCCCAGTCCTCTGCCCCCCCATACCTCCCCAGTCCTCTGCCCCGGACACCCCGCTCCCCCATACCTCCCCAATCCTCCACCCCGGACCCCCGCTCCCCCCAAAAAAATATTCACCCTGAAAAAAAAAAAAAAGAAAAAAACCAAACAAAACAAACAAAAAAGAGATCTTTTCGACGCTTAATGCCAGCCAGCGTTAAGATGATTTTCCCTGTATGTCGGAAGACCGGAACGGAATAATCACGGAGGTAAGCATGATCTCCCCCTCCCTCTTTTTGCCAAGCAGGCCACCGATAGATGATTCACAAGGGGGCTGCCGCATGGCGGCAAACGAGAAGTCCTATGGGCTGCTCTGGGGGACGCCTATCGGCCACCGAGGCTCTGGCCTAATTTCCGCAAGCGCTGCTGCTGCTGGGAGGGAGACCGGCGTATTTGGGTCCGTGCCTCGTAAGAGGCCCGTCAGCGGCTCTGTCTCATCACTGCGAGTTCCGGTGATGCCACGGACCTGTTGCAGGTCGCCACCGAGCCTTTGTGCATCATTTGGATCTAGTCTTTTCTCGGGCGACCTGCTCTCCTATTGACAGGCCCTGATGTCACAGCTTTAAACATGGTCCTCACCAGGAAGCGGGCTTCCCCCAAGAAGACTGTGGCAACCCAGACAGAAGGTCTGCCCAAAAATGCGGCAGTTCAGGTCTCTGGCTGCAGGGAGTGCCTGTGCCTGCTGCTGCCAGGAGAGGACGGGAAGGATGCCACCTGTGCGAGGTGTGAGCAGCTGGATGAGCTGCTCAGTCTGGTGGTGGAGCTTAGGGAGGACATAGAGAGGTTACGGAGTATCAGAGAGTGCGAGCGGGAGATTGACTGGTGGAGTGACTCTCTGCGAGAAAGACGCAGAGATTGCACCCCCCGGACTGAGGGAGTAGTGGACACTCTCCCTTGCCATAGTCAAGCGGAGAGGGACTGCTTGAGAGAAGAGGAGGGATGGCAGCAGGTCCCAGGTTGACGTCGCAGGCAACCCCCATCCCGACCTACCTCGGTTCCCCAGGTCCCTCTGTGTAACAGGTTTGAAGTCCTGAAACCGGAGGGAGAGGCGAGTGAGGATGACGTGGGAACGCCGCCTCCTAGCTTGCATAAGGTGAGGCAGTCGGAGCCACGCTTGAAGACTGCCTCCTCCAAAAAAGAAAGAAGGGTGATAGTTGTAGGTGATTCCCTTCTGAGAGGGACAGAGGGCCCAATATGCCGGCCTGACCCTACCCGTAGGGAGGTGTGCTGCCTTCCTGGGGCCCGGGTCAGAGACATAACCCGGAAACTCCCACAGCTGGTTAGGCCCACTGATTATTTTCCACTCCTCATAGTTCAAGTGGGCAGTGATGAAATTGCACAGAGAAGCCTACGAACTATGAAAAGAGATTTCAGGGGTTTAGGGCGTTTGGTTCAAGGAGCAGGAGCTCAAGTGATCTTCTGTTCTATACCTTCAGGGTCAGCGAGCGGCACGGAGTGGGCTTGGAAAGTTCCATTAATGAATAATTGGCTTAGAGGCTGGTGTCGAGACAGAAACTTTGGGTTCTTTGATCATGGGGCAGTTTACTCGGCCCCTGGCCTGTCTTCTGTTTGTGGAACCCACCTTTCTTACAGGGGACAACGAATCCTAGCACAGGAGCTGTCGGGGCTTATCGACAGATCTTTAAACTAGCTACGAAGGGGGAAGGGGACAAAACAAGGCCCTCAAGGGAAGAGCCCAGGGGAACGGTGCTCGATCTGGGGCTGAGGCAGCCGTCTCGGCTGAAGTGCACGTACACCAATGCACGCAGCATGAGTAACAAACAGGAGGAGCTGGAAGCGATTGTGTGGCAGGATAACTATGACCTAGTTGCCATTACTGAAACGTGGTGGGACCACTCCCACGACTGGAGTGCTGTGATGGAAGGCTACAAGCTCTTCAGAAGGGATAGACGAGGAAGGAAGGGTGGTGGTGTGGCCCTTTATATTAAAGACTGTTTTGACGTTGAAGAGCTTGGGGTTGGGAATGATACAGTTGAGTGTCTATGGATAAGGATAAGAGGAAAGGCCTGTAGGAGTGACATCGTGGTGGGGGTCTGTTATAGACCGCCTAATCAGGATGAAGAGAAGGACGAGGCGTTCTATGGGCAGCTTGAGCGAGTCGCGCAATCGCCAGCACTCGTTCTTGTGGGAGACTTCAACTTCCCTGATATATGCTGGGAATATCACACAGCGCACAGGAAGCAGTCCAAAAGGTTCCTAGAGGGTGTGGAAGATAGTTTCCTTATGCAGCTGGTACGAGAGCCTACCAGGGGTGGTGCCCTGATTGACCTACTCTTTACTAACAGAGAAGGTCTGGTGGGAGACGTGAAGGTCGGGCACTGTCTTGGGCAGAGCGACCATGAAATTGTAGAATTCTCTATTCTTGGAGATGTCAGAAGGATCACTAGCAGAACGGCTATCCTGAACTTCAAGAGGGCGGACTTTGACTTGTTCAGGACGCTTGTTGCGAGGGTCCCTTGGGAGTCGCTCCTTAAGGGTAAAGGGGTCCAGGAAGCCTGGACGCTCCTCAAGATGGAGATCTTAAAGGCACAAGAACAGGCTGTTCCTGAACGCCGTAAGGCGAGCCGTAGGGGAAGAAGACTGGTGTGGATGAACCGGGAACTATTGTTGAGGCTCCGGAAGAAAAAGAGAGTCTGTGTCCTCTGGAAGAAGGGACAGGCTACTTGGGGAGATTACAAAGAAGTTTCTAAGGTATGCAGGGAGGAAGTCAGGAAGGCAAAAGCTCAGCATGAACTCAGATTGGCCACTGCAGTAAAAGAAAACAAGAAATCCTTTTACAAATATATCAGTGGTAAGAGAAGAAATAAGGAGCATTTACACCCTTTACTTGATGCAGCGGGGAATGTGATCACTGAGGATAAGGAGAAGGCTGAGGTCCTCAACGCCTTCTTTACTTCTGCCTTTAATAGGCAGATCAGTTATCCTCAGGGCACTTCATGCCCTAATCTGGAAGTCTGGGATGCCAGGCCGAGTACACCCCCTGTGGTACAGGTGGAGACAGTTAGAGAGCTCCTTCTCCATCTGGACTGCCACAAGTCCATGGGACCGGACGGGCTCCATCCTAGGGTGCTAAGGGAGTTGGTGGGGGTGATTGCCGAGCCGCTCTCGGCCATCTACCAGCGGTCCTGGTTATCTGGGGAGGTCCCGGAGGACTGGAGGCTTGCCGATGTGACTCCCATCTACAAGAAGGGCCGTAAGGAGGATCCGGGGAACTACAGGCCTGTCAGCCTGACCTCAGTACCTGGGAAAGTTATGGAGCAAATCATCTTGGGTGAGATCACTCGGCATATGAGTGGCATCCAGGGGATCAGGCCCAGCCAGCACGGGTTCACGAAAGGCAGGTCGTGCTTGACCAACCTCATTTCCTTTTACAACTGGGTGACCAGACTGGTGGATGAAGGAAAGGCTGTTGATGTGGTCTACCTGGACTTCAGCAAGGCCTTTGACACGGTCTCTCACAGTATTCTCCTAGGGAAACTGGCTGCCTGTGGACTGGGTAGGTATACCCTTCTTTGGATAAAGAATTGGCTAGGGGGCCGTGCCCAGCGGGTGGTGGTTAATGGCGTCAAGTCCAGCTGGCAGCCTGTTACAAGTGGTGTCCCCCAGGGGTCGGTACTTGGGCCCATCTTGTTCAATATCTTTATAGATTACCTGGACGAGGGGATTGAGTGTACCCTCAGTAAGTTTGCAGATGACACCAAGTTGGGTGGCGGTGTTGATCTGCCTGAGGGTAGGGAGGCCCTTCAGAGGGATCTGGATAGGCTGGATCGCTGGGCTGAGCTGAATGGGATGAGGTTCAACAAGGCCAAGTGTCGGGTCCTGCACTTTGGCCACAATAACCCCATGCAGCGCTATAGGCTCGGAGCTGAGTGGCTGGAGGACTGTGAAGAGGAAAGGGACCTGGGGGTGTTGGTTGATGCTCAGCTGAACATGAGCCGACAGTGTGCCCAGGTGGCCAAGAGGGCCAACGGCATCCTGGCCTGCATTAGAAATAGTGTGGCCAGCAGGAGCAGGGAGGTAATCATCCCCCTGTACTCGGCACTGGTGTGGCCGCACCTCGAGTACTGTGTTCAGTTTTGGGCCCCTCACTACAAGAAAGACATTGAAGCCCTCGAACGTGTCCAGAGAAGGGCAACAAAGCTGGTGAGGGGTCTGGAGCACAAGTCTTATGAGGAGCGGCTGAGAGAGTTGGGATTGTTTAGTCTGGAGAAGAGGAGGCTCAGGGGAGACCTCATTGCACTCTATAGCTTCCTGAAGGCAGGTTGTGATGAACAGGGGTTTGGCCTCTTCTTCCAGGCAACAAGCAGGACCCGAGGAAATGGCCACAAGTTGTACCAGAGGAGGTTTAGATTGGACGTGAGGAAAAACTTTTTCTCTCAAAGAGTGGTAAGGCACTGGAACGGCCTGCCCAGGGAGGTGGTGGAGTCTCCGTCCCTGGCAGTGTTCAAGAGGTGGCTTGATGAGAAGCTACAGGATATGGTTTAGTAGCTGTGGCAGCAATGGCAGTGAGAAGACGGTTGGACTAGATGATCTTATAGGTCCCATCCAACCATGTGATTCTATGATTCTACGGCCTCAACACGGCGCTACGGCCCAGCACGGGTCACGCCTGCGCTGCTAATTAAGAGTGCAATTAAACCACCCCGCGTTAATTGGGAAAAGGCGTTGATTTCCGAACGCTCCGGGCCTGAGCTCGCTTCCGGGTGAAGTCCGTCCCCGCCGCGGGGCGTCCCACCGAGCGCCAGTCGCGCCTGCCCGCCTCAGTCCGCCGGCGCGGGTCCGGCGAATAGCGAAGCCACCTATACGGGGTCCTGCCAAGGGTCTATATCTTGCCCCGCTCGGCGGCCTGCCGCTCTTTTCGGCGCGGGCGGCGGTGAGGTGCGGAGCTCTGTGCCGCGTCTCCGGGCGCGAGCTGCCCGCGGCGGGGGGGGGCGCGGTGCGGTGCGGGGGGCGCGGTGCGGTGCGGGGGGCGCGGCCCCGGCCCCTCCGGTGCGGGGGGGAGGTGGGGGGGCGCGGCCCCGGCCCCTCCGGTGCGGGGGGGGCGGGGGTAGGGGCGCGGCCCCGGCCCCTCCGGTGCGGGGCGGGGGGGGTATGCGGGGGGCGGGGATCGGATCGATCAGCGGCCGGCTGGTGGTTCGCTTCAGCCCCGTCGGGACATTTGGACCGGGTGCTTCCCCAGGGAGGGTTTTGGCACGCCGGGAGGCGAGGCGGGAAGCCTGCCCCGCGGTCGGGGTGCACGGAGAAAGGCTTACTGCTGAGGAGTTGCCCGAATTACCCCCGGGAACGGAAACCCGCCCGAGCAGAGACGGCAGCTGACGCTTTCTGGTGCTTTTTCAAGGTGGCGCTGAAAAAGGGCTGAATGAGAAAACCCGATGCCCAAGCACTTTCCTTCTGGACAAACCCGGGGCTTCATGTGGGACAGGGGAAGGCGGCTACGTAAGTATCAGTTGGCTTCAGCACACCTTTGCTTTTATTAGGACTCGGAACCCTCGCTCCCTTCGGGAGAGCGTGAGTTGTTATTTTTCCATCTGAGAATTACAGCAACCTGCTCAGCAGTCGCTTCTTTGGTGCATCCTCCTCCCCTCAGAAAAAGGACTTGGTCTCCATCTTGCTCGCCCTAACTGTCTCCATTGTAGGTTGAACTTCTCGCTGTCTCTGCTGTCCTTTTATTTTCCTTCCTTTATTTTCCCTGGGGGGAAAAACCAGTAACCAGAAGGCTCCGGTGCTTGCAAAGAGCGGCTTGATTGCTCGCAATCTCTAGTCCCGTCTCGAGGAAGAACGATGTTAACGGTGTTACCAAAAAAGCGAGGTAGCATCCTGTTTTGGGAAGAAAGCGCGTTGGCTGTGAAACCCTTGGGCGGGGCGGAAGGAGGTTGCCTTTTTGGGTCAGTGATGAGTGTTGGCATGTATTATCTGATCTAAAGCTGATGTCTGTCACCACTTTAGCTCTAGAATTACTCTGAGACCCAGGAAAGGCCAAGGTCCCAGCCCAAAGGAAGTGGAGCTTTTCCAAACCAGAATCAAATTAGCGTCGCAGGCTCTAACCCAGCGTACGGAGAAGCAGGCGCGGTTTGAGTTTTCTTCTGTTTTACCTGTCGGAGAGGGGTTGTTCTTGGCTCCGCGCTGGCTGTTGCTGGGAGACGCTTTTGCGTTAACTGAGCAGCGTCGGCAAATGCTGACGTAGAGATTTGGTGACGAAGGTGACCCGGCCGTCTGCACAAGTGTGTGTGTCCTTCCTTCGCAAGCAGTGCTGCATCCCGCCTGCACATCCGGGACGTTTGAAGGGTGGTGTCACGTCGTCCTTTGACCGCAACGAACAGTCGAGGGTTCCCATTTGGGTTTTGGGGAGAAAAAGCAACGGTGAGATATTTTTGGGGCGGGGAGCTGTACGTTCCCTTGTGAATTTTTGTAGGACTTAGCTGCGCCTGGAGATACTCCAGCCGTCCCTCTAGGTACGGAGAGTTAAGGATGTTGGCGTTTCTGAGGGTTGCCCCAAGCGTATCCCTCGGTTCCTTCCATTGTGCTCGTTATCAGAAATTCTTAGTGACCATCTTGACCGCAGTTTGTGCGCTCTGCAAGGAGAGGAAGCCGGCTGGGGCTCGGGAGCGGTGCCGTTGGGTTCACGTGACGTGGTGCCACGGGGGCTTGCTGGCTCGAGTCGGTGCTAGCTCAGAACTTTGTATTCCCCACTGCGACCTTTCTTTTTCCTCCAGGACGCGTTCGCTGTGCGGTCTGTGTTTAATCGTGTTGTCGCTGGGGTTTGCTGGTTGGTTTTTCCCCCCTGAAGTTGCTGCAGTTTGCTTCTACTCGCGATGTTTAAAGCTGAAAGGCAATTAAAAACCTTCCCTTCGGAAAGCGGTCACTGGCTTGGACTTGTCAGGGTTGTTACTCGGCAGCTGCCTACCGTCTGCCCGCGGGTATCCAAGCAGCGGCGGAGTGCAGGTCCGTGGGTCCAAGGTGTCGTTGTCCTCTTGTCGTAGCTCAGCCCCGATCGGGACCAGACTACGCAGTCTCTCTCCCGCTCCCCCCACCCTCCCAGAGAACAGGGGGAGATGATATAAGAAAAACGGCTCGAGGTTTGAGATAAGGACAGGGAGAAATCCTTAAAGTTACCGTCACAGGCAAAACAGACTCGACTTGGGGAAAACTATTCATTTATTTCTAAAACTAGCAGGAGAATGAGACAGGGAACAAGATAACCTCCCCCCACCCCTCCCTCTTCCCGGGCTTAACATTATCTCTCCTACCTTCCCCTCCCGAGCGGCACGGGGGGTTGGAAAAGGGAATGGGGGTCGCTGTCAGTTCATCACGCGTTGTTTTACGCCGCTATATCATCGTCAGGGGAAGAACTCCTCACATTCCTCCTCTGCTCCAGCGTGGGGTCCCTCCCACGGGCCACAGTCCTCCGTGAAACTGCTCCGGCGTGGGTCATCTCTTCCACGGGGTGCAGTCCCTCTAGAGCAGCTGTCCCAGCGGGCCCTCCACGGGCCGCAGCCTCCTTCAGGCCTCCACCTGCTCCGGCGTGGGGTCCTCCACGGGCTGCAGGTGGATCTCTGCCCCTCCGTGGACCTCCATGGGCTGCAGGGGGACAACCTGCTCCACCATGGTCGTCACCACGAGTTGCAGAGGAATCTTGGCCAGGAGCCGCATTACTCCTCCCCCTCCTCCTTCACTGACCTTGGCGTCTGCAGCCGTTCCTCACAACAGGCTGGCAGACGCCTCTCAGGATCCTTTTTACATCTTATTCACTTCTCATCTCCTCTCCACTTCTTGCAGCCAGGCCGGGCCGAGTTGGGCCCAGTCGGCTGCCTGGCAAGAGGCCAGAGGGTGAGGCCTGCAAGGCCCACGAGGCTCGCGCTTCCCCCTCTGCACCTCTGCCCCCGCTCAGCTTCTTCACATCTTCTCTCTCCTTTTTTTTTCTGTTTTCCCATTCTTAAATACGTTATCGCAGAGGCGTTATCACGGGACATTCTGCTACCAATTGGCTTGGCCTTGGCCAGCAGCGGGTCCGCCCTAGGCCCGGCCGAGTCCACTGAACAAAGGGGAGCGACTTCTAGCAGTTTCCTACAGAAGCTGCCACCTTAGGCCCCTCTCACGATCAAAACCATGACACCCATGTAGGAAATTTGCTCCTAACGGAGTCTCTGCCTTCTTACGTTATGCCAAGGTCAAAATAACCGAACCCGCTTATGCTGTGAAAAGGGGAGCTGGGTGTTGGAGGGCTTGTAAGAGTGCAGCAAGAAGAGTTGTTTCCTTTTATTTCCTTCCCTCCTTCCTTACGTTCCAGGAGAAGTAGCTGTGAGGTTCCCCCTCGGTGCCCCGATGCGATGCTGCGAAAGGACGTGATAAGAAAACCCGGTGACCCAAGCGTGTTGCTGCGTGGTCCGCGTCTTTCTCCGAAAGTTTTGCATGGGACAAGGAATTGTGGTTCTGTAAGTACTGGCTGACTTTTTTTATGAGGGGTAATGACCCTCGCTGCCTCATTGAGAGTCAGGGGTTGGGTGCCCGCTGCTCCTCTCCTGCCCTGCTGTCCCTGCGACGTACAGAGGGAGCTGCTTTGCTGGTCGCCCCGGGCCTGTGATGGCTGTTGGCATGTATTGTCTGAGCGTGAATCTGAAGCTCTAGAATTACTCTGAGGCCCAGGAGGTGAATTACTTGATACTCCTTTCTCTGCAGGCAGGCTGCAGCTGTGTTTCCTCGCGGCTCCTCTGAGAGGAGCATTTGCTGAGTTGTTTAATGATTGTTGCTGTGCTGAGAACGTGCAGGTTGTAAGGGAAGCACGCCTATGTGTAGCAGAGGTAAAGAACAGAAGAATCATAGAATGGTTAGGGTTGGAAGGGACCTTCAAAGCCCATCCAGTCCAACCCCCTGCAAGGAGCAGGGACATCCCCAACCAGATCAGGTTGCTCAGAGCCTCATCCAGCCTGGCCTTGAACGTTTCCAGGGATGGGGCCTCCACCACCTTTCTGGGCAACCTGCTCCAGTGTTCTACAACTCGCATTGTAAAAAATTTTTTCCTAATATCCAATCTAAATCTACCCCCCTCTATTTTAAAACCATTACCTCTCGTCCTATTGCAACAGGCCCTGCTGAACAGCCTCTCCCCATCCCTCCTGCAGCCCCCTTGAGGTATTGGAAGACCGCTATCAGGTCTCCCCAGAGCCTCCTCTTCTCCAGGCTGAACAGCCCCAACTCTCTCAGCCTGTCCTCATAAGAGAGGTGCTCCAGCCCTTTTATCATCTTCGTGGCCTCCTCTGGACCTTCTCCAACTGGTCCATGTCCTTCTGGTGTTGGGGGCTCCAGAACTGGACGCAGTACTCCAGGTGGGGTCTCACCAGGGCAGAGTAGAGGGGCAGAGTCACCTCCCTCGACCTGCTGGCCACGCTCCTCTTGATGCAGCACAGGATGCGGTTGGCCTTGATGGGTTGTGTTTGTTTTTTTTTTTTTTAAAGAAAATAGTAGTACTCTGATGTTTTAGGATCTTTTTCCAAATGTCATACTCGTGTCATATGTTAGTTGAACATTTGCAACTACGTTGTGTAACTGTAACTTTTACACAAAAGCAACATTCATCTAATAGAAGATTAAAACTCATTTCAAAGCGATGGTGAGATGCACGTTTGTTTTGCGTCACGTGTACAGGACCGGATTCCAGCGTTTACTCTGCTGAACTAGACTTAGTTTTTCAGGACAGCTTATTTCTCTAACTTCGGATCTACTGTTACACAAGATCAGTGACTGTAACAGCCCAGTGACGTTAAATAAATGTGGGGTTGGTGGCTTTGTGAACATCGGGTCCCTTCTGGAGGACTCAATGGGCACCTAGAGAACGTATTACATGGTTGCTTTTGTTCAGAGCTCGATAGAGATTTTTTTATTATTATTATAAATTTGAAGTATCTGCGGAAAATGTCAGGACTTCTATTAAATGCTTTGCAAACAAGCTTCTGTTTTGATTCTTCATTTTTCACTAACACTTACCAACCTGAACCAGTAACCTCTTAAATCAGGACCTGAATGTTTTTGTCACTGGGAATTCTCTCTTCTTTAGGATTTGTAGAAAAGTTTTAATGGGTGTTCATCCCATGTATAATAGTGTTTCATGTCACAGTAGGAAATTTGTGTAACCTGGGATAAACTCCCCTGGCAAACGGGTAATCAACCAACAGGTTTGGCTTTGGTCTAGTTTTCTTTTAAAAAAAAAAAAAAAAATTAAATTAGTTGATACTAAGCTTGATACTAAGTTGGTACTGGGTACTTAATCATCAGAAAGCTGCTGTGGATATTTAGCTGCTCCCGTCAGTGAATTCTGTTTCAAAAAGTTATTCTGGCCTTTTTGCTTCCTGAAGAAGGGAAGAAGTCGTCTAAAAAGAGACTGCATCCGCAAACTTCCTCTTCGTTTACCCTGAAGAAACTCTGAAGTGTTGTTTCTCTGTCACAGTATTACCATAGCGCAGCTGGTAGTTTACGGAATTGCCAATACAGTTGACAATGTCATGTTAAAAAAAAAAATAATATTCTGCTTCTGTTTGCTGCCTCACGCGTGTTATTCGTGGTGGATGCTAGCATCCCTGGCAGGTTCCGTGGGATTGATGGAGAGAAACTGCAGGCGGCTTTACCATGGCTTGCCAGGATGGGCAAACTGGAGGCTTTGCTGACAGCCCAGGAGACGTAGTCAATAATTCTTAACTAAAAAAAAAGTGTTCTTAATGGAAATCTTCAACTGAAAGAGTGGTGGTGTTTTTTTTTCTCATTGGAGTGTAACTTGTGACCCAGCTGTGAACGTTTTGCAGAGCTGCAGTTTTGAGGGAAGGAACAGGGCAGAGCTGCTTTAGAAGGCTTGCCTGGGGAAGCGCGCAACATTTTGCGTGGCACTTGCTCTGTGACATCCCCCACTGACGTCGCTTGCTGCTCCTTACGTAACTCTGGTTCGCAAAACGCATCCCATGCAGATTGTTTCTCACAAGACCTCTGTAAAAATACTATTAAAAAAAAAAAAAACTTGCCACAAAAAAAAAACCACACAACAATTTGCAGGCTTCTAGAGACCACGGTGAATTAATTAGTCTTCTACTCTGGGTGCTTTTGCCTGACCTAAATGAGTCGCAAATTACTGTACCCGCACTCCAGCGTCAGTCCTGTGCCAGCACGCTCGCTGAATAAACCTTCGCGTTGGCGTTTGCGCAGATGGAGGAGGAAGATGAAGAGGCTGATGGTATGGATCTCCCTTCTGGCGGAGCGTGTGGTGTGATTTTCTTAGCTGCTAAGTTTGAAGTTCAAATAATTCAGATTGTCCAAGTAAAGTGGCAGATTTAGATCGTGTCTTTCAAGGGTGCTGTCAGGTAAAATCAAAAGTATTATGAGACATCAGTGCAACTCCTGTGGAACACTTGGCTGCTTGTTTGTCAAAGGTGAGGGGGAAGTTGTAGCTATTTTCATTACGGCTTTTCCTTTCTCCGCAGGTGCATTGACGGCTGACGGAGCGTTGTGTTTCCTTCGTAAGCGGATACGTCGTTCGCACCAGCGGGGTAGGGAATGCTCTGTCACTTGGAAAGCGTTTTGGGGGTTTATATAGAAAGAAATTAAAAAAAAGAAAAATTAAGGAACTCAAAGGAAGTCCCTTTTCTCTTCAAAATGTTCCAAGAAAAGCTTAATCTTTAAAATCCTAACGCTTTTCTGGTCTTGGAATTAAAATTAAGCTATTTCTGTTTTATTAGAAGACCATGTTTGCAGAGTTCTTCTAATGCAATAACTTCGGGGGGGTTTCGCATGTTACGTTGGTGATCACTTTGTATGATTTTTACTTACCTGTTGTGGAAGCGGGCACGGCCGTAGAAACATCGGCCTTTGCTTTTGTTCCCGCAGAGTCTAATTCTGAACAGGTGCCGCTTGGTGCGGGGCCCTGCAAGGCAGCACCAAGGCCGTGAGCGGGGCTGCACGTGCACGGGAAGAACGGACCGCGGCGGTTCGCGCGCTTGCTGACTCAGCGCCTCGTGCTAGGCGCGGGTAGGTACGTGGGCGCAGGGGGCGGGTGCGTTCGCGGGCGTACGGTTATATATTGCGACGTAAATTGAGAGCTGGCTCCACGGCATCCGTGTCTGTGTCTCTCTCCCTGGGATGGGATCCCAGCGGGGGGCGGTTGGTTCGTTGTCGTGTGGCAACAGTTTGGTTTTTTTAAATTAATTTCAGATCGTAGTTTTTTGATTTGACATTGTGATTGTAGTTCACGTTTTGAACCTCTTGACTATAAAGACTTCTCTGTCTTCTTTTCCTTAAGTTATAAAGAACTAGTTGCTTGGAACCTAATAGAGAGTGCTTGTGCTTATTAGCAGGTTTTTCCTTTTTCTGTTAGCTTCTGAAGAAGAATTGCAGGACGGAGCAGAGGATGACATGGCATCAGGAGCAACCTGATCTGGTTGGGGATGTCCCTGCTCCTTGCAGGGGGGTTGGACTGGATGGCCTTTGAAGGTCCCTTCCCACCCAAACCATTCCATGGTTCTAAGACCGTAACCCCCATTCCCTTTTCCCCCCTGTGCCGCTCGGGGGAAGGAGGTAGGGATAATGTTAAGCCTGGGAGAGGGAGGGGCGGGGGGGAGGTTATCTTGTTCTCTTTCTCATTCTCCTGCTTTGGTTTTAGTAATAAATGGTTTTCCCCAAGTCGAGTCTGTTTTGCCCGTAACTTTAAGGATCTCTCCCTGTTCCTATCTCAAACCTTTTTTTCTTATATCATCTCTCCCTGTTCCCTCGGAGGGTGGGGGGAGCGAGAGAGAGACTGCGCAGTCTGGTCCCGATCGGGGCTGAACTGCGACCGTGCCAGTGCCCCCACGGGACCCCTCAAGGGGTGCTGGGGATGAACATCTAGGCCTTGCGCAAGATGCTTGGAGAGGAATCAGATGGAAGGATCCAGAGGATTCAGGGATCGAACAATGTCCATTACGTGCACAATAGCTTTCTGGTTGGTCACACCACGGCCTAGGTGTGACTTGTGCCGTCCATCCCGCGTACTGAACACCTTCCTAACGAGCGCAGCACCCCCAGCCAGCCCACGGCTCGCAGGGGGTCTGTGGGGCAGCGACTAGGGAGGCTGGAGCAAAGAAAACCACACGGGAGAGGGCTTGGAGGCTGCCATGGGCTGCCAGATCTGGCCTGGTGCTCCCCTGGCAGCCCCCACCCCAGTACCGGATTGGCCAGAGACAAACGCGCAAGGCCAGGTTTTAGGGGGTCGCTTCTACCTGATGACGCAATACGGGGGTCACTGTGCTGCTGTGAAATCACAGGTCCCCCCCGGACTGACCCCTCTCTGGCCTTGCAGTCCCTCTGGGCTTCAGCACCGCAACCCCTGGTGTCACTGGGCCATCACCTGTCCTGGATGGCCTCACGTTCCCGACGCCACTGGGGTTAAGGATTTCCCCCCGTCCTTATCTCAAACCTCGAGCCGTTTTTCTTCCATCATCTCCCCCTGTTCTCTCGGAGGGTGAGAGAGAGACTGCGAAATCTGGTCCCGATCGGGGCTGAACTACAACGTGCCACCAGTGACACCAGTGCCCCAGGCCCTGCATCCGCGCCGCCATGCCCACACCGCTGCTGCCGCCTGCTCGCTTTATTGGGCTGCTTCCGGTTGCTCCGGACACCGGGGTCCCGTGGAGGGAGAAGAGCCTGGCTGCCTGGGTCCTCAAAGGGTGGGGGCCTGGGGGGCAGAGCTTTCGGGGGGTGAGGCCAGCCCCAGCAGCCCGCGGGCAGTGGTGAAGAGGTTGAGGGGAGCGGTGCCGTCGGTGATGAGGGTGGACTGCAGCCCCAGGCCCTGCAGCAGCTTCACCTGTGAGGAGAGGGGCAGGGTCCTTCAGCAAGGCCCCGCACTCCCTGCCTCCTGCAGCCATTGCCCCACCCCGCAGGGACCCCACCCCGCGGGGACCCTACCCCATGGGGACCCCACCCCTCGGGGACCCTACCCCATGGGGACCCCACCCCTCGGGGACCCCACCCTATGGGGACCCCACCCCTCGGGGACCCTACCCCATGGGGACCCCACCCCTCGGGGACCCCACCCTATGGGGACCCCACCCCGCGGGGACCAGAGGTGCCACGCCAAGCAAAGCCCCACCCTCCCACGGCGACCCCAGCCAAGCCCTGTCTCTGCCCGCCGCCACCGGCTCCATCTCCTCCGGGTGGCCGCGCCGGCTTCACGCCCCACCCTCTCCAGTTAGCTTCTCCCCCAGCCCACCGCAGGCAGCCCTTGCCCCCCACCTCACCTGGAGCTCAGGCCCAGCCCGGGCGATGTCGCGGATGGTGTCGGGTCCCGGGGCGGCCGCCACCTCCCGCACCTGTGAAGCTTCCACGTCTGCCAGCGCCTGGGCCCGCGCCGCTTCCGCCTCCCCTCGCGCCCGCTGCGCCCGCACCTCCTGCGCGTGCACCCGCTCCAGCCGCGACACCTTCGCCTCCTTGCGGGCAGCGGCACCGTCGGGACAGCACCCCGTCCCCCGCCACCGCGCCTCCCAGCGCGGGCCGCCACCCCAGGGCAGGCCCCGGCCCCTCCCCGCCCCGCGCACCGTCTCTATGGCGATGGCCTCGGCCTTCAGCTTCGCCTGGAGGATGGCGGCTTCGCCCTCGATGCGGGCGGCCTCCGCCCGGGCCTGCGCCTCTGCCCGGGCTGCCCCCGCGCTCTCCACCGCTGCGCTGAAGGCGAAGCAGAGGAAACGGAGTCACGCGCCCAAGCCGCCTGCGTGCCCTGCCCTAGGGATGCAGGGACACGTCACCAGCAGGACAGGGATGTGGCAAAGTGGTGGGGACACAGGGCAGGGGCACAGGAACATATTGGGACATGAAGTAGGGGCACGGGCACACGGTGGTACAGGGCAGGCAGGACATGGTCAGACACAGAGCAGAGACACGGGTGCATCAGGGGTCCCTCAGGGATGTCTTGGGGTCCCTGCGCACCACCTTCAAGACCTTCAGGGGTGCCTACAGGTGTGTCAGGGCCAAATTCTGTTTTCTGGTGAGCACTCATCAGTTCCTATGGAAGCTTAGTGTCCCTCAGAAAGATATCAGAGCTAATGTAGGTGTCTTGGGGTCCCTTGAGACCACCCTCGCAATCTTGGGGGGATGTGTTTGGGTACATCAGGGCCACCTGTGGTTCCTGGGGCCCTCAAGGTCACCTTAGAGACCGCTGGGGACACCTCAAGGGTGCATTAGGATCCCCCAGGGACGCCTTAAGGACTTTCAGAGACACCTCAGGAGTACACTGAGGTCCCTTGGGGCCACCTTTGAGACTTTTTGGGACACCTATGCGTACATGAGTTTTCCTCCCATAGGGCCACCCTTGGGTCCTGGGAGCCACGCTTGGGTCTCTTAGGGCACCTTAGGGTCCCCTGGTGACACAGTAGCAGTAAACCTGTGTCTTAGGGTCCCTCGGGACCACCTTTGACACCTACGGGCTACATTAGGTCCCCAGGAGACACCCTTGGGTGCCCACCTTGACAACGTGCTGCTGGCCCAGCTGGGGCTGCCCATTGGGCCCCACAGGGTCGAGTACCACGCAGTACTGCCGTGGGCCCAGCGTCGTCACCGCCACCTCAGCCACCACCTCCTCGAACACATCTGGGATGTAGGCCTCGCTCTGCGCCTGGGTCACCAGCCACTCCTCACCCGTGCGCCGCACCCGGCCCTGCTCGTCCTCAAAGGTCCGCGTTGCTCGCAGATGCAGAGCTTTCTGCAAGAGATGGACACGCAGGGACGTGACGGGTGTTGGGACACCTGAAGCCGGCCCCAACAGGCCTTGTCAGCCACAGGCGCAGGGAGACAGGGTGATGTGACCCCCAAACCCACCCCAGAAGGACCTCATTGCCTGTGTGTACAGAGGGACAGAGATGGAGCGGATGGACGAGGCACAACCCCCTGGAGGGTCCTTTGTCACCCATGGGTGAAGCAAGGATGGGGATATGCCGTGGGGGGGGGGCTAGAGGACTCTCTGAAAGGTCCTCATCACCTGCGGGTGCAGGTGGGACAGGGATGTGATGGGCTGGGAGTTGATGGTACCCCACATCCATCCCGGAGGGTGCTCGTCACCCATGGGTGCAGGGGAATGGAGACAAGGAACTCTCCAATCAATCCCAAAGAGTTCTTGTCACCCATGAGTGCAGGACAACGGACACGTCCATCCTGGGCGTCCTTATCCCCTGTGGGTGCAGGGGGTGTAGGACCCTCAAATCTATCCCGGGGGTCTTAATCACCCGTCGGTTGGTGCAGCAGGACAAGGGGTCATGGTGGGTTGGAGGGGGACAGGAGGGTTTTCATCATCCACTGAGGCAGGGGGAACAGGGACAGCACAGGTGAAGGGGACAGGACCTTCTGGAGAATCATGGTCACTCATGGGTGCAGGGGCCACAGGAACACAGTGGCTTGGAGGGATACCAAGGCCCCTCTGTGGGGTCCTCATCACCCATGTGTGCAAGAGGTCAGGGTCGTGGTGAATCAGGGGGTGACAGGGCCCTTCACCCATCCTGGAGAGTTCCAGTCACTCATGAGTGCAGGGGAAGAGGGACACAGGACCCCCCAAACCCAGCCCAGAAGGGCCTCACCACCCATGGACACCAAGGAGGTGAGGGTTAGGATGCCCGGTACCTTGTCAGTGAGGATGTAGGCGTCCTCGATGTCCATCACCTCCTCATAGACACCAGGCAGGTAGGCGCCCACCTGCTTCACCAGCCACTCCTCACCTGGGAGCAGGGTGATGGGTGCTGGGGGAGCTGAGGATGCTGGGGTGCTTGTTAGGGGGGGAAGGGACCAGGAGTCCTAGGGGTGTTGGGGTGAGACGTGAGGGTGCTGGGCAAAACGCAGCACGGGGTGCCAGAGAGGTCCTAGGGGTGCTCAGGGTCCTATGGATCTCAAGCGTCCTACAGATCGTGGGGGCAAAGGGTCCTACGGGTGGGATGTCAACCCTGAGGGTGTTGGGAGGTCCTGAGGGTGGGATGGGAGTCCTGGAGGTACTGGTGGTTCTGAGAGTCTGATGGATGCTGGGGGATAAGACGGGGTCCCAGGGGTGCTGTGTGGTGGGATGGGGTTTATGGCGGGGGGTAAGATGGGCAAGTTGGGGATCCCAGGGTGCTGGGGGGATCAGATAGGGATCCTGGGGGCGCTGTGGAGTGGGAGGGGGTTTATAGGGGGTGAGATGAGAGTGTTGGGGATCCCACAGATGCTGTGGGGTGGGAGGGGGTTTACGGGGGATGGGAATGTTAGGGATCCCAGAGGCACCGAGAGATGGGGTAGGAAGGGGGTGCTGGGGGTCCTAGGAGTCCCGGGGGGTGGGATGGGAGTGGTGGAGATCCCAGGGGTGTTGTCAGATGACATGGAGCTGGAGGATGACAGAAGGGTCCCAGAGGTGCTAGGAGAAAAGGGTCCCAAAGGATAAGGGGTGGGGTGGCAAAGGGTGTCCCAGCGGTGCCTTCAGGCAACAGAGGGCTCCCATGGGTGCTAAGGGGGCAGCACCAGTGACACAGGGTGATAGCATGACAGCTGACATCAAGGCCGCTGAACCCGGGAGGCCACCGAGGTGGCACCGGGTGCTACCTGTGACACGGCGGGTCCCGTAGCGGTTGAGGCACTCCTTGCGTGCTCGCAGGCGGATGGCCTGGTTGTGCCCAATGACAGTGGCCTGCAGTGTCTCGGCCACCTCCACCTCCTTGCGGGGGATGTAGGTGCCTGTGGACAGGTGGTACCATCAGCCTTTCAGAGCCCTCCAAAACACCCCCCGTAGCCCTACAGAGACCTGGCTATAAATTTGGGTGGGTCTACAGCCACACAAACCCACCCCCTACCCAACAGCACCCACATTTACTCCACCTGACAGACACAGGGGTGGGATCCATCATCCCGTAGGTCTCCTCCTGTTCCACATCACCTGCCTTTTCCGGTCCTGCCCGATGTAGGAACCAGACCCCCCCCTCAACCCGCGGGTGCTCCCCCGCCCCACGGCACCCACCTCTCGTGATCCTGCCGGATATAGGTGTGGGGCCCAACCTCCACGTGGGTGACGTTGCTGTTGAGGTCCAGCACGTGGACGTAGTGGTAGGGGGGTATGCGGATCACGGGGTCCTCCATGGGGCAGGAGACTTCACCGTGGGGCAGGAGACCTTCCTGGGGTGTAGATGAGCTTGCTGTGGGGCAGAACAGCTTGCTTGTGGGGCGAGAGACCTTGACACGAGGTGGAAAAGCCGGCTATGGGACTGGCGAGGTTGCTGTGGGGCAGAACAGCGGGTGACTGTGGGGCGAGAGACCTTGACACGAGGTGGAAAAGCTGGCTATGGGGCTGGCGAGGTTGCTGTGGGGCAGAAGAGGTTAAGAGATTGCTGTGAGGTGGCTAAGCTCATCGTGGGGCGACGGGGGGGCAGAAGATTTCAGCGTAGGGCTCATGGTGGGCTCGGAGACCTTGCCACAGGGCTGGAAAAGCTTGCCGTGGGGCAGAGAGGGTCGGCGGGGAGAGGCGCAGAAGGCCCCGCCGTGGTGAGAAGAGGGGCTAAGGAAACTTTAATAGATATGGCATTTATTGATTATTGCTGTGCATGCTAATACAAATAGCGTTTGATGCTTTGCTAACTAGCTACTGTAAAAACTACCCGGGGGGGGAAGTCTTGCATTCCCCAACCGAGGGGTCTTGCTTTGTGCTTTGAACTCTTTATCTGAAGTGAGAAGTCCTGCACCTCCCGCACAAGGACAGTCCTGATAAGAACCAAGGGGTCTCCTGCGAGAAGTCCTGCACCTCCCACACAAGGACAGTCCTGATAAGAACCAAGGGGTCTCCTGCGAGAAGTCCTGCACCTCCCGCACAAGGACAGTCCTGATAAGAACCAAGGGGCCTCCTTCAGGAGCCAGCTAAAACTGGCCAAATGACCTCTTGGAACTAATTGTAATACCTAAATGACTTCTTGGAACTAATTGTAATACCTAAATGACCTCTTGGAACTAATTTTAATACGGAGCGGGGATAGCTCATGCATATGTATAGGCGTGTTTTTTTAACTTCATGTGTATGTAACACTTGGTTGTATAAAATTCAAAGTGAGTTGCCACGTAAGGCGCGCACGGTTTTGGTGGGACTACCCCCCTGTGCTGCCCAGCGCTGAATAAGCATACCTACTTTACAGTCTTACAGGTTGTGGAGTCCGTTTTCCGCACGTCAGTGGGGCAGAGGAGCTCACAGCGGGGGCTTGGGGTGCCGCGGGGAAGGGAAAGCTTGCTGTGCGGCAGGCCAGCGTGGGGGGACACCTCACCGTGGGGGAAGGAGACCACCTCCCTGTGGGGCCGGATACTTCCCCCGGCGCAGGAGAACCCGGAAAAACCCTTCGCCCAGGCCCAGGCCCAGCCCTGCGGGCAGGCAGGGCCCAGCCCCAGCGGGGCCCGCCCCGTGCGCCCGGATTTACACCCCCCCCTCCCCGGCCCCCCCGGGGCAGGACCGACCCCCCCAGGGCAGGATCGACCCTCCCAGGGAAGGACCGACCCCACCAGGCCAGGATCGACCCCCCCAGGGGAGGATCGACCCCCCCCAGGGAAGGACCGACCCCCCCAGGGCACGATCGACCCCCCCAGGGCAGGATCGACTCCCCCCCCAGGGAAGGATCGACGCCCCCCAGGGCAGGATCGACCCCCCCAGGGCACGATCGACCCCCCCCAGGGAAGGACCGACCCCCCCAGGGCAGGATCGACCCCCCCCCAGGGAAGGACCGACCCCCCCAGGGCATGATCGACCCCCCCCAGGGCAGGATCGACCCCCCCCCCAGGGAAGGATCGACGCCCCCAGGGCAGGATCGACCCCCCCAGGGCACGATCGACCCCCCCAGGGAAGGACCGACCCCCCCAGGGCAGGATCGACCCCCCCAGGGCAGGATCGACCCCCCCCCAGGGCAGGATCGACCCCCCAGGGTAGGATCGACCCCCCCCCCCCAGGGAAGGATCGACCCCCCCCAGGGCAGGATCGACCCCCCCAGGGCACGATCGACCCCCCCCCAGGGAAGGACCGACCCCCCCCAGGGCAGGACCGACCCCCCCAGGGCAGGACCGACCCCCCCAGGGCAGGATCGACCCTTCGTGGGCACACTTTGCCCGTTCTAGGGCTGTACTACCCCCCTCCAAGGGCTAGGTTCACTCCCCCGCCCAGGGCTGGATGCACCCCCCGCTCACGGTTTGCCCCCCCCCGCCCCCCCCCCGATCCTCACAGGGCCGGGATTTTGGATTTTTTCAGCAGGGCCGGGCGGAGCGGGCGCTGGTGGTGGTGACGTTCCGGCGGGTACGGGAATTTGAGGGATGTGGGGCGCAGCAGCCGGTCGTGTGGGGAGGAGGGGGTGATTTGGGGACTAGGGGGGATGCAGGGGCACTGGGAGCGTGGAAGAGGACTGGAGGGGAGCAATGGGGAGAAGTGAGGGGGTGTGGGAGGGCGCTGGGGACCAGGGAGGTGACATGGAGATTGGCCGGGGGGACACGGGAAGCAGTGAAGGACAGCAGGGGCCGGGGGGTGACGGGGGGATGTGGGGTGAGGACAGTGGGACACAGGAGCGGGGGAGAATGTGAGGATGCAGTGGGGGACAAGATGGGGGACCAGGGGGGTATCTGAGACCCCCTCCCTGACACGTAACTCTCACCCCCTCTGCCACCAGTGCCACCAGTGCCACCCTGCAGCCTGGGTAGGGCCAAATAGGTGTGGGGTTTAGCAGGTGCACTTGTGTCTTCATGGCAGAGGTCGTGGGTAGTGGTGCCCCTGGTGTATCCTCAGGGTGTGGGGGTCTCCAGGTGACAGATCCCCCCCCCCACCACCCCCAAAGGTGGGGCATGTCCCCGGGGTTGGGGTGTTCCCCGCTGACAGATGCCACCTAACGCTGCCCTCCTCTCCGCGGGCCAACCTGCCCAGCACCCTAGTGACGTTGCTGTCCAGGCCCCCACAGCCCCAAGACCGCCTGTCACCGGTGGCACCCGGTCTTCTCCTGTTCCTGCCTGAATATCTGTGTCCTGGGATGGCGGGGAACAGGGCACATGTGTGCCTGGGACCCTTTGAGGCCTAGGTCCTCCAGACATGGGCGGGGGGGAAGGGGCTTGATTTCCTGGACTCCGAGGTCCCCCGGAAACAAGCTGAGAGCGGTCTTCCAGTGCCTCAAGGGGGCTGCAGGAGGGATGGGGAGAGGCTGTTCAGCAGGGCCTGGTGTGACAGGACGAGGGGTAATGGTTTCAAAATAGAAGGAAGCAGATTCAGACTGGACATAAGGAAAACAATTTTTACACGGAGGGTGGTGAAGAACTGAGACAGGGCCACTGCTTCTGATCACAGAACCATGGAATGGTTTGGGTGGGAAGGGACCTTCAAAGCCCATCCAGTCCAACCCCCCAGCCAGGAGCAGGGACATCTCCAACCAGATCAGGTTGCTCAGAGCCTCATCCAGCCTGGCCTTGAATGTTTCCAGAGATGGGGCATCCACCACCTCCTCACTGATACCCTGAGCACGATGTCAGAGGGATGGACCAGCCCTTGGGCTAATTTGGGTAAATTAACCCCAGCTGTTAGCTCGTTAGTTAACTACCCCAGCCATAGGGGCCACCAGCTCCAGTTCCCCTCCCAGCTCAGGCGAATATTAACTCTGTCCTAGCCAGAACCGGGACACTTGCCCTAATCCGCCCTGATTTGGGGAGGGTGGGAAGGGGATCTCCTTTACGGAGACGCCCCAGGCGTGCGAGCTCCCTCAGCCACTCTGCTCATCAGGGCGATGCAGCCGGAGAGGACCCAGGTGTCCAGGCGCCGGCGGAGCAGAGGGGAGCTGGACACAGACACGCGGGCAGAGAGCGGCTTTGCTGAAGGGAGTTTATTGATCGTTAGAGGGAAACGGCCCAGGGCTCCCAGGGGATCGGGTAGGGTCATCCAGCGATGATCATCTCCTCATGTCGCTGGCCGGGGGCAGGACAGGGGTGTCACCGCCAGCTCCAGTCCTGAAAGCCAGTCCAAAATGAGACCCGTCGTGTCCACTGGGACACGAGAGGAGCTTTGTCCCCAGTGTCTCCCTTGCAGAGACCCAGAGAAGGAGACAAGAATTGGAGCTCTCAGTACACCCGGCACTGGACTGGGCTCTGCTGAGATCCACACGGCAGCCAGAGCCGTTACCCCGGGACGCCCGTAAACCCCGCAGAACCCTGCCCAGCCCTCATGGTACTCCTTAGAGTCCGTACGGCACCAGAAGCGCCTGCCCGGCCTGCACGGGGAGCCTGTAGAGCCCCAACGGGTGCAAGGAGAGACATGGGGGCAGCTGTCCAGCTCACCCCGGGACATGGATCGTGGAAGGTCCCCTCTGTTTCCTTCTCCCACACCCAAGTTCTGCCCACCCTCGAGGGTCCAGGGATCCCCCGGGCCCCAGGATTCTTTCTGCGAGTGGAGACACCGCGGTGCTGCTCACCTAGACATGAAGGTGCACAGGCAGGTCTTTGTTAGACACAATTCCAACCAGCTCAGGCTCAGCGGGCTGGGGAGAAAAGGAGGGTTAGGGATACACGTGGGTGTGCTGGGAGGCAGGGACAAGCAATGGGCTCCTTGGGGAAGGTGCATCCAGGGAAAAAATGGGGTACAGGAGCTGGTATGGTGGCGCACGGAAAGCAGCGTGAGTCCTGGGGAAGGACACCCGGGTGTGTGGCTGCGTACGGGGGCATCCTGGCATGCCGAGGGTTCTGGTGGGCTGCGTGAGAATGCAGTGGGGTCCCTGGTGAAGGCTGCCTCCCTAGGGAAGCACTGGGGTGCAGGAGCGGTCTCTCACGGGGAGGTGCGCCGCGGTGTAGTGGGACACACTGGGATTCCCTGGAGTGTCGTGGCCATGGGAGGGGAGGGCTTAGGCTCGGCAGAGCTGATGGTACCCACCTTAGCCCTCTTCAGTCGCAAGACTCCGGCTACCTGCGCCTGTAGAGAAACCATGAGCCCTCACCGGTCACTGGGATGTCCCCGGCTGCAGCAAGGGATGGGAGGACCAGAGTGCCCTCCAGCTCCCCAGACTGGATGCCCCACTACTTACTTCCAGGATTTTCTTTCCGCTTCCTTCCGAGGATGCCTAGGGGAAGGAGAGCAAAGGAGTGGTCTGGATCAGGTCTCGGTAGGGCTGCGGGGCAAACGCGGATGTCTCCAGTCCCTCCCAGGCCCATGGTTTACCCCTGCGCTGAGGCAGAAAATGGAGGGAAATCCCTTCTCCCGCCAGCCCCGTTCCTCCCAGTTTCACCTGGGATACCTGTTCAGGCAGAGAGCAGGGCTGGGGATGGAGACAAGGATAGCGTGGGGAATTTGGGGACTCCAAAGAGGATGGGGGTGGGGAGGACCCACAGTGTCCTCACCGGCCCGTGGGGCGAATTCGCGGACCCCAAATGACTGGGCTGGGATTGTTGAGTGGACAGGACTGCACTGGATGCCAGTGAGGGGTAAAGGAATTCAAGTGGAGGGGATATAGGGAGTTCAGGAGAGGTGATTATTGGTGGGAGCAGAAGGAAGAGGACAAAAATGAGGGGCCTGGGAGAGTGTTTGGGAGTGGGGGTTCAAGGAAGGGTATCTGGGGACCCTGCGGTAGTGGACAGCTTGAAAGGCAGAGGACTGAAGGGAAAGACTGAAGGAAAGGCATTGGGAACAGTCAAAGGGAGGGCATCTGGGGACCGGAGACAGGACAAGGAGGAGCTGCTGGGGACAAGATATCGGAGGGAACCAAGAGGATGGGATGGGGAGGCTCAAAAGGGAGGGATGTGGCAGCGTCAGTACAAGAAACCTGTGGGGGCCATCACAGGAGTTTGCGGTGGACCCTCTCAGGGAGGGGAGAGGTCCAACTGATCACAGAGGATCCTGGTCTCTGGGCACCAGAAATTTAATTGCATGGAAAGAGGGGAACAGATGGAACTGTGGGAGGGAGAAAGCTGCACTGCCCAGGGCTGCGGGTGCACGGGAGCCTGGAGGAGCCCCTTGCTCGCAAAAGGCAGAGGCCAAGCCAAGGGGTTTTGCGCTCACCACTACGGTTTCATTCCACAGGACAGCTGATGTCCTGCAGCCAAGACCCATCCCCAACTTTGAGCCCCTCTCTGTGGCACTGAGGACTCACCTGAGCGTCTTCCGGGGTGCACAGTAAGATGGTGAAGAGCAGGGCCACGCTGAGCACTGCGACCTTCATCTTCCTCTGCGATGTGGTGAGTTCTGGGTGAAGCTGGAGAAGGCGAGGGGCAGATTTATCCCTCCCAGGACTCCTCCTTGCCCCTCCCCACCCCGAGAGCCCCCAGGGCAAAGTCAGGCTTGACGGAGAGATCAGCCCTTGCAACAAGCCCAGCCCCAGCACAGGATCACCCCCGCCTTTGGCGCTGATCTGGCCACCTTCCCCGGCATCAGTCCAGCTTCCTGCACGAGGCGGCTCCACAGGGAAGGGCCCAGGCATCTGCAGGCAGCGGTGGCATCCCACTGCTCCGACACAAAACCACCCTCCAACAGCCCCCCAAAGCCAGATCCCCTCATCTCCCAGTGCCCCTCGCCTCCGGGACTCCCCCACGGATGCTGTCAGCCTCAAACCAGACGTCTCTAAGCAGAATTGTCTCTGAGCCCTCTCCAGCCCCTTGGCAAAATGGGGGGTTGGGACTGACCCCTCTTCCTGGGGCACCAAGGACCCCGGGATTAGGGAACACTGGGAGGTGGGAGGAAAACTGGGAGCACAGGGAAAGGGGACAGCCAGGTGACTGGGATCTTCAGTCACTGGAGACACTGGCAACGGGGAGCCCTGGTGAATGCTGGGCACCAGGAGATGGGGGCTCAGACTGGGGGAAGTGCTGGGGTGGTTGCAGTGCTGCGCTCCAGCCCACCCCACTGCCCTTACACTGCAGGCTGCAGACTGGTCCAGTCTCCAGCCACAGCCTCCTCAGAGCAGAGAGCAGAGGGGAATATCCCCTGCCCTGGCCCTCACTCTGCCGCTGCCCGGGGCCACCGCGCCCTCCCAGACAACATGGGTCTCACTCTGAAGATCTGCCCCCAGACACTGGGTCCCAGTCACCCCATCCCCAGCAAGGCTCTGGCTCCAGTTCTGTCCTTGGCTGGGACTTGGCTACAGCTCACCAAAGGCCCTTCTCCCCACCGAGCGTCCCTTCCACGCCCTCGTCCTTGGCCCAGGCCAGCGCTGTCCCTGATCAGGATGTCACAGGGGGTCACAATGACGCAGGTGCTTGTCCCCAGGCAGCCACTTGGAACTGATTGCGGGGACGGAGCTCCTCTGGCAGGTGGAGGGACGTTTGTCCCGCAGCGCTGATAAAGCCACGTTTGCCCACAGCCTGCGGCACGAGGAGCCCGTTGCACAAGACCGGTGCTTCACAAGAGTGCCCGTCTGGGAGGTGCGCTGAAACAGCCCGGATGCCTCGGCTCCCTCCAGCCCTGGCAGCAGGCAGAGCCCACGGAGGAGGGCAGTGCCGAGGGGACTGGGGAGGAGCAGGTCCCGGGGCATCCTGCACACCCGGGCTCCCTTGTCCTCTGGGGACAGGCTGGAGCCCAGAGGCAGGGGCCGTCCAGAGGAACAGCCCCACAGCTGAGGTGTTGCTCTCCTTTGGGAAAGCCTGGAGCCAGGGTCGTTCTGCAGGAGTGGAGCTTGGAGCAGCCTGGGTGATGGAGCTGTCTCCAGGGTCACTGTGTCCCTTTCCCTCTCTCCCCCTGCTTGCCCTGCAGCTATCCCTGGCTTTCCAGGGTGATGTCCTCTACGGCACCACTGTCTGAAACATCGCCATCCTGGGCGCCCTGGGCATGTGAGGAAGGGGCAGTGTGCGATTGTGTGCAAGTGGTTCAGGTCTCCACTCTGAGCGGGGAGAGCTGCTGGGTAAAGCTGCTGGCCCGGCTCAGACAGGCCGACAAAGACCTTTTCCAGCAATCTGGCATCAATGCACCCGGTCTTTCCAGTCATGACACTCATGATTTGCCATCGCTGCTCTCGTCAAGGGTGCAAGTGCCCCAAACAGCAGAGGGAATAGCTGGTACCTCTCTTAGCAGGGACACATCCGTAATGGAGGTGGGCATCTTTGGGATCAACAAGCTCAGGCACCCCTGTTTCACCTCTTTGTAGATGCCCGCAACTACCAGAAGAGATAGATAATAAGTCAGAAACTTATTTATTTCTGCAAAACGAGAAGACTAGCATTTTTACTGGTGGTGTAAGCTAGCACTGGGAGGAGATAGGGTCAGTAAGGTCTCAATCGGGAGGAGATGCACACGTATTTACTTGTGTCTCTCAGCAGCTGATAGTCAGAAGGAACCACTTTTCACCACCAGCAAATGCACTAGCAGCACTGAGCAACAGCAGCACTGAACACGTTGGACTCACTGGCTACACTGAGTTCATGGGACATCAACGTTATGACAGTAGATCAGATATTCAGCCATGAATACTTCCCACGGTCCTCTGTAAACTCGTCCTCTCTTTATTATGTGCCACAGTAATTCAAGCTGCCACGTCCTACTTCTCAGTCACCGTTCACTTCCAAAACCATCCAGCAGCCCGTGTCACGTGTCTGACAGTAAAAGAGTGGTCTGCTTCAGTCCTTTGGCTCTGAGGCTGTGCGAATAACTTATTTTTATGCGACAGAAGCTGGGAATCAAAGGCTGGTGGTAAAAATCTGGTTTAGGTTTTGAAGTCAGTGGGAGGTTTGCCTGAGTGTCTGTGAATCCAAGGTGTCACTGTTTTTTTTTTTCCATGATGGTACAGACTCCTGTCACAGCTGCAAAGAAATAAAAATACACTGATAAGTGGCTCAGAAGAACTGTAAATGACTCAGCTTCTTCACTGACATTGTATGTCATTTTATAAGGGTTATGGATTTGGTTTTATCTTTATGGAACACTAACTGTGAATAAGAGGTCTGTTGTAGATGGGTTGTGAGAAGACGTAAGATGAATATTTGCTTTGGAAATTGCCTAAAGAGAAGGCAGTCACCTGGAAGATTTTAATTTTGACTACTTCTGCTTTGTCTGTGCTATTTATTAGAGACCTAAGTTACACAGTGTTGAATTATTTACCCTGTATGGTCATCAAGTCCAGTTGTTGACCTAGCACTGCCAAGTGCTCCACTAAACCATGTCCCTAAGCTCCACATCCATATGCCTTTTAAACCTCTCCAGGGATGCTGACCCCACCACTTCCCTGGGCAGCCGTTCCAATGATTGACAACCCTTTCGGCGAGTAAATTTTTCCCAATACCCAATGTAACCACCCTTGGTGCAACTGGAGGTTGTTTCCTCTTGTCCTATAACTTGTTACTTGGAAGAAGAGACCAAAACCCATCTCGCCACAAACTCCTTCCAGGTAGTTGTACAGAACAATAAGGTGTCCGCTCAGCCTCCTTTTCTCCAGTTCCTTCAGCTGCTCCTCATAAGGCTTGTGCTCTAGAACCTTCTCCAGTTTCATTGCTCTTCTTGGGATGCACTCCAGCACCTCAATGTCTGTCTTGTAGTGAGAGGCCCAAAACTGAACACAGTATTCAAGGTGTGGCCTCACCAGTGCTGAGTACAGGGGGACGATTGCTTCCCAAGTCCTGCTGGGCACACTGTTTTTGGTACAAGCCAGGACGCTATTGGCCTTCTTGGCCACCTGGGCATTTGATAGGCACTTAACATATGCCAGCACCCTGGCAATGATGAACTGGATGGACATGGAGGCACCAACTGTGTATGGACCGGCCAGCCAGCTCCAGGAACTGAAAGAGAAGGTCACTTCCTCCCTACAAGCCTGCATCTTAGGTGTGGAGAAACTGTCCCAACTATTGTCCCAGCATTTAAAAGTCATGTCTTCCTCTCTCATGCCAACCAAGATCTCTCCTCTTAAGAGTCAGCCTTCTTCTGCTCAAAGGAAAGGGCACCACGTGCCACCCTATGGTGCTATCTGCATGACCAGGGGGAGGACATGAGGAAGTGGAAATGTGAACCTACCTGGAGACTAGAAGCTCTAGTGCAGGAACGTAGGAAAAAAAACCCAACAAACTGACAAAAGGCATCCACCCAGGAATATTCACAATTGTGTGGTAGCAGCCTGTGAAACCAAAAAGACTTGAAAATATTTAGACAGATGCGCCGTTTCCAGATCCCAGTCTTGAACGATGTGTACATAGTCTGCAGGGGTCCTCGTGTGATCTGACCAGTAACCGGGTTACACGTTGTTCAGTAACTACTGAAAATCAAGTAGTGGAGGCTTCACCGCTTAGTCCGAAGCTGAGTGCACGAGCAGCAGAATTGGTGGCATTAACAAAGACTTTCCAGCTGTCCAGAGAAGAGGCTGTAAATACTCACACCGATTCTAAGTATTCGCTTGGAGTATGCCGTGCCACTGGGCAGGTCTGCAAGCAGCATCGTGAGAGCAAATAGTGAACTGTTAAAAGACTACAATTAGCGAAGAAACTAGTTGTCATTCATCAGTGTGGTGGGTTGACCTTGACTGACTGCCAAGTGCCCACCAAGCCACCCTTACACACGCCCTCCTCAGCAGGACAGGGGGAAGAAATGAAGATGGAAAACTTGTGGGTCGAGACAAAGGCAGCTTAATAAGGAAAAGCAAAGTCTATACGTGGAAGCAAAGGAAACAAAAAAAAATTATTCTCTGCTTCCCAGCAGCAGGAACTGTCCAGCCCCTTCGTGGGAGTCAGGGCCTCAGTTTGCACAGCGGTGGTTTGAGCAGACAAATGCCTTAACAACGAATGCCCCCTTGCCGAGAGTACTGTGGGAGCTGGCAGAGGAGCTTGCCAAGCCACTCTCCATCGTCTATCAGCAGTCCTGGTTAACAGGAGAGGTCCCAGATGACTGGAGGTTTGCCAATGTGATGCACATCTACAAGAAGGTCTGTAAGGAGGATGGAGGATCTGGGGAAGTACAGGCCTGTCAGCGTGAGCTCAGTGGCAGGGAAGATTATGGAGCTGTTCATCTTGAGTGCAATCACCTGGCACATGCAGGACAACCACGGCATCAGGCCCAGCCAGAAGGGGTTCATGAAGCCAGGTCCTGCTTGACCAACCTGATCTCCTTCCATGACCAGGTGACTTGCCTAGTGGATGAGATGCATCCGCGGGTCCTGAGGGAACTGGCGGATGAAGTTGCCAAGCCACTGGCCATCGTATTTGAGAAATCATGGCGGTCTGGTGAGGTCCCTAATGACCGGGATAAGGATAACATAACCCCCATTTTTAAAAAGGAAGAGATGGGCCACTGCAGGCCGGTCAGCCTCACCTCTGTGCCTGGCAAGGTCATGGAGCAGATTCTCCTGGAAACCATGCTAAGGCACATGGAGAGCAAGGAGGTGGTTGGTGACAGCCAACATGGCTTCACCAAGGGCAGATCGTGCTTGACCAATTTGGTGGCCTTCTATGACGGAGTGACGGCATCGGTGGACAAGGGACGAGCAACGGATATCATCTACCTGAACTTGTGCAAGACATTTGACACTATCCTGCATGGCATCCTCTACACTGGAGAGACATGGATTTGATGGATGGATACTTCCCTGCCACAGATGAAACTGAGGAGATATCCCAAATATCGGGTTTCCTTATCCTTTAATTCTGACTATTGGTCCCAATATCCCAGCATCAGAACAACCAGCTGATAAGTTGCTCTCCTGGATGATGGCTGAAATCTTTTTGCATATCTCATAAGTTGACCTCATCTTCCATTGTTCCGTCTCGACTATGGGGGCAGTTGGTACCATGGAGGGCTGGCTCTCTGGTTTGGCCACCCTGTCTGTTTGTATGTCTTTAGATCCAGAGACACTCTCTTCCTCGTGAGGGTGCTGAATAGTGCAGAACAGTGTTCAGTAAGTGTGGGCCAGGCCCCAGTACAGCGCCACAAGCTGTGTCTCTTTGGCATAGTGTCCTGGTTTTGGCTGGGATGGAACTAATATTCCTCTCAGTAGCCAACGTGTTTTGGATTTCGTATGTGACGTATGTTGATGGACACACTGATGTTATAAATTATTGCTAGAGAGACCAAGGGCACATTCCAGCTTCCCAGGTCTCGCTAACGTGCAGGCGCAGGAAGCTGGGAGAGCAGTTGACCCAAACTGGGCAAAGAGAGTATTCCATGCCGTAAACATCATGCTCAGTATAGAAGTGGGGGTTGGCATGGGGAGCATCTCTCTCTCTGTCCTTTGCTTGCTGCTCAGTTTCATTTCCCGTGATCGCTGTTGGGACAGCCTGTATCAGTCATCGGGATGTCAGGTGGTGAGAAATTGTGCATCGTTCTTTTTTTGTATATCTTAGTATCCTGATATTTTGTTACCATTGTCATTTTTCTTTGCTATTCAAGTAAACTGTCTTAATCTCAACCCACTGGTATTCCTTTCTTCCTAGTTGTCTACCCCCTCCCCCCCCCCGCTGCAGGGTGGGAGAGAGAGCAAGCAGCTGAGCGGTGACTAGGGCTAAACCACAGCATCCAGCCAGGGCCAGGGCACCCTTTTTTCAAATGTTCTGTCACTCCGTCAGGATCCTGCACTTGTTCGGGTTGAAGTCCCAGACCATCAATGGTGACAACCATTATCTGCCTCTGTTCTCCCATATGTCTTGCCACACATAACCACACCGCCTTGGAGCATGAGTGATAATCCTAAATAGTTGGTTAACTTTAGAAAAAAAGCTAAAAAAATATTATTGAGAAGCATTGGTTACCCAATGGTGCTGAGGATCCCAAAGAGCTATTGTAATCAGGGAGAAAATATCTGCCACTCAGGAGGTAGTGAAGGTGACATTCTGTGTTTCCTCCACCAAAAAGCTTTCAGAGAAGAAAAGGTGAAAAGTGTAATTGTTAATTGTCTCCGTGAGGTGGTTCCCAAAGCGGAGTAACGCCGTAAGAGCAGAGCTCCAATACCAGATCAAGCTCAAGGCCGGTGCTTTTATAGTATATCTCCGAGGCAAGGCACCACGAACTGCTACACGGCACAGCAAACTGCGAAAGCCAAAACCAGTCTTTAACATGTACAACAAAACAGGGAGCATCGCAAAGATCACATAAACTCATGTCAAGAGCAGATAAGTCGATATAATGACCAGCAACTGTTAAACAGATGTAAAAATAGTAAGTTTCCTCTAATACGCTCTGGTCAAATCTGTTGTTAACTCTATCCCAGCCAAAAGCGGTACAGCAGGACACAGATCACCTGCTGAGTGCTATCCTTCCCCTCCACTCTCTGCAGGTACTAAGGGAACTGGAGGGTACTGGGAGATGGGAAACAAGATGAAATCATGGGGACCACAGAGCCCTCACTGTCTGTCCCCAGTGACGTGTTTGCCTGTGCTGCAGAGTAGCCTCTCCCCTCTTCTTCCAGTACTTCAAGGGGGCCTACAGGAAAGATGGGGAGAGGCTGTTCAGTAGGGCCTGTTGTGACAGGACAAGGAGTAATGGTTTTAAAATAGAGGGGGGTAGATTTAGATTGGATATTAGGAAAATTTTTTTTACACTGAGAGTTGTAGAACACTGGCCCAGGGTGCCCAGAGAGGGTGGAGGCCCCATCCCTGGAAACGTTCAAGGTCAGGCTGGATGAGGCTCTGAGCAACCTGATCTGGTCGTGGATGTCCCTGCTCCTTGCAGGGGGGTTGGACGAGATGACCTTTGAAGGTCCCTTCCAACCCAAACCATTCTATGATTCTGTGATTCTTCTACCTCCCCATCCCTTACACTCCCCTTTCATGCCTGCCTCTGTTGGTGTCCCTCTCACTCCCTGCCTCCATCCCCGAGTTTCCTGCAATGGGGCAGGGGAAGACGCATCTCCAAACGGTACAGGGGAGAGCTGGGGCGATTGCTTAGGCTCCAACTCTATATACGTATGCAAGACGAACAGGTAAACTAAGCGTTTCCACCAAAGAAGAAGTAGTACATGCTCTTTTATTTTTCTCCCATTTCACCTGTAAAACAACGGGATATCTCATCGCAGGTCAAAGCCTGAGAAGAACAACCGTGCTAAAACTTTATGTGGAAAATAACTGTGGTAAAAATTCCACTGCCTCACAGAGGTGATTGCAGGAAAACCGAGAAACCATCGGGAGTACTCTCAGCCCTGCTGGAACAACGCGGAGGAGGACAGCACGAGTAGGATTAGCTACACTTTAGATCAACCTCGCAAAGTCTCTTGTCCATCTCTTTGTCAAAATGGCAAACTCATGACATTTTACTCTTTCAGTGCACTACTGTTACAAAACCACGAGCGTTTAAACACCATTAAACCAGCAGGTGGGTTTTCCTGAAGGGCACCTTTAATGTTCAGTGGCCATCAAATGTCGTTCACCTGATTGGCATTTATCTCAAAAGCAACCATGACATCTCCTAAGTCAATGTTCCTAAATTATGATGGTGCATGCAACTCATCAATTCTTTTCAAAATATCTTCAGGACTCAAATAATGTCACAGTACAGTTAAATATGACAAAGAGTTCAACACTGTGTAACTTAGCTATCTAATTAATAACACACAAAGTGGAAGCAGTCAAAATTAAAATCTTCCAGATGACTGCTGCCCTTCAGGCACTTTACAAAGCAAATATTCAACTGAATTGCCTTAAATCTTTTCACAGCTGATGCACAACAGAGCTCTTATCCATAGTTAGTGTCCCGTAAAGATCCATATCCGTAATCCTTAAGAATGACATAGAAGGTCAGTGAAGAGTCTGAGCCATTTACAGTTCTCAGGAACCACTTACCAGTGTATTTTGATTTATCCCTTTTCATGTCGATAAAATCAAACAGATCTTTCTTTGAAGTCGCAACAGGAGCCACTGTCATCATGAAAACAAAACCAGTGACACCTTGTTTTCATTGAAACTCAGGAAAACCTCCCACTGCAACGTCTGTGAAGGGCCCTCATCGGTTTCTTGCCTTTGTGCCCCCACATTCCTCACTTTTGGACCTCCCTCCTTTTGCTCCTCTCAGAACTCTTTCTTCTGTTCCCACCAGCCACTTCAATTGAAGTCCTTGTATTCCTTCCGCTTGAATTCCTTTACCCTTCACTAGCATCCCACACAGTCCTGTCCAATCAGCACCCCCTAGCCCAGTCCCTTTGGGTCTGCAAATTCATCCCAGTGTCCTGTCTTGGTGTCTTCCCCACCCCCGTCCTCTTTGGAGTCTCCAAATTTCCCATGCTATCTTTGTCTCCATCCCCACCCTGGGCCCTGCCTGAATGGATACCCCAGGTGAAACTTGGAGGGATGGGGTTAGTGGGAGAAGAAGGATGTTTCCCCCTCAGGCCACAGGGAAGCCATAAGCTTGCGGGGGCTGGAGAAACCTGTGCCTTGCCCGTAGCCCACATTAAGGTTCAATCCAGATCACCTCTTTGTTCTTCTTCCCTAAGCATCCTTGGAAAGATGTGGGAGTTATAGCCAAGATGTAAGTAGTGGGGTGGACGTTCTTCCATGACTTGAAACTTGGGTAGATGGGCATTGACATGACGTACTTTTACAACCAGATTCTCTAACCGGGCAGCAATATCTTGCCACAATGTACCAGCCCAGATGGTTTTGCCTCTGGGCTGCCAGTTGCTCTGCTTCCACGGCTGTAACCACCCCCACGGAGCATTTGCCACCATCCATGAATGAGTGTAGAGACAGAGCACCGGCCATGTTTCCCTTTCAGCAAGATCTAAAGCCAGCTGGATGGCCTTCACCTCTGCAAACTGACTTGATTCACCTTGGCCTTCAGTGGCTTCTGCGACGCAGGACTCCACAGAGCAGCTTTCCACTTTCAGTGTTTTCCTACAATGCAACAGGACCCATCAGTGAACAGGGCACACAGCTTCTAATTTTCTGGTAGACTATTACACAGTGGAGCCTCTTCAGCACAAGTCACCTCTTCCTCTGGTGACATTCCAAAATCTTTGCCTTCCGACCAGTCCATGATCAGTTCTGAGATCCCTGGGTGACTGAGGTTTCCTATTTGAGCCCAATGTGTGATCAGTGTGACCCATTTACTCCACGTAGCATCAGTTGCCTGATATGTAGAGGGGACCTTCCCTTTGACCATCCAGCCCAGTACTGCCAGTTGTGGTGCCAGGAGGAGCTGTGCTTCTGTACCAACCACTTCCGAAGCAGCTCAAACTCCTTCGTATGCTGCAGTATCTCTTTTTCAGTTGGAGTATAGCAGGCCTCGGAACTTCTATATCCCCGGCTCCAAAACCAGAGAGGTCAACCTTGAGTCTCTCCTGGTGCTTTCTGCCAGAGACACCACGTAGGGCCATTTTCCCCGGCTGCGGTGTAGAGCACATTTTTAACACCTTGTCCTGTCTGGATTGGCCCAAGGGCTACTGCATGAACAATCTCCCATTTAATCTGTTCAAAGGCTTGTCGTTGCTCAGGGACCCATTTAAAATTGTTCCATGCTATATGAAGCCATGGGGACACCTGTGCTCGCCCTGATCTCTGCGCGATCTCTGCCCCTGCCTCTGGGCTCCAGCCTGTCCCCAGAGGACAAGGGAGCCCGGGTGTGCAGGATGCCCCGGGACCTGCTCCTCCCCAGTCCCCTCGGCACTGCCCTCCTCCGTGGGCTCTGCCTGCTGCCAGGGCTGGAGGGAGCCGAGGCATCCGGGCTGTTTCAGCGCACCTCCCAGACGGGCACTCTTGTGAAGCACCGGTCTTGTGCAACGGGCTCCTCGTGCCGCAGGCTGTGGGCAAACGTGGCTTTATCAGCGCTGCGGGACAAACGTCCCTCCACCTGCCAGAGGAGCTCCGTCCCCGCAATCAGTTCCAAGTGGCTGCCTGGGGACAAGCACCTGCGTCATTGTGACCCCCTGTGACATCCTGATCAGGGACAGCGCTGGCCTGGGCCAAGGACGAGGGCGTGGAAGGGACGCTCGGTGGGGAGAAGGGCCTTTGGTGAGCTGTAGCCAAGTCCCAGCCAAGGACAGAACTGGAGCCAGAGCCTTGCTGGGGATGGGGTGACTGGGACCCAGTGTCTGGGGGCAGATCTTCAGAGTGAGACCCATGTTGTCTGGGAGGGCGCGGTGGCCCCGGGCAGCGGCAGAGTGAGGGCCAGGGCAGGGGATATTCCCCTCTGCTCTCTGCTCTGAGGAGGCTGTGGCTGGAGACTGGACCAGTCTGCAGCCTGCAGTGTAAGGGCAGTGGGGTGGGCTGGAGCGCAGCACTGCAACCACCCCAGCACTTCCCCCAGTCTGAGCCCCCATCTCCTGGTGCCCAGCATTCACCAGGGCTCCCCGTTGCCAGTGTCTCCAGTGACTGAAGATCCCAGTCACCTGGCTGTCCCCTTTCCCTGTGCTCCCAGTTTTCCTCCCACCTCCCAGTGTTCCCTAATCCCGGGGTCCTTGGTGCCCCAGGAAGAGGGGTCAGTCCCAACCCCCCATTTTGCCAAGGGGCTGGAGAGGGCTCAGAGACAATTCTGCTTAGAGACGTCTGGTTTGAGGCTGACAGCATCCGTGGGGGAGTCCCGGAAGGAAAGACTGGCCGGGAGGCGAGCAGCACTGGGAGATGGCAGTGCTGGGAGGCGAGGGGCACTGGGAGATGAGGGGATCTGGCTTTGGGGGGCTGTTGGAGGGTGGTTTTGTGTCGGAGCAGTGGGATGCCACCGCTGCCTGCAGATGCCTGGGCCCTTCCCTGTGGAGCCGCCTCGTGCAGGAAGCTGGACTGATGCCGGGGAAGGTGGCCAGATCAGCGCCAAAGGCGGGGGTGATCCTGTGCTGGGGCTGGGCTTGTTGCAAGGGCTGATCTCTCCGTCAAGCCTGACTTTGCCCTGGGGGCTCTCGGGGTGGGGAGGGGCAAGGAGGAGTCCTGGGAGGGATAAATCTGCCCCTCGCCTTCTCCAGCTTCACCCAGAACTCACCACATCGCAGAGGAAGATGAAGGTCGCAGTGCTCAGCGTGGCCCTGCTCTTCACCATCTTACTGTGCACCCCGGAAGACGCTCAGGTGAGTCCTCAGTGCCACAGAGAGGGGCTCAAAGTTGGGGATGGGTCTTGGCTGCAGGACATCAGCTGTCCTGTGGAATGAAACCGTAGTGGTGAGCGCAAAACCCCTTGGCTTGGCCTCTGCCTTTTGCGAGCAAGGGGCTCCTCCAGGCTCCCGTGCACCCGCAGCCCTGGGCAGTGCAGCTTTCTCCCTCCCACAGTTCCATCTGTTCCCCTCTTTCCATGCAATTAAATTTCTGGTGCCCAGAGACCAGGATCCTCTGTGATCAGTTGGACCTCTCCCCTCCCTGAGAGGGTCCACCGCAAACTCCTGTGATGGCCCCCACAGGTTTCTTGTACTGACGCTGCCACATCCCTCCCTTTTGAGCCTCCCCATCCCATCCTCTTGGTTCCCTCCGATATCTTGTCCCCAGCAGCTCCTCCTTGTCCTGTCTCCGGTCCCCAGATGCCCTCCCTTTGACTGTTCCCAATGCCTTTCCTTCAGTCTTTCCCTTCAGTCCTCTGCCTTTCAAGCTGTCCACTACCGCAGGGTCCCCAGATACCCTTCCTTGAACCCCCACTCCCAAACACTCTCCCAGGCCCCTCATTTTTGTCCTCTTCCTTCTGCTCCCACCAATAATCACCTCTCCTGAACTCCCTATATCCCCTCCACTTGAATTCCTTTACCCCTCACTGGCATCCAGTGCAGTCCTGTCCACTCAACAATCCCAGCCCAGTCATTTGGGGTCCGCGAATTCGCCCCACGGGCCGGTGAGGACACTGTGGGTCCTCCCCACCCCCATCCTCTTTGGAGTCCCCAAATTCCCCACGCTATCCTTGTCTCCATCCCCAGCCCTGCTCTCTGCCTGAACAGGTATCCCAGGTGAAACTGGGAGGAACGGGGCTGGCGGGAGAAGGGATTTCCCTCCATTTTCTGCCTCAGCGCAGGGGTAAACCATGGGCCTGGGAGGGACTGGAGACATCCGCGTTTGCCCCGCAGCCCTACCGAGACCTGATCCAGACCACTCCTTTGCTCTCCTTCCCCTAGGCATCCTCGGAAGGAAGCGGAAAGAAAATCCTGGAAGTAAGTAGTGGGGCATCCAGTCTGGGGAGCTGGAGGGCACTCTGGTCCTCCCATCCCTTGCTGCAGCCGGGGACATCCCAGTGACCGGTGAGGGCTCATGGTTTCTCTACAGGCGCAGGTAGCCGGAGTCTTGCGACTGAAGAGGGCTAAGGTGGGTACCATCAGCTCTGCCGAGCCTAAGCCCTCCCCTCCCATGGCCACGACACTCCAGGGAATCCCAGTGTGTCCCACTACACTGCGGCGCACCTCCCCGTGAGAGACCGCTCCTGCACCCCAGTGCTTCCCTAGGGAGGCAGCCTTCACCAGGGACCCCACTGCATTCTCACGCAGCCCACCAGAACCCTCGGCATGCCAGGATGCCCCCGTACGCAGCCACACACCCGGGTGTCCTTCCCCAGGACTCACGCTGCTTTCCGTGCGCCACCATACCAGCTCCTGTACCCCATTTTTTCCCTGGATGCACCTTCCCCAAGGAGCCCATTGCTTGTCCCTGCCTCCCAGCACACCCACGTGTATCCCTAACCCTCCTTTTCTCCCCAGCCCGCTGAGCCTGAGCTGGTTGGAATTGTGTCTAACAAAGACCTGCCTGTGCACCTTCATGTCTAGGTGAGCAGCACCGCGGTGTCTCCACTCGCAGAAAGAATCCTGGGGCCCGGGGGATCCCTGGACCCTCGAGGGTGGGCAGAACTTGGGTGTGGGAGAGGGAAACAGAGGGGACCTTCCACGATCCATGTCCCGGGGTGAGCTGGACAGCTGCCCCCATGTCTCTCCTTGCACCCGTTGGGGCTCTACAGGCTCCCCGTGCAGGCCGGGCAGGCGCTTCTGGTGCCGTACGGACTCTAAGGAGCACCATGAGGGCTGGGCAGGGTTCTGCGGGGTTTACGGGCGTCCCGGGGTAACGGCTCTGGCTGCCGTGTGGATCTCAGCAGAGCCCAGTCCAGTGCCGGGTGTACTGAGAGCTCCAATTCTTGTCTCCTTCTCTGGGTCTCTGCAAGGGAGACGCTGGGGACAAAGCTCCTCTCGTGTCCCAGTGGACACGACGGGTCTCATTTTGGACTGGCTTTCAGGACTGGAGCTGGCGGTGACACCCCTGTCCTGCCCCCGGCCAGCGACATGAGGAGATGATCATCGCTGGATGACCCTACCCGATCCCCTGGGAGCCCTGGGCCGTTTCCCTCTAACGATCAATAAACTCCCTTCAGCAAAGCCGCTCTCTGCCCGCGTGTCTGTGTCCAGCTCCCCTCTGCTCCGCCGGCGCCTGGACACCTGGGTCCTCTCCGGCTGCATCGCCCTGATGAGCAGAGTGGCTGAGGGAGCTCGCACGCCTGGGGCGTCTCCGTAAAGGAGATCCCCTTCCCACCCTCCCCAAATCAGGGCGGATTAGGGCAAGTGTCCCGGTTCTGGCTAGGACAGAGTTAATATTCACCTGAGCTGGGAGGGGAACTGGAGCTGGTGGCCCCTATGGCTGGGGTAGTTAACTAACGAGCTAACAGCTGGGGTTAATTTACCCAAATTAGCCCAAGGGCTGGTCCATCCCTCTGACATCATGCTCAGGGTATCAGTGAGGGGGATGCTGAGGGGAGCCTCCTGCTACTTGGGCGAAACCGGGTGTGGAGATTTGTGAGCACCACGCTGTCAGGGACTGATGGCGGCATGGCTGGGTCGGTGAAGCCCGTGCCCGGCACCTCCGATGCCATCGGCAGCTGGAAAGGAACCTCCCTGTGGGAGAAATGAAGGGCAGTGTGGTGGGGTGAGATGCTGGCAGGCAGAGCTGGGCAGGGGGTTACCCAGAGGGCAGGAGCACCATGAGGAGTGGGAGTCTGGCTGCTGTACTTGCCATGGGAGGTGGTCAGTGCGGGGTTTCTCTGGGGCAAGGAGCGTTCTGGAGGGTCCGTTCCGATGGGGATCATTCTGCCAGCACCTCCTTCCGCCAGTCTGGAGGTGGTTTGATTTTTCTTACCACAACAACTTCCCATCTCCATGATTTCCCATCCTGCTGTCTCATAAGACTTCTTCTCCAGACACTTCACCACCTCCATTGCCCTTCTCTGGACACTCTCCACCAGCTCAACCTCCTTCCTGAACCGAGGGGCCCGAAGTTGAACACAGTATTCGAGGTGCGGCCTCAGCAGTGCCAAATCCCGGGGGACGGTGGCTTCCCTGTGCCTGCTACCAAGTGATCTCCTCTAAGGCTGCATTCTCTCTGCTCTGAGCAGATAAGGTCACCTTCAGGTCAATTTAAAAAAAAACAAAGCAGCCTGAAGACCCGTTTGTTTTGGGAGCTGCTGGCAGGCAGCGTGCTGGGAGCCGGGCGCTGCTGCCTGCCATGGAGCCTGCGCACCCTCATCCCGCAAGAAGAGCATTCAGCGGGGGTCTGTCAGGGTTGTCCGATTCCGGCTTCGGCCCTCCCTCCCCCTGCTTCCCACTTGGAACCCCCTGTGTCACCCTTCCTGTCAGGCCACCCCACCCAGCACATGTCACAGTGACTCTGTGCCGAGGGCACCGCGGGCAACGGGGGTATTGCGCCGGCGGCTGGGCTGGTGGCGACGAGCCCTCGGTTCTTGCAGCTGCCATGTGCCACTGGCAGCGATGGCTTTGCTCCCTCTCCTCATCCTGCTGGCCTTGCTGCAGCCTGTGAGCGGCGCGTGGGACAGCTGTGGGTAAGTGGCCCAAGGCTCTGGAAGGGAGCTCGGACAACCCTGATGGGGTATGCTGGAGGGTGCCCGCTTGTCCTCTGTGGCCATGCCACAGCTTGCCGAACCCCATCTGGGAGCCCCAGTTCCTTGCCAGCACCCAGGCTGCTGGCACAACTCCTCCACGGGGACAAAGCAGAAACAGGGCTGGATGGACAACCCTGCTCCTGCTGCCCACGTGACGGGGAGGGAAGACGGCTGACCTTCGGCCTGAGCAGCAGCAAGCCATCAAGCAGGGCACTCAAGAGCTGCTGCTTGCAGAGGGACCTGCGGGCTCCGGCCCATGGCTTCACCACCTTACGGCACCTCACGCATCGTGGGTGGCAGAGACGCCTATCCAGGGGCCTGGCCCTGGATCGTCAGCATCCAGGATCCCTGGAAAGCAGGCACGGGGCACATATGTGGAGGGTCCCTCATCAGCCCAAAGTGGGTCCTCACAGCGGCCCACTGCTTCGTCAAGGCCAGGTAAGGCGGAGCAGGGAACGGGGACAGCCGCACGACGCTAGCAGGCGCCCTGTCCACGGCACCACGTGCTGCTCCCGCCCCTGCAGTACGCCCAGGACCTGGGCACTCCGAAGCCCAGTGGGGAGACTGCTGAGGAAAAGCCTGGGCTGGTGCCACTGCTCCCTAGCAGCCTCCAGTGGGACATTCCTTGAGCCTAAGGCGTGCCGGGGCAGCAACTGCCTCCGTTGTGCTGCTTTCCCCTCTCCCTTGTGAAGCAGAAGGCAGGCAGCTGCTGGGCTGCTGCAGTATGTACACGGCTCCCTCCCTCTGACCCCCCTCTCCCTCTGCCTTCCAGGAACATCACCACGTGGCGCTTGGTGGTGGGTGCCACCTGGCTGACTCGTCTGGGTCCCGAGGCCCAAGTGCGCCATATCAAGCAGCTGATGGTTCACAAGTATTACTATAGGCCGACGAAAAGGAACGACATCGCTGTGCTGGAGCTGGACCAGCCGGTCCAGTGCAGCTTCTACGTACAGCTTGCCTGTGTTCCGGATGCCTCGCTGATGGTGTCAGAGCTGACAACCTGCTACGTCAGCGGTTGGGGTGCCACAGCTGCAAGATGTGAGTTCCCAAAAAGCACTGGTGCAAGCTGGGCGCACTGGGGAGATGGGTCAGGCTTCCTGAGAGCAGAGGGGAAAACCAGAGCCAGGCTGCGGGGACGGAGGCCTGGAGAGAGATGGGCCTGTCCCGTTACCCAGAGCAAGATGGCTACAATTCCCTTGGGATGCAAAGCCGAGGCCTAGGGAAGGGGTTCTCCAGCCAGGGACAGGGGAGGAGAACTGACGCGGAGCTGCTGGGTGTTAATTCCTTTCTGTGCTCACAGCTGGAGTAGGACCTGCTGTCCTGCAGGAGGTCCAGGTCCACCTCATTGACGTCAACGTCTGCAACAGCAGCGGCTGGTACGGAGGGGCCATCCACAGCCACAACTTGTGTGCTGGCTCTCCGGAGGGTGGCATTGACACCTGCCAGGTAGAAGAGTGCTACAGGTCGACATTGCCCCGGCAGTGCAGGCAGCCCCATTGCAACCGCCCCAAACAGACACCAGCGCCCGCTTTGCCTGGCGAGTCGCCCTCCTGCCGCTGGGTTCCCCCCCGCGCGGGGGTTGCAGCTCGGCTCCCCTTCCCCATCGGCAGGTCCTTGCCCAGTGCCCTCCTTGCCCCAGAGGCCTGGGACTCTGGCAGGTGCTGCAAGAGAGGAGCCAACCCTGCTGCTGGCAGAGGCCACCCAACGCCACCTGAACCCTCTCTCCTGCACTGCAGGGTGACAGCGGTGGTCCTCTCGTATGCAAGGATAACGAGGCCGACTACTTCTGGCTTGTCGGAGTGACCAGCTGGGGGACAGGCTGTGCCAGAGCACGTTGGTCGGGGATCTACATCTCCAGTCAGCACTTTTATGATTGGATCCTGGCACAGATGGGAGCGGGCCCAGCAGCGACGACGACTACGGCGCCGCAGCCAGCCTTCACCTCGGCCCCCTTTCAGAGGCTGAGGCCGATACCAACAGACGTGGGCACATTCACGGCCTGTCCATTTCCACTCCGGAAGCTGGTGACATTCTTCAATCTGCTGCAGGAGCTTCTGCATTTCCTCGGGGGAAAAAATGCTTGAGCAGCAGGATGAAGGGGGCCCGGCGCACGCTGCTACGGACCACGACCTTTTCCTTCTGGGGCAACGCCTGCTAATCCAGAGGCAGCCTCCGTCCCCAAGGCCTGCTCTGTCCTGCCCATGCTCCTCGGAGTGCACACCATTGCTGGAGCTGATTTTTGTCCTTGAAATAAATTTGCCAGTTTTCACAGCTAACCGTGTGTGGTGGTTTGGCCCGAGTCACCACAACGTTTCTCACTCACCCTCCCCCTCCCCAGCGGGACGGGGGAGAGAAATTGGGAAGAAAGGAAAACTCGTGGTGAGATAAAACCAGTTTACTAAAATAGCAAAGGAAAACTACAAAAATGGCAGAATATAAGGATATCGATATCTACAAAATATACAAAATGAAGAATGTACGATTTCTCACCACCCGATGTCCGAATGACCGACGCAGCCCGTCCTCAGCAGCAATCACAGGAACGACACCAAGCAGCAAGCAAAGCGGGGAGAGCAAGCTAGCAAGGGAGAGGGAACGATGCCAGCAAGCAAAAGAGAAGAAAAGGATGCCAAGGGTGCCCGAATGGGTGCCAGAATGGAAAAGATGCCCCCTCCCACGGGCAACCCCCACTTCTATAGTGAGCATGACGTTTATGGCATGGAACGCTCTCTTTGGCCAGTTTGGATCAATTGTTCTGTCTGTCTTTCGCCCAGCTTCCTGCATCTGCACATTAACGAGAGTTTAACGAGACTTGGCAAGCCAGACAGTGTCCTTGGTCTCATTAACAACAACTCGTATCATCAGAATGTTTTTATCAACATTCTTCACACATGAAATCCAAAACACACCGGCTACTGAGAGAAGAATTAACTCCACCCCTGCCAAAGCCAGGACACCATGCGTCCTCACAATTCGGTCTCCTGAATTGGATTCAAGAATTCAAGATGTCCATCTTGAATCTCCCCAGCAATGGGGACAAGGAGGGACAGGGGTGAAGGCAGGGCCCTACTGGGGACAGGGCACCTGTGGATGGGGTGATGCTGGGGACAGGGATGGGGGCAGGGACAGGATACCCTTAGGGAAAGTCACAGGGAGAAGGGTGGGGACAAGGCACCTGCAGGGACAGGGACGAGAACAGGAGAGTGACTGGAACAGGGATGGGGACAGTGGTGGGGACAGGAGAGTGACGGGAGCACCTACAGGGATAATGCTGGAGCGAGGGATGAGGTCAGGGATGCAGACGGGACGTCTGTGAGGACAGTGACGAGGACATTGGCTTAAATGATCCAAGGAGAGGGAGCAGAGGAAAGCAACGTACGGCTGCAGGAGTGTTGCTTTGGCAACGTACCCATCCTCCTCGGCCTGCTCCCTGCCTCCCGGACAAAGGCACTTGTGGGCACTGCAGCGGACGTGTCTCTGATAGACCGGGTTGAATGCTTGGTCACTCTCCCACGACGGTGGTCTGCTGGAGAAGGAAGGGAAAAGTGTTGAGCGCCCGCTGCCCCAGCATCAGGCAGATCCAGATTGTCCCTGCTCTCCTGCTCCCTCCCTGCGTCCAGCTCTTCCGTGAAGGACAAGAGTCAGGGGGCAGTAGAAGGCCAGGCCCGCCGGGGCAGTCCCGAGCCTGGCAGCACGCTTGTGCCCGACATCTTGTGAGTCGGGAAGAGAAGAACCCACCTCTCGGAGATTCGAATCCCCATGGTGAGCATCTCCGCCACAAACTGATCTTTGTCTTGGCAATGGAAGCAGCGGAAGCAGGTGCCAGCGTGGATAGCCTGTTTCTGGATGCAGTTCCTGTGGAACCAGGCGTGCTGGCATACTGGGCACACCATGGTGCGGTAGGATATTTTGTCTTCCAGGAGGTCCAGGCAGAAGATGCAGATGCTGTCCTGCTCTGGCCTGGCCTGCAGTGCCTGCTTTGGGCGGTGCTTCCAGCAGAAGGACCTGGGAAGGGAAGATGGAAGGGATGGCCGAGGTGAGAAGTGCCGAGTCCTTCCCCAGCGATGGTGAGGAGGGCAGGGGAGGTGTGAAGGAGCCCCAGGCCCTGTCTGGGCTCTGGGTCTGGCTGTGGTAGGCTGCTGGGAAGTGTCCCCTTGGATTCCTCGCTTCCTGGCAAGAGGGGACTCGAAGACAAGGAGGCTCCTGCACCAGGGCCAGCAGCCCGTTACCTGTACAGCCCGAAGAACTGGGTGACACATTCACCCTTGGAGGCACAAGGGAGATGGAAGCTGCGGTAACACCCCAGCTCCCCGCAGGTGATGGCGGCGCCCATCTCACCGCAAACGAAGCAGCGCTGGAAAGAGCAGAGCAGACCCCCACTTCAGCAGTAGGCTCAGGGCTTGCGTGGCCAGCCCCATGCCTCTGGGCAGGGTGCAGATCATGGGCACTGCCAGCTCACGCCCCACAGATCTACCCGGCACACAGGCCTGCTCTTCGGAGCAGCCGTTTGTCCCAGAGTTGGTGGAAGGGGTTGGGATTTCTTTATTGGGCTCCAAGAGGAGCTCTGACAAGGCTTTTCTGGCACAAACCTCCCCGTTCTTGGCAGGTCCTCACCTTCTGGGCTGCCTCCTGGATTGCGCGTCTGGTATCCTCAACAAGAAAGTCGTTCCTGGTCTCTGGCAGAAAAAGCCCACTGGCAAGAAACTGCAGAGTGGAGAAGGCTGGGAGCTCGTTAGGTCAGCAAGGAAGGGACCATCCCTGGAAGAAGGACTCCTGGGAGAACTCACCAGGCAATACATGTGGGCACAGATCCCGTTCTTCTCTCTTTTGTACCCGCAGATATCCGGGTCAGCCTCTGCCCAGCCACACAGCATGCAGGCTGGAGGGGAGAGAGTGAACACCGCTGGGAGTGAGCCCCATTGCGGGGCTGGGGAAGCCCCCAAAGCCCGACTTTGTCCCTGACATGCTGGCTGAAGGGCAGGGGCCTTTGGAGAAGAAGGGGGCATGGCAGGCACAGGTGCCCGAGCCGGTGCCACGGCCCAGTCTGCGCCCAGCTTGTTGAGGAGAGGAGGGATGCGACCCCAGGGAGGTTGGGGAGCTCCTGCCTTCCCCTGCCGCTGTTCTCAGCCGCACGCAGGCTGCCCCGACAACCCCTCTGCCATCCATAGCGGTCTGTGGTGCCGTCGACACGCTGGAAGGGACGGATGCCATCCAGAGGGACCTGGACAGGCTGGAGAGGTGGGCCTGTGCCAACCTCATGAAGTTCAAGCAGGCCAAGTGCAAGGTCCTGCATGTGGGTGGGGGCAATCCCAGGCACAAATCCAGGCTGGGCAGGGAATGGATTGAGAGCAGCCCTGAGGAGGACTCGGGAGTGCTGGTGGATGAGAAACTCAGTATGAACAGGCAATGTGCGCTTGCAGCCCAGAAACCAATGGCTTCCTGTGCTGCATCAAGAGGAGCGTGGCCAGCAGGTCGAGGGAGGTGATTCTCCCCCTCTACTCTGCCCTGGTGAGACCCCACCTGGAGTACTGTGTCCAGTTCTGGAGCCCCCAACACCAGAAGGACATGGACCAGTTGGAGAAGGTCCAGAGGAGGCCACGAAGATGATAAAAGGGCTGGAGCACCTCTCTTATGAGGCCAGGCTGAGAGAGTTGGGGCTGTTCAGCCTGGAGAAGAGGAGGCTCCGGGGAGACCTGATAGCGGTCTTCCAGTACCTCAAGGGGGCTGCAGGAGGGATGGGGAGAGGCTGTTTAGTAGGGCCTGTTGTGATAGAACAAGGAGTAATGGTTTTAAAATAGAGGGAGGCAGATTTAGATTAAATATTAGGAATAAATTTTTTACACTGAGGGTGGTGGAGCACTGTTGCCCAGAGAGGTGGTGGATGCCCCATCCCTGGAAATGTTCAGGGCCAGGTTGGCCGGGGCTCTGAGCAACCTGATCTGGTTGGAGATGTCCCTGCTCCTTGCAGGGGGGTTGGAGTGGATGACCTTTGAAGATCTCTTCCAACCCTAACCATTCTATGATTCTCTACTTCGCTCTCACCTTGCTCGCTTGAGTCGAGCTCCTGCTCCTTCATTGCGAACATGGTGCATGTTGACAGCGAGCACTTGGAGACCCTCTGCCCTACTAGTGCCTCGGTTTCTCCTCTGGATGCTCCTCTGCCAACCCTGAGGAAGCGGCAGCATGTGGTGACCTTGCAGCACAGGCCATAGAGCCTTGAGGTGGGAGGCCTCCCTCCTCCCTTGGCAGCCCTGGGGCGAGCCCCTCCCTCCTCTCCCCTTACCATGGGTGGATCCCAGCAGCCTGTTAACCAGGCCTTGGGGGACCAGACACTGTGACATCACCACCACCCGCCTGCCTGCGCCAGCAATATGGGCAAGGGTGCCCTTGTCTACCTGCCACCCTCTGTGACACGGCCACTGCATCACAGGGGCGGATGATAACCCAAGGTGTGCTGCAGAAGTTGCTGGGAAAAGACCACGGCCCGTGGCCAACCCAGGATGGGATCAGAGTACGGAAGCGGGAAGGGACCCCTTGAGACAATGCAGAGATGGACTTACAGAGGCCCTGGAGCGAGCAGGACTAACGGCAGAGATGACAAACAAGAAACCCTGAGGAAAAAAATAACGGGAGGAAAAAGTTTCCCTGCTAGCTGCAGCCCTCGGGGTCAAGGCCGCCTTTTCCCCAGAAATAAGGTCACAAAGTTTCTCCTTATGGACCTCAATTTTGTAAATCAAAAGTGGAATATTTAGGATTTGTCTTAGAAGAGGGAACTCGACTTCAGTCTGAGATAACATCCAAGCAATCCAAAATATTCCTCGGCCACAAAGTAAAAACCAGATGAGAGCCGTTTTGGATGCAGGGCTTTGTAGGATTGCTGCTCTCGGAGAATTAGTGAAGCCGCTCCTCAACAGCAGACATCAAGATCAGGCAGGTCCTCTGCCACGGAATGTGGACCATGATGGCCTTCGTGACAGCCCCCGTGCTTGGCCTTCCAAACGATGACAAACCTTTTACCTCATACATAGGTGAAAGAGGAGGAACCCTCCCCAATGCACTGACACAAGAACTGGGTGGGCAACCAAAGGTCTGCGGCATCTTATGCTCTGCCATCAGATCCAGTCGTGCCAGGATCTACACCTGCACGTGTGCCGCAGTGGCTGCTGCAGCTGCTTTAACAGATCAAGCAAAAAATACAGTCCTAGGACACCCCCTACACGTTCAAGTACCCCATGGAGTCAAAACAATATTGACAAATCACATAAATCAAGCTTCGTCACCACAATACAAAGCGACACTCTTAACAGCTGACAATGCTACACTGAAACACCACAGTGCTTTAAATTCAGCTTCCTTACTTCCGCTACCCCACGAAGGATCGTCGGACACTGGAACAGGCTGCCCAAGGAAGCGGTGGAGTCACCATCCCTGGAGGTGTTCAAAGAACGTGTAGACGTGGCGCTTTGGGACGTGATTTAGCGGGCACGGTTGTGTTAGGTTGACAGTGGGACTTGATGATCTTGGAGGTCTTTTCCAACCTCAGTGATTCTATGATTCCATTAAAGGACCGTCACACCGTGACTGTCTAGAAGTCATATAGGAATCTGGAAAAAATAGGAGAAGACATCCAAGACACCCCTTTTGCAAATCCCAATATAAATCTGTATGTGATGGCTCTTCATATTACCTACGTGGGCAAGTGTTAAGAAGAGACTAAGTGCGAGTTGGCCCAGACTAAGTGTACAAGCAGCTTTGCCCTACCCAAAGCTAGTAAACGAAGCACAGATAAATCAGTTCATGCCTTTGCAGATTTGCAATACATCTTCAGAGAGTGCCACGGCACGGGAAAAATCTGGAAACGGAGGTTTTCTGCCCTCAGTGAGAAGAAACGGTTTCATCAAAGAACAACAAAACAGAGCCTTGCAAGCCTATTAGCCAGGGACGAAGAAGGAACACAATATATCCCAAAGATTCAACAAAGTGTAGAACAAAATCTGAACCAGGAAGAGAAGGAGGGGGAGGAGGAGGAAACACCCCCATATTGCCTCCAGATTTTTCAGCACATCCAAACTCAGGGATGGAGCACCTGCTACGTCCGTCTGTCCTTGGGGAGTCACAAAATCCAAGCCTACTGCTGGCGTTGTTATTCACTGGATGCGTTCCGCATCTCAGCCGTGGCTCCTCTCGGGAACAGAGGGGAGGGCTTGGGATGACAAAGGATGTCAGGATGCCGTCTGGAAAGAGAATGGTGCAAGAAGATCCTCGTCTTGACAGGATGGGCTTCCTGTCCTTCTAGACCGAGCCCAACTTCTCAGCAGGACTACAATGCCATCCCATTGCTTGCCTCCTTTACTACAGAGAAATGGTAATTACCAAACAGAAACTCTGATTTGTTCTGTCTCGTCTACAGTCTACAGCTCAGACCAGCCTACGCTTTATCTCCCTACTCCATGATTAGTGCAGCAAGTCAAAACCACATTATCTTTAATAGAGTATGACGCTGGAGTGAAGGGGAGGGGAGTGGAGAGAGAAAGGAAAAGCGGAAAAAAAAGTAAAGTGTAGGCACAGAGTTGAAAAAGAAAGGAGCTGAGTTATCCTGAAGGCCAGCTCAGCCCAACTCGCTTCTGCTGGCAAAAAGGTTGGAGGGAAAAAAAAAAGTGTGACTTTAAGTAAGTTAGTTCGGCCCCGATCGGGACCAGACTACACGGTCTCGCTCTCACTCCCCCCACCCTCTCAGAGAACAGGGGGAGATGATATAAGGGAAAACGGCTCGAGGTTTGAGATCAGGACAGGGAGAAATCCTTAAAGTTACCGTTACTGGCAAAACAGACTCGACTTGGGGAAAACTATTCATTTATTACTAAAACTAGCAGGAGAATGAGACAGAGAACAAGATAACCTCCCCCCACCCCTCCCTCTTCCCGGGCTTAACATTATCTCTACTACCTTCCCCCCCGAGCGGCACAGGGGAAAAAGGGAATGGGGATGGCAGTCAGTTCATCACGCGTTGTTTTACGCCGCTGTGTCATTGTCGGGGGAAGAACTCCTCACATTCCTCCTCTGCTCCAGCGTGGGGTCCCTCCCACGGGCCACAGTCCTTCGTGAAACTGCTCCGGCGTGGGTCATCTCTTCCACGGGGTGCAGTCCCTCTAGAGCAGCTGTCCCAGCGGGCCCTCCACGGGCCACAGCCTCCTTCAGGCCTCCACCTGCTCCGGCGTGGGGTCCTCCACGGGCTGCAGGTGGATCTCTGCCCCTCCGTGGACCTCCATGGGCTGCAGGGGGACAACCTGCTCCACCATGGTCGTCACCACGAGTTGCAGAGGAATCTTGGCCAGGAGCCGCATTACTCCTCCCCGTCCTTCTTCACTGACCTTGGCGTCTGCAGCCGTTCCTCACAACAGGCTGGCAGACGTCTCTCAGGATCCTTTTTACATCTTATTCACTTCAACTGCTCCTCTCCACTTCTTGCAGCCAGGCCGGGCCGAGTTGGGCCCAGTCGGCTGCCCGGCGGGAGGCCAGAGGGTGAGGCCTGCAAGGCCCATGAGGCCTGCGCCTCCCCCTCTGCACCTCTGCCCCTGCTCAGTTGCTACACATCTTCTCTTTTTTTTTTTTTTTTCCCCTTCTTAAATACGTTATCGCAGAGGCGTTATCACGGGACATTCTGCTACCAATTGGCTCGGCCTTGGCCAGCAGTGGGTCCGCCCTAGGCCCGGCCGAGTCCATTGAACAAAGGGGAGCGACTTCTAGCAGTTTCCTACAGAAGCTGCCACCTTAGGCCCCCCCCCACTAACAAAACCAGAACAGTAAGTAAAGGCCATGCTGCTCCTGTCACGTGAGGGAGACGCAGCGGAGGGGAGCGCTGGGGCACACTGGAGGGGCTGCTGCATCACTCGGGCCTTGCAACCCGTCTCTCTTAACTGCCCAGCTGCAGCCGACTCTGAACCCTGCGTGCCTGGAGGACTTCCAGCAGCACAGACGTGCTGGTGCAGGGGGCAGATGAGATTTTTTGGAAAATTGCCAGGGAGAAAGGGGATGACCGTTTCCCAGGAGAAGCAAGGAAATCTGTCTCCTCTCTCCCCAGTTGGCTTTCTGCCTGCTGATGTCATAATGCACCTTCCAGGTGATGCTGGTCAATGTCATAAGGGGATGCTCCGTACCAAGGGAGATCTCCATAGCGCTGTCGGCACTTCCCAGCGAAGCCCGGATGCTGCTGAGCGCTGCTCGGGAGCTCCCCACTGCTGCCCCTTGGAGCCGCTCCACAGCCGGGAGCGGGGCTGGGAGGCAGCGGAGCCGCGCCAGAGGAGCTCTGCTGACGGGCAGGACCCTTCACTGACAGGCAGAGCAGGGAATTTTGGACAAAGAGCATCCTGTTCCCTGGGCTGAGGGCAAGCGACAGACACGATGGAGGGCTGCTGCACCATGGCCATCAGCTTGAAGCTGAGCAGCTTGTTCCCCATGCTCCTCCAGCTCTCCACCAAGGGTAAGAGTTTCGGAAGCTCCTTCCCGACCTGTTGCAGTGAGGCCGTCCACTGTCAAAAGCTGCAATCGCTGGGCTGTGAGGGCGGCGGGAGAGGGCTCGGCGCTACTGCCAGAGCCCTGCCTAGGGTCCCACCAGTCTTGGGGAACAACGTGGCAGCCAGGATTCTCGGGTCATGGTGCTGGGGCTGTCCTGGGCCCTGAGGCTCCCATGGACATGGCACGGTCCCCTCGTGAGGAGGGCCATCCGAGGCAAACATTCCCTGGGAGCTGGTACCTCTTGGACTTCCGGCTCTAGGATGAGAAGGAGTCCTGCATTTCAGGGGCTGGGGTGTCCTAAGCTCCCACAGAGCTCCCACAAGCCGGCTGGGAATGTCTGTGTGGTAAACCAGCCCTTGACCTTGAACTAGTCTCCTCTGAGAGAAGCTCTGTTTCATCCCACAGGATCCTCTTGTGCCACCTGGTTGACTAGACCATGTCTTGGGCTTTGGGGTGCTATCCCTTTCTGGGGGTTAGCTGGCCACAGCCGTGATCCTGAGCCCTTCCCGCATCCCCATTTCTGCCCCAGCCCTGCCCCGGGGGCAGCATAAAGCTGCCAGTCTGAAACTGGGGCACAGCCCAGCTCTGCAGCCATGGTGGCGTTCGGCTGGTCTGTTTGTGGACACCGGCGTCTCGCACCCCCCTAGCTGAGGAGGTCGCCGAGAGGCTGTGAGCTGGCTGGCCCACAGCCTGACACCTCTTTCCCTTGCTTTCCAGAGGTTGTAGATATCTGGGATGCTGTGTCTGCGTACATCCTAGGACAGCTGAAGCTGGACAAGGTGGGCTGGCACCCTGGTCCCCCTTTTCTCCAGAGAGCCTGGGCCCCGTGAAGCCATCCGTCCCTGAGCATCGTGGCAGCACACTGAGACAATCCCGTGTGCCCGCAGCTGCTTCTTGGTCAACCAGATCCGGTCCAGATCTAGTCTGAGACGGCATTCAGCAAATGATAGGGCTTCACATTTCCCTGTGGTCAGCGTGGAGAGAGCAAGCAGAGAGGCAGGGGATTACGCAGGGTCTGTGCCAAGGATAATCCCTGGGAATCAGTCCCAGGAGTATTCCCTGTGCTGGAATTGCCTGGCATCTTCTCTAGCCAAGGGATGCTAGCAAATATTTTGAGGAGGGGAAGAAAACAGATGGAGAACATGGGTTTTTTTTCCAAAGCTTTCACTTTTCCTATCTCTAAAGCATTAACTCATCAGCCCTTTTGTCTTTTTCCTGAGCAGGGTGTCCTGCTCACAGGACTCGGGACCTTTGCTATGGTCCAAGAACAATTCAAAGGTGAAGAAGAGGTGTATGTGGTTCGAAGACCAGTCTTCCAGCTGCAGATTGAGTCATTATGTCTGCGGGAGCTCATGTTCCCCACAGTGGTTATCCCTGGTGAGAAGGCAGTAGCCACCCTCCACTTTCCCCCTGACTCTGGGATGGGGGTGCGTGCTCCCTGCTCTTTGGAAAGGACCGGGAGAAATAGAGAATGGCTTGATCTCCCCCCTAAAAAAACCACCCCCCAGCAGCTGTTTCTAGAAAAGACCTTTTCTCTTGCATTTTGTTAGGAAATTTGGCCTGCTGTGGCAGTGACAATGTTCCTCCTCCTTGCAGGCGATGTCACGATTAAGCCACTGGACTACAAGTGGCTATCACAAGCCACCCGCTTACCATTGCGGGTGGTGGAGGGCTGCGTGCGAGAGACCATCCTCTTGTATTCCTTCCAACTGAGGAACAGGCAACGCCTCGCCTTCGCCTTCAAGGACATTGGTGTTCTGTCCTGCAAAGATGATGTCCTGTGCATGCAGTTTTATTACGACTGTGTCACGGGCTTGGAGACCAAGGCGACTTGGATCGCGCTGCTTCACACAGTAAGTTCCTCAGGCTGCTCCAAAGCCTTTGAGAAGCCTCTTGAAGGGTGAGCAACCCAATGACCGTTGGCCAGCCTGGACGCAGTAGGTCAGTCAAACACCTTTCCCCATCCTTGCCCCCATGGATTTCTCTGTTAGAAAAGAAAATTTCTTCTGAGTTTCTGTGTCCTTGCCCTACAAAAAGCCTCGCAGCGTTACGGTGCAGTCTCAGCATTTGCTGCGCAGCTTCTCCAGAGCAGAGGAAGGGCTAATGTTGATAGAGGAGGATCTGGGAGAGGAGTTTGGAGAAGTGGCTTTCTTTTGGAGCAGGAGACAGGTCTGCTTCCTTTGGGAGCCAAGAAGAAAACTGCCTTGGAAACCTTCTGACAGCTCCTTGTCACTCTGCAGATGCTGTGGATGCCAGTTGCAGCAATCTCCGGTGGAGTGAACACCACTCCAGGGATGCAGGCCGCTCCCACCCACGCATTCCCGAGGTGAGTTCCCGACCAAGCCGGGGGGGGAACCTCCCAGCTCTTGCTCAGCACTCGCACGTTGTCAGGGCTCAACGCTCAGGATCAAGTCAGGGCATCAGTGCTAAAGTGAGTGGTTTCTGGTCAACTAATGCCGACCTGGGGCTACGCGTGTATTCTCCTGCAGTGACCGGGCATCACCGTTGTCTTTCTCACGCCCAGCCTGCCACCATTCCCATCGGAGAGAACCAACTGCACACAGAGAGGGCTTTCAGTTCAATTTTCTGGTGTTGTGGAGAGGTGATCAATAAAACATGCACATGGCTGCAAAGGGAAGGAGCTGTCACGCCCCGCGCGACAGTCAGGAGGAGCTGAGTGTAGGGGTCACCTTTCTTCAAGCCTGTGTCACCATTTGCTTCGCAGGTTTCAGTTCATGGTGATCCACAGAGGAGTGGTCAAGGCTTTCTCCACCTGGAACAAGAAGCCTCTGGAAAAGTGCTGGATCAGAAGAGGAATGAGTCTCTGCTCTCCAGGTGAGGCCCCGCCCTGTGCTGGGTGACCGCAGCCCGGTTAAAATGCACTCCCCGTGGGGCTGCTCCGAAGAGCTTCCTCCTTTCCCAGGTGCAGAAGGGCATCCTGGCAAGCTGCTGCGGAGCCGGGTGAGCGTTCCTCTCCCTGTGCTTCCAAGCCAGGCGCCAGGCAGAAGGCACCGAGAGCCAGGGGAGAAGTCTTCTGCGAGGTGAGATGCTTGTGGGAAGGGATGAAAGAGATCCGCTTTGGACACCCCGGCTGTAGGGACTCAGGAAGGTCCCTGACGCATGCCCCATAGATTTTAGGAGCTGGTTTGCTCCGTCGCAGGCTCCTCAGTGGGGAAGTGAGTGGATGTTGAGTGCACCCCACATGACTTTGCTTGCCCTTACAACAGACCTGGGGTGCAGTCCTCTCCCGCCCATCTGACGGCCCCATCTCCCCCGCTTCTTCTGCCAGCCTAGAGAGCTTTGATACCAGATGAAAGCGGGAAACCAGCCGGCCCCATGCTCATGCTGACTCCTCCTGGTCTTTGCAGGGTCCTCCTGCCGTGTCCAAGCAGCTCCCCCAGGACGAAGGAGGCGGGCAGGCGGGAGCCAGCTCCTCCGGGCAGGCCCAGCGCTGCACTACCATCCTTGGAAAGCTGCAATGAAGCGCTGCAGGTATGTGCCTCGCTGGAACGACTGATGTTTGAAACTTGGCAAAAGCCTCTTTGTGCTGAGAGCCATCCTGAAAGGATCCCGTGGCGTGTGTTCATTGCAACCTGTCTTCCGCCTCCTTCAGATCTTCTTTTGAAAAGGCAGGTGCGGCCCGCCCTTCCTGCCTGTTATTGCCCTGCGGGTTGTCATGAAACACTTTATTTTGGCCAGAGGAAAATCACAGAATCATAGAATCTTCTAAGGTTGGCAGAGACCTCCAAGATCATCAAGTCCAACTGTCAACCTACCACCACCGTGCCTACTAAACCATGTCCTGGAGTGCCACGTCTACACGTTCTTTGAACGCCTCCAGGGATGCTGATTCCACCACTTCCCTGGAAGCCTGTTCCAGTGCCTGACCACTCTTCCAGTAGAGAAGTGTTTCCTGATATCCAACCTAACACTCCCTGCTGCAACTTGAGGCCATTTCCTCTTGTCCTGTCACAAGTTATTTGGGAGAAGAGACCAAGACCCGCCTCCCTACAACCTCCTTTCAGGCCGTTGTAGAGAGCAATGAGGTCTCCCCTCAGCTTCCTTTTCTCCTGACTCAACAACCCCAGGTCCCTCAGCTGCTCCTCATCAGACTTGTTCTCCAGACCCCTCACCAGCTTCGTTGCCCTTCCCTGGACGCGCTCCAGCACCTCAACGTCCTCCTTGTGCTGAGGGGCCCATGTCCAAATGTCCAAGTCCTTTCTAGGTCGTTGACAGCGGAGGTCTTTGGTCACTCAGCTGGGTTTGCCATGAGTTGAGGAGCCCGGCGTGACTCCACAGCCCCCGATCTGTTGGGGGCCAAGCGCTGCTGATTGACTGGCTGAGGCAAGGGGCAGCAACACAGGTCGCATCCGAAGGAAGTTCCTCCAGGAGCTGAGACTAATCCTGCTGGCTGCTGCCTTTCTGTCCCCTCCAGGAGGTCCGGCAGCTGTCTGCAGAGTGGAAGCAGGTGAAGCTGCAGTGGGGAGAGCGGAAGCAGCAAGCAAAGGCAGAACGGGCGGCGTGGGAAGCCTGGGCTGCAGGGGAGGAGCGACAGCCGCCCCAGGTACGGGCAGCGATCGATGCTGCTGAGAGCGGCAGCGACCCTCTCCGCCGGGGCACCCAGGGCAGCAGGTTGCCAGGGAGTGGGAGCGGGACTGACACTCAGCTGCAGGGCAGGGCTTTGCCTGCTCATCCCCCCTCATCGTGAGGGACGTGAGGGGCAAAAGCAGCCGTCGGACACGGCGACGGGCACGTGGTGCTGAGCCTCCCGGCTCCCGGGTCCTGCTGCAGGCTCCTTTCAAGAGGAAGCTCTGTTTCCTGTCTGGTTTGCTGAGAGCATCTCCTCCTTGGCAGGCGCTCGGCACTTGGGCTCTGCACCCTCCAGCCCAGCCCAGGACAAAGGAGGTGGACAGGAGGTGGAGGAAGACGAAAAACCCTCTCCCATCGGAAGAGGCAGCAGCAGAAGCCCAGCTGCGGAGATACCGGCCTGGGTAAGCACGCACCGGCTCTGGCCACGGCCTGAGGCGGTCAAGCAGCCGTGACCCCGCAGAGATGCCCGGGACCCCCGTCCATGTGTCCTGGGGGGGGTTGCATAGGACACCCTCTGATGTCTCCTAGCACGGGCATGAACTGGGCAAAACATCACCACAGGGTGAGAGGTGGGGGGGGGCGGTACGTGCAGGACTGGCTGGGGCTGGATGAGGAGAGAGGCGGAAGGGATGTCCGGCAGAGGCTGAGGGGTGACATCTCCGTCTCGTTGCAGGTGCCTTTCCCCACGAGCAGCCCAGGTCCTCCGGAGGCTGGAGCCGTTTATAGCAAGGAGAGGCATATTCCAGCACATCAGCGAGAGCAACCGGCAGCAACAGGAGCAGCGGAGGCAGCTCCCCTGGTAACTATCTCCGAAAAAAAGGGATAGTGCTTCCCCACTGTCCTGGGCCCTGCCCGTGCCTTCTAGGGTCCCCCAGGGCCCTCCGTGCTCACCAGTAAGACCCCAGTGCGCCCAGTCCCTGGAAGTCACCTTATCAGCAACGCTGCCACGATTGCTGAGGACGCTGCAGGCCAATGTGTTGATGTGCGATGTGAAGTGAAAGAAGCTGTGGGACACAACCATGTGGTGGGAACATCTCCTCCCCACCACTGTGGCGGCCTAGGGGATAAAGGTGTTCCCCACCAGTGGAGTGGAGGTTCAGGGCATCCTCCAAAGATCCTCTTCCTCTCTTTCCCCAAAACCACTTTCCTCCATCGTCCAAACCTTGGAGAATCATAGAATCATAGAAAAGTTTGGCTTGGAAGGGACCTTCAAAGGTAAAGCCCCCTGCAAGAAGCAGGGCCATCTCCAACCAGATCAGGTTGCTCACAGCCCCGTCCAACCTGGCCTGGAACGTTTCCAGGGATGGGGCATCCACCGCCTCTCTGGGCAGCCTGGTCCAGTGCTCCACCACCCTCAGTGTAAATTTTTTTTCCCAATATCTGATCCAAATCTCTCTCCCTCTATTTTGAAATCATTACTCCTTGTCCTATCACACCAGGCCCTACTGAACAGCCTCTCCCCATCCCTCCTGCAGCCCCCTTGAGGCACTGGAAGACTGCTCTCAGGTCTCCCCAGAGCCTCCTCTTCTCCAGGCTGAACAGCCCCAACTCTCCCAGCCTGTCTTTATAGGAGAGGTGCTCCAGCCCTCTGATCAACTTCGTGGCCTCCTCTGGACCCTCTCTGACTGGTCCATGTCCTTCTGGTGTTGGGGGCTCCAGAACTGGACACAGTACTCCAGGTGGGGTCTCACCAGGGCAGAGTAGAGGGGGAGAATCCCCTCCCTCGACCTGCTGGCCACGCTCCTCTTGATGCAGCCCAGGATGCGGGTGGCCTTCTGGGCCGCAAGGGCGCATTGCCTGCTCATGTTGAGCTTCTCGTCCACCAGCACTCCCAAGTCCTTCTCCTCAGGGCTGGTCTCGATCCATTCCCCGCCCAGCCTGTGTTTGTGCCTGGGATTGCCATGAGCCAGGTGCAGGACCTTGCACTTGGCCTGGCTGAACTTCATGAGGTTGGCACGGGCCCACCTCTCCAGCCTGTCAAGGTCCCTCTGGATGGCATCCCTCCCTTCCAGCGTGTCGACGGCACCACACAACTTGGTGTCGTCGGCGAACTTGCTGAGGGTGCACTCTACCCCGCTGTCCATGCCGCCGACAAAGATGTTGAACAGGGCCGGGCCCAGCACGGACCCCTGAGGGACGCCACTCGTGACGGGTCTCCACATGGACATTGAGCCGTTGACCACCACTCTCTGAGTGCGGCCATCCAGCCAACTCCTTATCCACCGAGTGGTCCGTCCATCAAACCCATGTCTCTCCAGTTTAGAGAGAAGGATGTCGTGCGGGACAGTGTCAAAAGCTTTGCACAAGTCCAGGTAGATGATGACAGTTGCTCGTCCCTTGTCCACTGATGCTGTCACCCCATCACAGAAGGCCACCAAATTGGTCAGGCACGATCTGCCCTTGGTGAAGCCATGTTGGCTGTCACCAACCACCTCCTTGCTCTCCATGTGCCTTAGCATGGTTTCCAGGAGAATCTGCTCCATGACCTTGCCAGGCACAGAGGTGAGGCTGACCGGCCTGGAGTTGCCTGGGTCTTCCTTATTCCCCTTTTTAAAAATTGGGGTCATGTTCCCTCTCTTCCAGTCATCGGGGACCTCACCAGACCGCCACAATTTCTCAAATATGATGGCCAGTGGCTTGGCAACTTCATCTGCCAGTTCCCTCAGGACCCGCGGATGCATCTCATCGGGTCCTATGGACTTGTGCACCTTGGAGAAGACCCAGTTCTTTTCCTAGTCTCTCCAGTAAAACCCATGCCGGTCCCTCAGGAGAACCTATGCCACCACTCGTGTCCCCATCCCCATGCTCACCATCCCTTGCAGGAACCAATAGTTGATGGTTGTCTGGTGACTCTTGCCACAGCTGTGATGGAGTGTGCTGGAGATGGAGTCATTGGTCCCAGCTTCAATGATTTCACCTGTTGCCCCTTCACTTTGTAGATGACCATGGCGAGCTGAACTGAGGACAGACAGCCGATGTCCAAGAGATGCCTTCAAAAAGTGGGCGCAAGGGTATTTGCTGTGGTCCCAGGAGCTCCTCCTGCCTCCCCAGGGTCTCCTCTGTCTCCTGCCCATGTCACTGCCCCCACTTCACCAGCTGCTCAAGGGATTTTGTGGGGCAGCAGTTATGGGGCCAACAGGGTCTTCCCAAAGGAAGGTGGTGGAGCAACTAGTCCTGGAAACCATTTCCAGGCACACGAAGGACGAGACAAGTGTGAGGAGTCATCATGGCTTCACCAGGGAGAAGTCACGCTTGACTGATTAATAAACATCTGCCATGGGATGAGCGGCCTAACAGACGAGTGGACGTGAGGGACTGACCGGTCACGTGTGCCGATGTCTCAAACACCATTGTGGGGCAGGTTGCGGTCTGCACAGGGGCGGTAGAAGTCAGGTAACGCAGGAGGTGGAGGTCATGTGGGGGGATGCACAGCTCCACAGGTCTGCAGCCACACAGCGGTCATTTGAGGAAGGGGCTTCCGACCACCCCTCACATTTAGCGCCCGTGCAGAAGACCCAGAACTCTCTGGAACCAGAACCATACAAGTCCCCAAGGGGCGTAACCGGAGGCGGGGATTAGGCTGTAAAAGACGCTGCCGCAGGGAGCCGCGTGCGCCACCGGAGGGTCCTCGTGGCTGCCCGTCATCGTCGCTGCCCGATCTAAGGGTGGTGAGATCTCTTTTGCTCTCTTTCTCTTTTCTGTTTTCTGCTTGTTCTTCTTAAAAATGTTCCAGTAAGAGCCCCAGCTCTCAAACCCTTTATGCTTTCCAAGTTTTCAAAGTTCATTCATTCCTCGTTTTATGTTAAATAAAGTGTTAAATCGATCATTTGGTGTCATTTCACCTTAATTTAGTCCGAAGGAATCACGAACCTACTGCGGCCCTGGGTCGTAACACTGGAGAGCAGTTTACGTTGTCCAGCTGGACTTCAGGAAGACTTTCAACACAGTCTTCCGTAAGAAAACCGAATATTGTCAACTTACAAGTGACACCAACTGGGAGGGACCAGCTGAGGCTCCAAAGGGTCCTGCTGTCACCCAGACAAAACCTCAACAGGCTGGAGAAATGGGCTGAGAGGAACCTCACGAGGTTCTGCCAGGGGAGGTGCAAGGTTGGAAGACACCGAGTTGATTGTGAAACATGAGCCTTTGCCGCAAAGGTGGCTCACAGTGGAGGGAGGTGGTCCTTCACCTCCCCACTGCTGAGGCCACATCTGGAGGGCTGAGTCCAGTGCTGGGCTTCCCCGTACGAGAGAGACGTGGTTGCACTGGAGAGGGTTCAGGGAAAATGATGAAGCATTTGGAACATCTGGCTGCATGACTGGTGCCATACTCAAGGTTTCAGCTTCTAGGATCATGGATCTACCTCTGACAAACTGGGTCTACCTTTGAGAAGCTGGGTCTGTTGGGAGATGATGGGATTCACCTGACCAAGTGGGTCTTCACCAACAAGCTGTCCAGACTTCTAGAAAAGCCTTAAACGAGTCTTAGGGAAGGGACACCAAGATGATCAAGCAACTGGAGCCTCTCTCCTGGGAGGAGAGGCTGAGGAAGCTGGGATGATCCAGCCTGGAGAAGACACTGGGGAGGTCTCCTCAATGTCTATAAATATCTGCAGGACGTGTGGAGAAGATGGAGGTTTGGGCATGGAGCTCCTTTCCCAGAAAGGAGAAGGGAAGGTGATCATCACATAGGTCAGAGCCTGGGGTCACTGGGCTATGCTGGGAGCACTCAGGGCAGCTCCAGGCAGGATGGGCATGGCCTTTCTTGGCCCCGGCCACCCGTGGAGGCTAGTGTGAGGAAACTCAGGCCTCCAGCTCCTCCACTGCTGCGTCTCCAGAGGCCCCTTGAACCCTATTGTGGCTCCCCAGAACGTCCAGTCACATGTATGACACCATCACCATTTCAGGAATGACATGAAATTGAGATGGGTCCTTGAGCGTTTAATGATGCAGGAAGGGACAAGGCAGGACAGAGGCCACCAACAGTGGGTACAGGGATGTGTGGAAGCACCACCTGGCCGACATTGGAGTGGGAGAAGGGCTCCAGTGCCTCGGACCCCTCTGGGGCTGCCAGCGGGCAGAGCTGGCCAACTGAGGACAGGGGTAGCGGCACTGGGGATGTGTTCACGGAGATACTCTCCACCTGCTGTGGCTCGGCAGGGTTGGAGGGACAGGGATGCTTGAGGTTGTCGTGGGGGCAGTGGTGGGTCCAGGTGAGATTTTCTCACCCAGGTTCTGCCAGTGGGGGAACAGGATTTTAGCGGTTTGGAGGCTCGAGCTGCTCTAGGAGCCCCAAGTGCAGCTCGTGTTGCGTCTAGAGCTGGGATTAGGGACAGATGTTTCCGCTGTGCCCATGGGGACAAACCACAAGCAGGGACATGGCAAGAAGGGGGCTAATGGTTGTCTTGGACTGGCCTCTCCTGGCTGTAGGCAGGGACGTTGATCTGGCTGGTCTTCGCAGCCGTCCTCCAGACAGAGAGGATGTTCTTGACAGGAATGTCTGGGTCCAGGGCATCCGTGAGAGTGGCCACGGAGGTGGCAGGGACTTGGTTGTCTTCCAGGAAGAACTTAAAAGCATACTTCAGCCTGTGGGTGAGGTAGAGCAGGGGGGTGAGTGGGTGGAGGTGGAATGGATGTCCCACCACCCCCAGCAGCCAGCCATTGGCCAATGTTGGTTGTCACCAATAAGCACTGTCTTGGCCAAGGTTGCTGGTCAATGCTGGCTCTCAGTGATGGCTCTCAATGGTGGCCAAGACTGCTGGTCAACAGTGGCCAACACCAGAAGCCAATGAGGCAGCTGATGAGTGGGTATAAGAAAAACCTCTTCCTATCAGGGGTGGTGGCACCTTGGGACAGCCCCCAAGACGAGCATCTCCAGAGACAGAGATCCACCAACACACAACTGGACAAGGCCTTAAGTAAGCTGCCTGGGGAAGGAGGTGGACCTGAGACTCTCAGAAGTCCCTCCCCAGTCAAGCCCTCCCAGGAAGCTGCGGCTTCTGCCACTGCTCTGGCTGTCCCAGGGTACAACCTGGACTTACTCATATTCAGGCTCAAATCTGGACAGTGCCACCGTGATCATCTCATGAAGCTCGATGAGGAAGAGGTCGAGGTTGGTGTTGGACAACGCAGAGGACAAGGCTTTTGCCTCCCTTGTATTCAGCTGCCCTTGGAACTGCTTGGGTACCAGGCAGAAGGGATCCTGCAAAGACCACCACAACCTTCTCAAGGCCTTGAATTTCCTATCGGGGACACCAGAGAGCTTCCAATACCTAAGCCAGTCTTGAACGTGCCCAGGGGGGAGGATTATCTTCAGGATGGGCCAGAGACCTTGATTTCACCCAGGGAACGGATGGGACAGGGATGTCAAAAGTGCTGCCTGGCTGCAGCAAGGTAGTTTTCCTTTCTCCTCCAAGAGGGAAACCACGTTCTCCTCCCCCAACCTCATTTCCCTCACCTGGTTCATCTGTACCAACAGCATGGACCTGCGAGCTGCCAGGATCTGCCACAGCGACAAGATGTGCTTCAGACGAGTGTTGGGGACCACCTGAAGAAGGGGGACAGAGAGGTACAGGCATTCAGCTCCTTGGAAAGGTCCTGTCCACGCTCGGCTTCCCAGAGGACACATTGGGCCATTGACATCTTCCAATGGCTGCACCTCAGCTGCCCAGTTCAAGCATTCAGGCAGGCACATCTACAAACCCTGGGCTCCCACATCACCGGCGTCCCCCGCAGAGGTGCCCTGGGCCATCTGCAGTGCCCAAGGTGTCCCCAGGGTGTTGGTGGACACATCACGAAGACCTGGCACCACCAGGCCAACCTGTTAAACCCACCCAGCTGCCCAGGACCTCTTTGCTCTGAGCAGGGGACCCCCAAATCTTCACAGACACTAGAGCTGTGGACCCTGGAGCGCATGAAGGTGGTCAGAGCCACAGGAGACATGAAGCTCTGCCCAGAGTGGCAAGAGTGGCCATCAAGGGGAGGACACAAGGGTCTCATTTCCCACCTGAGCCCCTTGCCTACCGGCACGTCCTGGAACTGCTTCGCATCAGCGTCCATCCTCAGCTCCTGCCGGACGTACTCGGGCAGAGGGCGCTCTGGGTCACCACCCGTCACAGCCAGGAACTCAGCAGCCACCTTCAAGGTGGCCAAAGCCTTGGAGAGGGCATTGACCGAGCGAGCCTCTTCCATGATGCGCTTCTGCTGGTTGATGCTGAGCAGCTCCTGGAAGCAAGAACAGCAAGGATGTGACCCGGTGAGGGCTGGGACCACTACAACGTGATGCCCTCACAGCCTGCTTGTCCCCCTGGTGCAGGAGAACTGGGTCCTGCCATGTCTTCAGCCCCCTACTTGAGTTGGCCTTGGGTCTTCCCGCATGTCTGCCCAGTCTCTGTGCCTCCGTTGTCTCACAGGACATGAGGGGAGACCTCAGAGTTGGATGGAGGAGAAGACCGGCAACCCGTTTCCTACCTGGGGTAGCTGGTCCCTGACTTTCGTCTTGGTGGCCTGGAGGGTCCTTATGTTGTTGAGGGCAATGGATGGAGCCGTCTGGAAAGGGTTTGGGAAAGGTGGTTATGAACGTGCCTGGTGTCACTTAACGGGGGCCAGCAGAAAAGCTCAGCTGGGCAGATGTGAGTCCACAGGATGTCCCCAAGGGTTCTGCAGGAGGTGGCTAATGGCCTCCTGAGGCCACTGTGGGCTTGTGGAGATCAAGGGAGGTCCCTGGTAGCTGGAGGAAGGCATCTCCATGAAGGAGGAGCTGGGGACCTTGCAGCCTCACCTTCATCCCCAGCGAGATGATGGCGAGAGTCTTATTGGGAGCCATTTCCAAGGACCAAAAGGGTCCTGGGAACAGCCAGCATGGACTCATCTCCACCTTCAGGAGAGTACACACAGCCCATTTGCTGCAGGACAGCCTGGTTGTGGTGTCCTCAAGACCCCATTTCCCACCATCTCCAAGCTTCATTTTCACAGACTGGAGACAGTCCCAGCCAGAGATGTCCTCCTGCAAGATGGTTCAGAGCTCCACTTTGGACCATAGAGGGTCCTGGAAGGTCCCTCTTGAAGTTCTTTCAACAGCTACCAACTCCTCCCTCATTCTCAAACCAGAGTGTCTTTCCCTGCAAAAACCACAGGGCTGTAGGTCCTCACGCTACCTTTCAGGCCACCATTTCATGACCATAGAAGTGGTTTGTGGCCATGGTAGTCCTTCAAAACCTGAGGAACAGAGACAGATGCACAGTAGGCATCTACCAATGCCTTCAGTTGAGTCTGCTGACTCCAGAAAGGCATGTAGAAGAGGCTGGAAACAGACCCCCAACCCCGCTGTTGTCCCACTGTCCCAAGTTGGGACAACCCAACTTGGCCGGTACTGAGCTCACCTGAGCCTTGATGATGGGCTTCCCGCTGATGAAGCGATGAACCACTTGCCTCTGCAGCATCTGGAAGTCAAAGTAGGTCGTCTTGGTGCCATCTTCATCTATCTCGTACTGCAGGTTGGCAAGCGCCATGGTCACCAGATCGCTCTTGCTTATGGCCAGCACGGAGGAGGGCTTCACCTCTTCTGCGGAGATGGACCTGGGAGAGAAAAGGTTGCACTGTGAAGTTACAGGGACCTCTTGTCTCGTCTTACTCTGCCATCAAGGACCCACTTTGCTGAACGCCAAGCCACCAGGACCTTGCAACGGCATCGCTTGGCTGCCACAGCTCCTGTGCAAGCCCCACACCAGCCCTGAAAACCTCTCAAGGAGCCAGGGTGGAGGAGATGGACAAGCTCTAGGGTGAGCAGCTCGAGACCTACCGTTGCCTCTCCCTGGTGACCTGCGCGGCTGTGTCAATGCAGCTGTTTTGCAGCTGTATGAGGAACCTGGTCACCAGGTGGCTGATGGACGGCTGGGTGGGGAGGAGGTGCAGGACAGCAGTGTTGGTGTTGATGTCGTTTGGTGAGAGGTCCGGCAGGACGGTGATGCCTACAAAAGGGCGGAACGCTTTTCTATCCACTGTACGGATCCCATGGGAAATTCTCCCTTTCACTAAGAAGGGATTTCTTTCTTAGAAGGGCTTTTTATAAGGTTTTGTGTTTTCAGAGGGGCTTTTAATGTGTTTTTAGCAGGTGGAAAGCAAGCACGTTTTGCAATTTTGTCAGGAAGGGCAGCTGCAGAAAGCAGCTCAGCTTCAGAGCATCTCCAGAAAAAACGGCCAAGAAAAGAAGGGTGAGACATCTCTCTCTCTTCCCAGAGGAAGAGCTCACGTACCTGAGCTGGATGGGTTCAGTTTAATATTGCTCCAAACTTTCCGGATCGTCTCTATAGCTCTGCTGAAAGCCGAACGCTGATCCTCTGTGGACATAGTGAGAGAAAACAGCCCCGTCAAGGCATTCTCCCAGCAGATATCTCGGGTTAAATGATGTCTCCGACAGATACATCAGAGGTGTCACCACACGCTGTGCTGCGTGTTGGCTCGAGTTGGACTTCGAGCCTGTGTTAGACCACGTGTGAGACATCAATCAACCAGGCACCATGACTCAGGAGCTGAAAAGCCCATCTCACCTATCATGCTTGCTCACGGCAGAAGAACCTTGGCAAGCACCAACTGCCCCAGGAGAAAGGATCTGCCCCAGATCCATCTCAATGCCTCAAACCTCCACCCTCTCCTCAATTCCACCCCAAAACTGCTCCTGCAGAGGCACTCCTAGCCTCGATGGGCTGCTCTTGTTTTGGCTGGCTTGGCTCCACCATGCAAACTACGGCAGCAGCAGCTTTTCAGCAAAGCATCTGGGTATTGAGGGGTGTCTAACACCCACATACCGGGCGTGATGGAATTCCATATCCCACCTGAAAGTTCACGCTGGTCCAGGAACTGCTGGACTGTGTAGTTTTCCTCTTTATGTCTGTTTTGGAAGAAGCGTATCAAGGCACTCTGCAGCTGGAAAATGTCAGGCAGGTGTCGGACATGTTGGATGTTCTCAAGCTGGAAGAGAAAATTCAGCATGATTCAAGGGACCAGGGATCCCATCTGGCACCGCGGAGGAGGACCTTCTCTTGCTTGGATGCTTCAGAGAAACACAGGGAGGTAAAAAAAGTTTCCCCAGTGCCCCACAGACACCAATCAGGCTGAGTTGCCTGCACGTGTTTTGGAGAAGAGGAGATGTTCCCACAGCAAACCTTCGACAGGAGCTCCAGCAGAATGGGGTATGGGTTTCCAGTGCCCTCTCTGTCTTCCTGTTGTAGGAAATGCATCAAGGTCTGGATGGTCATCTTCTGTTCAAATCTCCACATGCAAGGCTGGTTGATCAACTGGCTCAGCTGGTCTTGCAAAGGTGGTGTCTGGCCATAAGCTATTTTCAGGAGAAGGCTGGAGCCATGGGAAGCTTCATTCATTCTCTGCTCCTTGACTGAATTAAGGCTTTGCTCCAATTTCTGCAAGAACTCAAGGTTTGTTAGGAGCCACCCCTTGTCACCCAAGCAGCCCAAGGGGATTCACAGGGTCTTAGGGCAAAGAAAAGCAATGGGGCCTCTGGAGAACTGGGGTGGGGGGGCGGGGCATGGTGAGAACTTGCCACCAAAGGGCCAAGAACAAAACTGCCCAGGGAGAAACCCACAGGTGATTTTCTCCAAGGGAAGAAACCCAGCTGGTTTCCAAGGAGGATGTGAACTGGCATATGAAAAGCATTTAAAGAAGCCAACTATCTGCAGGAGCAGAGCACGAGACCACGCCACTCAGGTCTCCATCACCCGAGGACAAGGTCTCAATTCAAAAATGAGGGGACGAATCTTTTTTCTTTAACGTGGCAACGCCCTGATCTCAGTAGATGCGTCTGGGTACGGACACGGCTTTGGGTTGCAGGCATACCTGGAAGAAAGGCTGAGCCAGGGCTTTGAAGGAGGTTTCCCATTCTTCTCGGTCCTTTTTCTCGGGCAAGATGCTCAAGGCTACACTCTCATCTGTAGAAGACATAAAGGAATACGTGAGCTTTTACCAGGTAGACCCTGGGGTCTGCCCAGAGCTTTGTTGGGTTTCTTGACAGCGAGGAGCAAGATGATGTAGAAATAAGAGGGACCAAGAGCGGAAGGGATGACACTGATGCCTACTTCGACCAAACTGTCTCCCAAACTGCTCATGCCATCAAGCTGAGTGTTTCGAATGAGCTCACTGCCCTCATGGTCCTCCTTGTCTTCTCACCGGTTTCCCGGGATGGAGGAACCAATGACACCGCTCCTAGTTAAAACCCAACCACCGCCAGCCTGCTGGTGACCTCCCAGATCTTCCCAGCATCTTTCTACCTGCTGAGCTGTTGTTGCTCAGGTGCTGTAGAAACAGATGGACTGTCAACACAGCATCCTCTGTGTTCCTGCTGAGTGCTTCTGCCAGGCACGTGATGTCTTTCTGAAGGTGGCCCCAGAAGAACTCTTCCACATCCTCTGGCTCTTCTTTCATTAGGTCTAGGATTGCCTGGAAGACAGGGCAGGTTCCTCCGTTAGGCTCTCAAGAAGGTCTCCTCTCAAGCTAGGCTTGGATGCTCCTCACCGCATGGTGGTCCCTCACCCCTTTTTCCGCGTAGATCCCCAGCAGGAAGGATGAATGGAGCAGAGCTCTTGCAAGACCAACACAGGCAGGCGACAGGCACCTCTCCAGCTCATTCCTCCGCAAGAGAGGGCTCTCCAGGATGTATCCCTTCTCTGTTTTATCCTTGGTGCTGCGTTCAGAAATATCAATTACCCAACATGTCTTTTGCTAGGTCTCACAATGGGCCCACGGGACACAGAGACCTTTGGTTTGGCCAACCGTGGCATTTTCCCCAGACCCACAGCTCCGCGGAAGGGTTGGGTGGACGGGTGAAGCCCTCTGGGGCTGCACGGCCCAGAGGGTTGACTTACTTTTCCTTCTGCGTGAAGCCTGTCTCAGGTTTGTGGCATGTTCCCCCAACAGAGGCACCACACTCACATTTCTTCACTTCCATGGGAAGCCCACACTGCATTTGGACATGGGAGGGTGGAGTGAGAGAGAAGGTTGGAAGCCCATCCAGGTGCTGAAGGGCATCTAGCAAAAGCGGGGACACCCAAGGCGTTTCCCTGTCCTCCACCCATCTTTCTACATGGGGTCATCACAACAGCTAATGAGAGGCAGGAGGAGAGGTGTGCCTGTGAGCAAACGTCTCCAGGCCAACCAGATTCTTCCTACAGTCAACAGGACATGCCTAGGCATCGATTCAGGAACAAGATTGACCAAGACCTGGAAACACCAGCTTAGCTCCACTGCTCCCACGAGGAGACACAAACCCCAGCTCCGTTTAGCCTAGTGTCTCACTGGCAGAAGAGCCCAACAGGCTTGGAGAAGAACGCAGTTGGCTTGGAGAAGAACCCAACTGGTTTTTTAACTTTACAGCTGCTCTTGCAGCCAAAGGACTGCTTAACAGGGAGGTGGCATTGGAGTCCACATCAGGAGGGGAGCGACGCAGGAGGAGAAGCATCCACAGTGACCACCCAGTAGAAACAGCCGGGCCAAGGGGCCAAGATGCGTTTCAAGATGGTGCAAAGGGGATGGGCAGCCCTGGGAGCCAGAAGAAGACCTGAGAAGCTCATTTCAAGCCTGGCTTTTTCCCATAGAGGTGACAGAGGTGCAATGAGACGCACAAGAAGACAGAGCTGCAAAGACGACAAGCCATCATCACACTTACGTTGGTGACAATCCAGAATGAGCCACACTGACAAGCTACATGCAAAAAAAAAGGACACAATTAGTCCATCATCTCCCACAAAACCCCCCATGACGGGAACGTGGCCAGAAGCTCACCAAAAGGGTGACAAGCCTGGCCCCCACCTCCTGGCATCCAGCCCCACCACGTGGCTCTCACAGAGCTTCGTAAAAAGGGACCTGACATTGCTCCACCCAGGTGGACATCATGAAGGACTCAATAGAGATGGCCTTCAGGAGTCTTTAATCCCTTCCCTCTGTCCCCTGGTCGATCTCAATCAATTGCAGGTGGGTCCCCTACATGCACAGGAGCAGCGAGATTCCCCCGATACTTACTCCAGACCTTTTCCGTCGCACCAATTTTCCAGTTCTCCTCATCAAAAAGCAAGTCTCCAGGCATGGTGGGAAGGTAGGACCCCTTGGAAAGGAAACGTGATAAAAAGTGAAGCGTGGGGTAATCAACTTCCTAGCTCACTTCCCACCTATCTGAGGAACAATTTGGCTTCTAAAGGAAACAGTGGGGAGGAAGGGTCCTCCTGCATGGCCACGGTCATCAGGGAGAAACTTCTGGTGAGGGAACAGGGACCAAGGGAGAGCAAGGTACAGCAGACAGGGAGTCGTGAGGCTGGAGTGACCAGACCAAAGCCCCCCAAGATTCCCAATTATTTATGAGTTTTAATTCCGGAACTGAATAGACCATGGGCCAAACAAGGCCGTGATGGGTAGGGAGGGGATCCAGAGGTGGCTGTTGCCTTCACTTCCAAGAAAAGCAGCACAATGTCCTGGTTACTTCCTGCAGCCCTCAAATAACAGGAACAACTCATGCATGGACAGACCCAGGGGGGAAGCTCAGCTCAGGAATGAGCGTCTCCACCATCATCTAAGTGACGGAAGACCTTTGACAGAAGGAGGATGCTTGGGCCAGGCTTCAAACCACCTCATCTCGGCCAAGGAAGCTCTGCCAGGCCCCCAGGACCCTTTGAGCCAGTAGAGAGACGAGCATCTCCTGTAGACAATACCTCTCATCCACATTTGAAGTAGACCAGGATGCATTGTTACAATTACTTAGCCCAAGGAACAAGAAGGAAGAGGAATGAAAATCTAGAAAGCAGCAAGCTGGCCAAAACAAAGCCTGTCTGCCAGGACACGTTGCGCCAGGACAGCGGGGTGGAGAGAGCTCTGCACCTCGGCTTTGCGACTCACCTTCACCACGTCAGGCTTGAAGCAGATGTTCTTGAGGAGATGAGTGACGCAGCTCGGGAACAAGGTCAGAGTGAGCACAGTGTGGAAGACTACCTCCAACAGGCCTGAGTCTTCTCTGTCACCCAAAGCATCCATGAGCTTCTTCAGTTTGTCTTCTAGCAGCTCATCTGGGGTGGATGGCAATGAGAGGATGTTCTCCATTCGCTTCATGACAGACTACAAAAGTTGAACACACCAGACATAAGTGAAGGCAATCGGCACGGCACCTCCCTCTGGGGGGTCTTCTGGCTTCGCTGCTGAGATGGCTGAACTACGACACCATGCAAAGTCCCATTTGTGTCCCCTGGCAGCAGGGAGCTGCCACAGCTCTCCGTCAACACAGATCGAAACCTCCTGTTTCCAGGAGGTTCCAGATCAATCAATGGTTCCAGCTCAACCAACGGTTCCAGACCAACAACCGTGGAAACCTCCTGTTAGAGACACAATGGATACTCACAGTCAAGCTCTGGTTTTCTGTGGAATTTTTGCTTTTTAGCAGGTTTTGTGCTTTGTCCAGCACTGAAAACATCAGTGTTGTATTCGACCAGGTGCTTCTATCCTGAAAAACACAGATGCGCGTTGTTATCCTAAGAAGCAAGCGGAAGGGCAGGAGGAGGAGGGTGACCACACCCTACAGGGGCCTGTCACTGTCTTTAATGGGAAGGGAGCTCTGTGAGTCAATTTTTTGGGGCTCAAGCTCGGCAAATCCTCCCCCCCCCCCCCTCAGCTCTGCTTCGGCACAAGGCTCTCGAGAAATAACCCACCTGCGAAATGTCCACCCCTTGGGGTAAAATCCACTTCTCCACTTGGAGGATCTTCCACGTAGAGGTGAGCCCATAGACGTCACAGAGATTTCTGATGAGGAACAGCTGAGGCCACGGAGTCAGAGCCTTCGCAACCAGTTTCTTCATTGCGTTCACCAGATCTTGTTCTTTCTCATTCCCCTCCGCAGTGGATGCAGCGGGATCCACAGCTGGAAAAGAGGTTTCTCGTTATGGCCCAGCCCCTACTGGTGGCACGTCACACGTGTCCTTCACCAACCCCTACAAATCCAGTTTGCAGTAGGATCGAGTCAATGGCTTCAAGTCAACGTACAGAGGGTCCCTTAATATGTAGGGAAATACTTGCAGACCACAGTGACTCTGGGGACTGAAGAGCTAACTTCAATTTTCATAAAACCAGTAATTTTCTAGGAAAAACTTTCAAGACTAGACCTTTTTGGGGCTTTCTAGACCTGCTTAGGGGTAAAGGCAGTTCTCATGCTACGCTAAGCAAAAGAGCTCACAGGAAGGCATCCGTCTGCCAAGAACAGTGGCCACGTGGCTGATGGAGAGCCGGAGCTGGGCGATGAACTGAAGGGTGTTAATTCTTGAGACACCGGGCTTGCAGAAAGCAGACAGGTCTGCAGTGGAGAGGCAGTTTTCAGCAAGCTGGCTGACGTCTTCTTCAGAAGAATACATAAAATCCTGTTCGAGAGAGACAATTTTTAAGAGTCTGCAAGTGGGTTATCATTGAGCAGCTCCTCCTCCTTCCTTGTGCCTTCTCCTCATCTGTAAGGTGAGCTCCTCCTTTGGTTCCTCATCCATAAAAAGATGAGGAGGAGGGATAATTAATGTGATTAACAGGTTTTAGCTGGGGTGGTGGCTCCAAGTTATGGTGTTCGTTGGTATTCCCGGTGCATCCCAACAGGCACTCACCTCCAGACAGTGCACCACCATGAAGTAGAAATGATCCACGTTACTTTGGTTGGATATTATCTTTTCCTCCATCTGGGAGAGGTATTCTTCCAAGTGAACCTTGACGTTGTTGAACCTAGGGCAGAAAAGGACACAGAGCATCAGCATCCACATCCAAGGGGTTCAGCAACGGGGTTTGGGAGCAAGCTGGGGGCTGACCCGCATCGTAGCAGTAGCTTCAGGAGGGAGGACTGGATGGTAGGACTGGTGTCCATGCACTCTTCAAAGGGTGACAACTCACTTTTCAGCTTGTACACTAGGAAGGAAGGATGGGTGACACCTGTTATTTGCCTTCCGAAAGCATGAGGTCAGACCCGGGTGCAGGGAAATCAAGCTCTTTTACCCTTTTTCCCTGCCTGATGCTCAGGGTTGGGTTTGCAGGCCACAAACTGTATCAGTCGCTGAATGATTTTGGCAGACGGTGCCTCTCTGTCTTCCAAAAAGTACATTGTGATGAACTCAACGAAGAAGGAATTGCATTTCCTCCTGAATTTGTTGTGACAGGCAACAGCTTCCCTGGAGGGAAGAAGAAAACCGAGACTTGCGGTCAATCTCTAACCTAGGAAAGAAATGAAGTCCCTCTCTCTGCAGAGGGCAGGACCCAAACCGCGGAGATGAGATGGCTATTTGTACAGGCACCAGCATCTTCCATCGCGATATTTAACATGAAGACACTTGAGAAAGGCAAGTTTTTGCCAGCGCCAGGATACCTTGTGGCCTCCGAAGCTGTTGGGGTGTAATCCTCCGGGAATTCCTTCTTGCAGATCTTACACTGCTTGTTCGCCCACTCCAGGATGCAGCGAGTGCAGAAGATGTGGCTGCAGGGCAGCTCCGCTGGCTCAGTGATCTCCCGCAGGCAGCTCTTGCATTCCTTCACACCCTTCCTGAGGGACACCAACAAAAGAAGAGGCAGCTGGGCGCTGCTGCCAGATTTGAGGAGGGGCACAGGGTTGGCTCCTGCCTAATGCAGACCCTTGGGTGGGGGGGATTGAAGCTGGGTGGGTGCTTTTGTCTAGCCTTGATGGTGAATAGACAACCAGGGTGACCTACCACCGTGTCAAGAACCGGCAGCTTCTAAGCTGCCTGAGGACCACCCAGTCTTGGAAAGGCAACGGTCCATGGTGAGGATGGCTGGGTGAAGGGGACGGAGAACCTGAGTGGTCAGGGGGGCTGGTTTCTTTGGCACCACACCTAACAGAAGTTCCTCCAGAGATGATTTATCACTTCCACCCCTTGGCTTCATCAGTGTGGCCCAAAGAGGTTCACCCTTAGTGCTGACATACGTTCCCCACCCTTTACAAACGTCACATCAATGGAGAAGGACCCCAAAGTCAACTTGGACTTACACCAGATACACAACATCAGCATTCTCGTTGCACTTTTTCAGCACTTTCGTCACCAAATCAAAAGTCTTCTCCGGCTCAAATACTGGGGTTGCATAGAGGCGCTGCAAAAGACAAACACATGGTGCAAGTTCAACATCAACATCTCTGGTACGTGGAGGACGAACATTAAGGGATGTCAGTGCCGCAGGAACACAGATTTTTAACAGCAGAATTAAGAAGATCCATGTATGGATGTCTCTGCGTGGACCTCTGAGGATAAGCAACCTGGATGCACTCTTGAATCAAGCCTTCCTTGATTCCAAATCCTCATTTTGGATTCTGAATCCAAATAGGGTTTCTCTCTGGGATGGTGTTTCCAGCCATTTCCCATCCCTAAGCCCTCCCAACAGCTGGGACTATAGGTGTCCTGGAGAAGAGCCCTCCCAAGCTTCACAGCCATGAGCTGCTTTGGCAAACACCTACATTCCAGAGAAAGATGAACTGCTTCACCACAAGCCTCAGGAGTTTCTCCTCTATTTGCGTCTCATTGTGCAGCAGGTGGTCAATCAACATGTAGACAATGTTGGTGCAGGTCCAGAGATGTCTGCAAAAGACACACCCCAAAGGATGCTGATATTAGGTTGGACCAGAGATCTCCCTGAGGTCCCTTCCTCCCAGTATTTCTGTGACTCATCCCAGGTAGCGTGTGGTCACCTGGGGACACAAGACCTTCTGGGACTGCATTAGAGGGAGAAAGATATGGCATGGTCCTGTCTATGCCACTTGTTTCAACAGACCTTGGGTCAAACTGAAACTGCCAGCCCTTTTCTGGGTATTGTCTCTGGAGAGATCTACTTGTCCCACTCCAGAAAGCATTTTGACACCATCAAGTATGCAAGGAGAAATTCCACCAGGACTGAGCAACTTGATCATGGTGACACACCCACCACTTATTTTCAGAGCCACTTTGTGATAACAGGCAACATCATGAGGAAGGAGTGGACCTGTGACTCCAGTTCCCCAAGAGGAGGGTGGCTTCAGATGTCCTTCAGATGCCAAGAAGTTTGCTTGCTCTACTGTCAACAGAGAGCGACTTAACTTACAACACCCTTTCCAGGAGCTGCTTCTTCTTCTGGTAGAACTGAAGCTGGTAGTTGTCCCGACTGATCCACTCCACCCAGGGCTTAATGGACTTGACACTTTTGAGCCATGCTACGCAGGCATCAAACGGCAAAAGTCCATTTTCTGAGGGCTGCACTTTCTTCAGGAGAATGTCCAAGGCATCCAGAGTGACAAACTGAAACGACATTTGCAAAGACAAAGAAAGCAGAGTCTAGTTAAAGAAGTGACCTTGCCGGTGGGTGGCACAGAGGGAAGGAATATCGTGTGATGCTGGCATCACTTTTGGAGAAGTTGACAGGGTTAAGTTAAAAAGAAATGGACTTTTATGGGTGAAGTTATGGCTTCTGTAAACCAGGAAGGGCTTTAATGAGCCTCACTGCACCTTGGTGACAGAAGGATCTTGGAGTCACCATGAGGAGTTCTCTAAAAACCTTAGCTTGCTGCTCCACGCAATAAGCATCTTAGGAGGGATGTGGACATTTTCACATGGATGTGGCAAGCTAAGGAGTCAGAGGCCACCACTGAAGTGCAACCCAATCCCACCCATCTCTAGGGTTTAAGTGTCTAAGGAGACTTCAACGCGATGCCCAGAGTGACACAAACACCAGGATGTCTTACTAATTACATAGTCCATAATTAAATGATGGACATTGTGAAGACCATCATGTTCAAATGCAATAGGAGAAGGGTTAGAGGGCAAACACAGCTGCTCTTCTTTCCTCACCATCTCTGGAGGGTTCTTCTCATACTTCGCCTGCAGCTCACTTATGACAGTGTCGTTGCTTTTTGCTATGTCAATGAAGAGCTGATAATCGTCTCGGAGGTAGAAATACTCCATGTGAAGCCAAATTGGGGAAAAGCTCATCTCCCCCTTGCCCACGGAGGAGCAGAGTTGTTCTGCGCTGGCTAGGAAAACTTTTGAGAGAATCTGCAGGTAAAATAAAAAGTGTAATTTCTGCTCAAAGCAAGCAGCAAGGGGACTAAGGTGGGACGCTCAGCATTGCTGTTTTGCCTCATGGGAATTTTCCCCATCAAAAGTAGTTCTTAAAGTGGAATTAAAACTGAATGTTTGTAACAGTTGAGGAGTAGCCACAGACGAGGGAGACAAGTACAAGGGAGGGCTTACCAAAACACCAGATTTGTCTAGGAAGGACAGGACTAGGGCCGAAGCCAATACAGTTGAAGACGGCGCTCTACCCAACCCCACTCACCTCGTAGACGGAGAGATCTTGCCCAGGAAAAGCCATCCTGAGAAAGTCGTTGGCGTAAGAGCGTACCATGTCTGGATTGCTGCCATCTGGTAGCAGGACATTCTTTATGAAGGTTTGGTAGAATCTGGCCACTTCCTCCGTAGGCTCCTGAGGCTGATCTGGAAGGGGCAGCAAAGAGAGTTACGGCTGCTTAGAAGAAAATGGGACCTCCTCATTAAGGCTGAGGCAGACGTGTGGCCAAGTGCAAGGCCATGGATGAAGAGACACAATGCTTCCATTGGAAGAGGAGATATAAGGCAGAAGAGATGCCCAACACGGTTCTGGGTCATTCAAGTAGGGTGGGAAACACAGCCCCCGTGGTTCCTCCACAGATGCGGATTTTTCGCAGCTTTGCTGGGTTAAAGCTCTCCTCTGGAAAGTCTGATGTTACCTTTCATGTGGTAGACCTTCTCCCATATGTCGTCCAGGTAGTCTTTCAAAACCCAGCTGAATGGGAACTGGCAGAAGAGGGAGATGTTGGGATCTTCAGTCATTGATAACACGGAAATCTTAGCATCTGTTGCCCTTGAATTTAAATAGCACAGAAAGAAGCATTAAGTTGTGCAACAGACCATAGGTGTCCAGAGATGGACCACCTCAGAGCAGTTCCTGACTCCTGCTGACACGTCTTCTCTTTAAAAGGGTTCAGAAACCTGGGGAGAAATTTTGTAGGAAAGTCAGGAACAGGGAAAACTGTGCAAGAGCAGGGAAGGAGCCAGTTTCGCTGACAGCTTAAAATAACAGGGGAGTTTTGGTGCCAGTGGCTTGACACCCAGGACCTTCCATGGCTAGGTTCTAAACCTCTACACCTCCAGCGGAAGCTACAGCTTCACTACGAACACCAGCTTTAACTCTTCTAAGGAAAACCACCTCATGGTACATTTACACCCTGCTTCTTACTTCCTGGTGTATTTAATTTTTAGGAATGTTTCTTCTTGGAACATTTGGAGCCACAGTTCTGTGAGCGGAGAGCCTTGAGAGATGTGATCCAGGTTGTTGTTGGCATCCACCACGGCGAGAATTTGGGCAAAGACGTTCGCCACAATGTCTTCCAGGTGCATCCAGAGCGCTTGCCTGAAAAAGGAGATGACTCGGCTCGTCGCATTGCTTCCCTGCCTCCCACCAGAAAAACCTTGCTCCGCCCAGGGGAGAGCATCAGTCTTGAAGACCCGCAAGACAACCAAAACCACCCAACTGCTTCTGAAGATGCAAAATGTGAATGCCCAGGCTTGGCACTAACTGTCCTTGTCTCACAGTCAATGTTGTTCACTTCCAGTAAAGCCCTTCCAAAAGAAGTTTCCTCAAAATTAAGTGTTCTTAATTAATTTTTTTTGCTTTTGAAACTGACTATGACCTTTCAGCAAGCCCCAACCTTGTTCTAGGATGGTAAAACCCCATATATTTAGACCCTTCTTGCTTTGTCACATCTTGGTCTTTAAGCAAGGTGCCTCACACTTCATGCAGAGCAGTTTTAGGAACAGATTTACTTGACATTAGGAGGGTGGCCCACAGCCAGCACTACCTGAACGATGTGTCTTCCAGGATGAATTCAGTGGAGAGCGCCCTGCGGAAAATCCATCCCCTTGGCTCTTGGATGGGTTTCTCTCGTTCTTGTAGGAGGTTACAAATTCTCTTTTTCAGGATGGTCATAAATTGGCTGGAAACTAACATAAAACAGCACTGCTTAAAACCCTCCTGGTGCTCACCTCCAGAGTGGAGACGCGGTCAAAAACTTGCAAGGGATTTTGGTTACCACAGTTTTCCACTCCCTAATTATTATTATCTTTTTTAATTAGTCCTACGTAAAAACTAACTTCCATTGGCAAGTGACACCTGACTGGGATCATCTATCAAGGTCTGCAGCAAAGCTTTGTGGTTTAGTACAGATTCTGATCATGAACATGAGGGACTGTGCAGGGAAGTAAAGGGGGCTGCACGCCACCTCACCCTCTGTCTCTTGGGTGCTTCCCCACCCACCTTGGCTTTGAGGGACATCAGAACTGGCTGTCAACCTGCTCGTGTCTTCTTCCGGCCATACAGCTTGCAATGCGCAAGAAGGAGCCACTTCTAGTTCTCTCTACTCACACGTACCGCTACTCTGAGTGTGGAAAAGCAAGTTGTGAAGGATCCTGATTCTCTCCTTGGGACGCTGGCTGTTGTCCTTCTTGTCCTCCAGCTGGATCACAGCCTTCTGGATGCTCCCTTTGATCATTGCATCCACGTTGAGGAACTGTGGCTGGAAAAGACTGGAGGTCAGTCGGTGGCTTGAAGCTACTTTGCTCTCATTTACCTGGGGACGCCTGTCCTGGGACATCATCTTCTCCAGAACTTAGCACAGTGGACTCCAAGGTCTGTTACCCATCTTATCATCCCAACAAAGCCTGGTTAGGTCAGTGCCCGGGCATGGAGGGCTGCTGATGTCTCTGGTAAGGGACGCTGCTTTGTTGAAGGTGACAAAAGGCTCCTGGTTTTGTCCCAATTGCTCACACCCCCCTACTTCACCCCCACAGCAGAAGACCTGCATCTATTCTTTCGTAGGACAAGGTACCAGCCCACGCAAGGACCTTTAAAAGCAGATCCCAAAATGTCTGTCGAAGCCCAAGCCAGTTCTTGCACAATGATGCAATTAAAATGAGGAGGAAAAAATAGAAGAAAAAAAAAAAAACCCATACATTTTCCTCTGGGTAAAGGCCAGACTGGGTGAGGGGTCCCAGGGCAGCAGAATCCTCTGGAGAACCTGAAATCACAATCAACCACATGAGTCAGCTGTAAAAAAAAACCCAACAGGAGATACTTCCATCCACAGGAGGTGTGGGGAGCGCACGGACAATCAACAGGGAGAAATAAAGCAGCACTGGAGTGGAAGCCACCCAACGGCTTGATGTCAGGAGGACCCTCAGGCTTGGGAAGCAATTGGCTGGCAACCTCTAAGCAAGAACATGGATTCAAGAAGCCACCTAGAGTTGGCCTGCGATGGTGGATCAAACCATTTCTGCCCCGTTTGCCCAACTATCTAGTCAAAAGAATGGTGATCAACAAGCACATGTTGACTCCACGTAGAAGTCTCCAGCAACACAGCTAGCTTTCCATCATTCACTGCTGTTCCACCACCACAATTTGCCCATCAAGAGGCAAAGGCTGCGATTGCTATGAAGTCCTCAGGAGCAGCAAGTGCTCCTGGGACCCACAGCTTGGGATCTGCTTGATCCAGCTGCGTTTTTGTTCACAGGTAGCACCTCAGAGGACAGGGCAGTGGGTTTCTGTAAGGGACAAGAGTGGGGAGACGGTGGGTTTATGGCGAGAGACTTCTTACCTGTTGGGAGATGGTGCAGGGAGCTGCTCATGAAAATCTCAGCAATGGTCATTTTGGAGAGCTGGCCAAGATTGGCGTTGAAGTTCTCTGGGGGCATCAGGTCATCCAAGTGGATGGACTTCCATTCACCTGGAGAGGCAACAAACACCAAACGAGAGGACAGATCAGTCCATCGACTCTCCTTTGGTGCATCAGCCCTTTGGAAATACCAGTGAGCTTGGCTGCTCGGCTTTACCAGCCAACCAGGGCAAGAAGAAGCGAGAGATGGAAGATCCACCACTTCTCTGCACATCTTTGTCTTCCCCTCCCACTCTTTCCCCAACCCAAAGCAGCGAGTGTCACCTTACCGCTGTCAAAAGCCAGGTAGCTGCACCCTCCCAGGACCCGTGGGACTTTAGTGATCAGCACAATGTGCAACAGATGGGCGCCGGTCGACCTCCTTCGCTCGTCTGTGATGCAGTACCTGGAAGCACCACCAGAAGGTCAGAGCTGGTTAATTCCAGACACGTTTGACGGATCTCTGCGAGCAACAACTGCATCTCCTCCTGCCGTGAGCCCTTCCAGGGGTTAATCTCCCTCCCCACCAAAGGCTGCAGTCATCTGAATCTGCTTTCTTGGGTGGATGCCACCCCGAGAAAACATTCTTTCTGGACATTGTTGGTACAACCTGCTACAACCACAGGGGCAACGGAGACAACAGAGTCCAGAGCACTGGGAGGGGGGGGGAAAAAAGGTTTCTGAGAAGTGTGTTGTACTGGGAAGGGGAAGGGGGGAGGGAAGGGAGGGGAGGGGAGGGGAGAGCAGGGGAGGGGAGGAAGGAGGAAGAAAGAAGAGGAAGGAAGGAAGAAGGAAGGAGGAAAGAAGGAGGAAGGAAGAAAGAAAGAAGGAAAGAAGAAGGACGGAGAAGAAGGATGACGAGGGAAGGAGAAAGCTCTTACTTGGCACAGGACAGGAGCCTTTTGCTGCTCCGTGGCTCATCAAAATGAAACTGAACGATGAGCAATCTCATTTCTTGTGGCTCTCTGAAGAAATTCCTACAACGGAACAGCCTCTTTAATGCTTTCTCCTAGAAAGGTCTTCCCCATCCCACCCCAAAGCACCGTGCAAAGTGTAAATCACCTGCAAGGTTAAAGAAATATCAGGGCCCACCTGAGGTCCTGGCGGAAAGCGTGTTCACTTTCAAACTGGCTTAGGAAGAGGCAGTGGATTGCACCTGGGAGATTCAGCGTCTCCCTCAGCACTTCCAAATCCTTCTGGTTTAGCAGTCTGGCGTGAGTAGAAACCTGTGGTAAAAAAGGGAAATCAAAACCGGCTGTTCTGCCACCTCAAAGAGGTGGGATCCTCCGCCTCCATTGGCGCTTGGCGCTCATCTACAGGCAACTGGAAGGTGCCTTGAGTATCTCAGCCTGAGCCAGAGCTGAGCAGGTCTCATCTGCTTCCCGAGGAGGGGCAGAGTCTACCCTGGCTGCAGATGACCACGGAGGCAAAGAAGGTGGACATAAGCCCAAGATGATGGGTCCACCATGCTCACTTGGAAAACAAACGCCACCCTGGGGTGCTTTACAGCCACGCACAAGTACCTGCAGGCACAGCCCACTGGTGCTCCCTTTCTTCTGCTGGTTCATCATCTCACGCAAGAGGCTGGCCAGGCTGTTGTGCTTCTGCTCAATGAAATACAGATCCTGGATCCGCTCAGCATCCTTCAGAGCAGAGTACTTAAGGCGTAGGATGGAGTCAGGAGTGGCACACTCCACCAGTTTGCTTGTGGCAGTGGAGAAGATCAGATCTCCGTAGGGTTCGTAGCCTCCACACTGGATGTGCTGGGTGCTCTCCAGCACAATGGCGGCGGACGTGTCGTCGCTGAAGCCAATGAAGACATCATGTTCCTTGGGTGCAAGCGTGTGGGACCAGATGCTGAACAAATCGGGGTTCTCAATGCAGACAAAGCGACTGGCCCATCTCTCCAGGTCCCGCTTCAGGTCTTGCTGTTGCCAGTTGAGGATGGTGTTCATGTCCAAGCAATGCTTCTCCAGTCGGCTCAGCAGAGGAGTGGGGAACTGTGTGTAGACTACTTTCTTCTCCTCTATAACAATCAGCCGGAATTCCTCCTTCACGCGGCTCTTCACCCTATGAGTGCCGAGGCCCAGGTCAACATAGTAATTGCCCCCCAGGCTGACGAAGCATTGGTTGAGGGTATCGTAAAGGCTCTCATAAAGGTTCTGGATGTTGAGGAGGACAACGGGCCTGCCTATCTCCATGCAAATTTTCACTCTGCTCACAGAGCGGCACACCTGGGAATAATCCTGGTCCCGCGGGAAACCGGAGCCAAATATAATGTCGCAGTTGCCGGTGTCTATAAGCCGCGTCATCTGGATGATCTGAAAGGCAGCATTATTGGTCGTCAGCAACAGGAGGTAACGAGACATGAATCCCGCTTGCCGTTTGTCCATGTTTTCTGACAGCAGACGGATGCAGCTGGTTTCCACCTCATAGGTAAGGCGTACCTCGCTGGTGCAGTTACGGAAGATTTCCAGAGGACGAATATCTTTGGAGCCTCCAAAGTTTCTCTGAATGGCCTTTATGAGGAGCTCCTCCTGAGAACTGCGCTTCACATCCTGCATGTAGGACACAATCATTTTGATTAAGCTGTAGAAGTCGCGAAGCCCAAAGAACTCAGTTTTCTGGGTTTTCAGCACGTTGCAGTAGAAGTTTGCCAGAATGGGGAACAAATGCTCGATTCTTTCAAGGTGAGGCTGGTCAGCGCAGATGCCTTTGGCGGTCTTCACCAGCTCTTCCTCGCTTGGTTCAGTCCGAAAGACGAGGAGGCCCCTGTTCATTTTGGCTGGGTCGAGGGCCCAGTTGGAGATGCCCACGAAGCCAACCTTCTTGTAAGCTTCCGGATTCTCATCGTCAACGCATCCATCTTCCAGAAGAGGATGAAGTGTCTTCAACGGCATATCGGGCGAGTCTTCCGCAAGACCAATCTCATCCAGCAGGACCACGGATGCAAACTCATCCAGGTTCTTGTCCTTCTGGAACTGAGCACATTGTCGGAAAGTAGAGATGATGCCTTCTGGTTTTGAATGGGGGCTGCACTGGAAGGAGAGCAGCTGGATCTCTTTGCACCTTTTGAACAACGGGCTTGTGGACAACGTGCCTTTCATGGCATCTACAGCGATGGTTTTGGAGAGAGATTTGGAGCTTCCCGGCTTCCCAACCAGAAAGAGTGGCACCCGGAGGTCCATGCAGACAACCATCATGAAGATGTTCTCCCTCAGAGCATTGTTGCAGGCTGTCGCCTCAGGAACGGAAAGGTTATCAAGAAATACCTCTTGGCACAGCTCAATCTCTTGCTGTAGCTGGGATGCAGGGACTGAGAAGCATTTTGCAATCTCCTCCAGGTACTCTTGGCGGCTCTCCAGAGACACGTAATAGCAGACCCCTAACGAAAGGACCAAAGCCCTTTGCGCATCGTTTAAGGTCGGTTCCGCGTCCTCCTTACGCTGCCTCTTCAGATCAATCTGGTGGAAAAGCAGTTCTCTTAACTTATAAAACCAAAGCACTATTTTCATGCAACGGTCGATATCCCGCAGGCTGGCGACCCTGCATTTGTCCTTCCTGTCTCTCAGGAACTTCTGGGAGGCTGAAATGACATTGGTGAAGACATCCAAGTTTCCTGTGGGGATCTCGGTCTCCACGGTGGACTTCACAATCTCCCTGATGTACAGGCTTTGTGTTTTCTCGTTCAGCTCCCCAAAATCCCAGACCAGAGGTAATAAACTGGGAGGAAGGGGCTGCACTCGATACACCAATTGCCGCAAAGGAATGTAGCCCAGCTTCTCCGGGGTGTCTTCACTCCGGACTCGGTATCCCAAGCCAGCTTTCTCCAGTTTCTCAATGGTCTCCTTGGTGTGCCTTTTGTAAGGGTTGCAAGCAGCCACCACTTTTAAGCAGTCAGTGTCGATCTGCTTTCCGTTGACACTGTGGTCACACAGCACTTCTTTGATCACAGAGATGGCCTCTGAGGTGTTCGCTTCGTCGAAGAAGAGCACCGTGTCGACATTGTGCTCTTCTTTGTTGGCGCGTGCCAGCTCAGTGGCCTGCCTGACCTTCTCCTGGATGGTCTTGGAGGTGGTGCCGCCATGAACACGCACCACTATCATATTCTGAATTTTCCTGCCTGCCCTTTGCAGGTTGCACATGAACTGCACCAGCTTCGTCTTCCCGCAACCAGTTTCACCCATGATGATCACAGGGATCCCACACTGGAACCGCAGGTGAATAGCCAACATCTTCATGGTGTTGTCCAGAGTCAACTGATACGAAGTATCTGGGTCTTCCTGGCATTTCACACCAAAGACTCTGCAGAGGGCCTCCAACTGCTCAGTTCTGGATAAGGTTTCAAATTTCTTATTGAAAGGAACATTTTGGAATGCCAAGGTTCTGTATAAACCCCTGCTCATAACCGCTGCCTCCAGAACAGTGTGGGAATAAGCATCAATCGCATCAAAGTTCTGGTTGATATGAAAACCCAAAAACTCCATGGAGTCATTGCTAGCGTGGAAGACTATATAAGGATGAGACTGCTGCTCCCACTTGCGTCTTAGCTGGTACGTTTTCAAAACATTGTCCATCTCCTTCCACTCCTCACTTGGCACGCTTTCATCGGACATGTTGAGGGAAGGCATGGCAAAGTCCTTGGACATGATGATCATGAACTTGATGACGAATGTTTTGAAGCCGCAGAATTGCTCTCCGACAACCGGACTGCAGAAGACTGAGTTCTCACACTTTCTTAGTTGGAAGTTCAAGAAGCGCGTGAAGTTGCTGAGCTCGGTCCAGGAGGGGTTGCTTCTCCCGCAGAACTCCATCAAGCACGCCAGGCATTCTTTCTCTGTCCCTTCGATTTTGCCAGGGACAAAAGTGAAATGGTCAAGGTTTTCCTTCTGACCGTATCTCCTGAGGTATTGGTAGGACCTTTGGAAAACTTCACTATTTAGCTTGTCCCGGTCAAACTGTTCCTCCCTTAATTCCGCAGGATGGACAGAGCTGGGATCTCCCAGCAAGCTGAGCACCCGCAGTGGTGATACACACTCCACAGTAGGAAAAAGATCCAGAAACTTTTCTTCCATTTCAATGGACATCTAAAAGCAAGAGGACAAAAATCACCATGAGGATTGTCGCCCATCCCCCCACGTTTGCCTGCATCACCCACCCAACCCCCTTTTTCATTTCCCCCGGTCACAAATGGTTCATCAAGCTGGGAAAAAAAAAGTAGAAATGCCAAGGTTCCTCCAAGCCTTCACGTGGATTGAAATCCCTGTAACTGTTGTTCGGGTTTTATTCAGTGAGAGGGGACTACAGTGGCAGCTTCTGTAGGAAACTGCTAGAAGTCGCTCCCCTTTGTTCAGTGGACTCGGCCGGGCCTAGGGCGGACCCACTGCTGGCCAAGGCCGAGCCGATTGGTAGCAGAATGTCCCGTGATAACGCCTCTGCGATAACGTATTTAAGAAGGGGAAAAACAGAAAAAAAAATGGTGTGAAGACACTGAGCGGGGGCAGAGAGGGGGAGGCGCGAGCCTTGTGGGTGTTGCACCCCTCACCCTCTGGCCTCCCGCCGGGCAGCCGACTGGGCCCGACTCGGCCCGGCCCAGCTGCAAGAAGTGGAGAGGAGATGAGATGTGAAGAGAACCTGAGAGGTGTCTGCCAGCCTGTTGTGAAGAATTTCTTGTGAGGAACAGCTGCAGACACCAAGGTCAGTGAAGAAGGAGGGGGAGGAGTAATGCTGCTCCCAGCAGAGATTCCCCTGCAGCCCATGGAGGCCCACGGAGGGGCAGAGATCCACCTGTGGAGGACCCCACGCCGGAGCAGGTGGATGCCTGAAGGTGGCTGTGGCCTGTGGAGGGCCCGCTGGGACAGCCGTTCTGGAGGGACTGCACCCGTGGAAGAGACGACCCACGCTGGAGCAGTTTCACGGAGGACTGTGGCCCGTGGGAGGGACCCCACAATGGAGCAGGGGAGGAATGCGAGGAGTTCTTCCCCCGACCATGAAGCAGCGGCGTAAAACAACGCGTGATGAACTGACCGCGACCCCCATTTCCTTTTCCCCCTGTGCCGCTCAGGAGGTGAGGTAGTAGAGATAATGTTAAGCCTGGGAAAAGGGAGGGGTGGGGGGAGGTTATCTTGTTCTCTGTCTCATTCTCCTGCTGTTTGTAGTAATAAATGAATAGTTTTCCCCAAGTCGAGTCTGTTTTGCCCGTGACGGTAACTTTCAGGATTTCTCCCTGTCCTTATCTCAAACCTCGAGCCGTTTTCCCTTATATCATCTCCCCCTGTTCTCTGGGAGGGTGGGGGCAGTGAGAGAGAGACTACATAGTCTGGTCCCGATTGGGGCTGAACTACGACACTATTAAGGTCTTCCTTGCCCAGCGTCCTGTCTTGGGTTGGGTGATCCTGTTACCTTCTTCTATGCTTTCTGCTGTTCCATTAAATCCTAAATCCTGACCTGAACTCAGCCAATATTCAAGGTACGGTGAGGAACCACAGATGGATGATCAACCACTAGTGAATCTGGGGTGCATTTCACACCTTCAGTAACTCTAAAGCATGGCTCAGATGCAAATTGGCCTTAAAAACATGCGTGAGATTCGAGTTGCAACAAAACTGGGATGAAAAAACTCTACTTTCCCTCCAAAACTCTGTGCAGGGCCTGATATTTCACTTTGAGTAGAGACGTGTTTGGCCTGGTTGCTTCTACGTAGGTGAGACATTGACCCACTGGAGAGACAGACCCTAAATTGTGCAGCGCTCCAGTGGAGATATCAGAGATCAGCAGATTTACTCCTGCTCAGCCTTAACGGTTCCTCCACGCAAGCGCAGACCCTCAAAATACCTCTTGCTTCTTCGTACTGCTAATGCCTTTCCCTTTTGCCAGGTACTCAATCAAGTAAAGATGAGAGGGTTTGCACTTCCAGACCAAGCCGTCGGGACTCTGGATGTGCCGCAGGATGCACAGGTCAATCAGGAGCCGGTAGAGACCCTTCGATACCTGGCAGGGCGAAAAAAAAAAAAAAAAAAAACCAAACTAAAATTGATGCAGAAGTCTATCAAAATGCGCTTGCTGCTCTGATTGGCTTGGGTTTGAGTTTCCACCCCCTTCTCTCCCTCCCTGTCTTCTGGGTTTCACCACCTCTTCCTGTCCACTTCAAGATTCAGGCACTCACCACTGGAGACACATCGATGTGGAAGATGCTGGGCTGAATTTCGGTCGCGGATTCCTTGACAGAGAAAAGCTCCTCCACGAAGAACTGGAAATCGATGTCCGACTCCATCAGCCTAATTGTTTTGTGAAGCAGCGGTGTGCCACCCAGCTTAGCACGGACCTTTCTGACAGTATTGTCCACAAAGAGAGACTTCCCTAAGGAGAGGGAAAGAAAGTCACCAATCATCTACCCTTCTGCGCTTGCATGTGACCCAAAACAAGGAAATCTCTCCCCAGAAGCACGGCGTGTCACCTCGCCTCTTTGCTTTGAGGTACAACTCGGAGTACAACCCCCCAAAAACTTACCCATTCCTGCTTGCTCCGAAAAGACGAACTTCACGTTCTGCTGATGGGGCTCTTCAAAAGCCTGAGCGACGGGGGCTGTCCCGCTCGGCCCTTTGAGATGCATCTTCAGGTAGGTCTGGATTTCTGTCTTGCAGTAGCAGGGGAAAGTCACCTTGTAGGCATCAAAGGCCGTGATAACGTAGGAGTTGTGAGCTTTGGCATTGCAGAAGATGATGAATCTGTAGTCGGGGATGCTGGAAGATTGCACCAGGCGGAAGAAGTGGGACTCGAGGTGTTTGGAAACTTTATAAACTAATTTATCAGCACCCAGCAGGCAGTAGACCTTCTGGTCTTGGGATCCCGGGGAAAGAGCTCTTCTGACAAGCAGCTCCACCTCTTCTTCATCCGTGTCGGGTGTACACACCAGGACCTCATCATACGATGGGAGAGGTGCCATCTCAGTGTGTCGGTACACGAATAACATGTTGGGTAACATTTCCTCTTCCTTACACATGACGAGAAGCGGTTTCCCTGCTTCAAAGCCTACAGGTAAACTTCTCTCAACGCGTGTGCTTTCTAGAGTGGCCAAGCGCTTCAGCGTCTCCCCAAAAACATCCAAGCCTATGTATTTATCGGACACCAGGCCAGCGAATTTCTTACAGTAGGCATCCCAGAGCAGATTCACCTTGTCGTAAATAGACGGCAGACTCTCAAAAGAGGCGGCCAACTCATCGTGCGCCAGGGTGCTGAAGGAAACTTGGTCAGCCTCTCTGTTATGGGTCTTAAATTTCCGTCTCTTCTGCAGGAAGGTTTCCCTCGTCTCCTCATACAATTTGCTGAGCTCTTCAACCAACTCCTTGTCATCGCCTTGCTCGAAGGCAAAATCCATGAGCATCTGCTCCGTGATGGGTGAGTTGGACAGGCAGCTCTGCAAGGCTGCCTTTGCCACCGACTCATCGTAGCCCGACTCGGCCAAGCTTTTGATGAGCTGGGGAAAACGAATGATGTAGTCATGCCAGGTAACCGATTCCTCGCCTCCTGCCGACGTATTGACGGTGTCCAGAGGAGTCAACAGCGCATCCCCCAGGGCTTTTTTGATATCGTCTTCTTTGATGTCATGCTTGATGGCGGAAAGCATGATGAGCACCTGTGGTTCTACGATGCCCTTCTGGACTCTGGCCAGCTGGCTGCATAAATAGAAGAGCTGGTGTGCAGTAAACAGGTTGAGATGATAGTAGGTGTCCCTTTGAGTCTCCAGGTACTTCTTCCACTCTGCCAGGCAATGCTCCATTGCTTTAGAGAGGCTGCTCAGCTCCTCCAGGAGGGGTCTCGTGCTCTGAACAAGGATCTCAGCAATTCCGAACTCCGTGTAGACTTTCACACGTTGCTCAGGGTTGCAGTAGATGTCAGCCTTCCAGTTGATGAAGAGGATGTTGCTAACGCTGAGAAGCTCCAGGTACAACTTTCCAACAGTTTCAACTTTTTCCAATATCTGTAACATGCCAAAGACACAACAGGGAAATGGATCACGTACTGCAGCATATTCTCAACAGCTTCCAAGCGCTGCTCAAGTCACACTTTCCTCTAGAAATCTGTACAGTTGTAGGCTCCCCAGTACAACAGAGACATGGACGTAGTGGGAAGGGAAGATGATGAAGGGACTGGAGCATCTGGCTGTGTGGCTGGTGTCGTACTCAAGAGATCATGGATCTGCCTTTGAGAAGCTGGATTTATCTTTGAGAAGCTGGACCTACCCTTGAGAAGCTGGGCCTACCCTTGAGAAGCTGGGTCTGTTGGGAGATGATGGGATTCACCTGACCAACTGGGAAACCTGGTCTTCACCAAAAAGCTGGCCAGACCTGTATGGAGAGCTTTAGACTAGACTTAGGGAAGGGGATGGAGTTTTGAGCTGTTGGTGTATTAGAAAACAACAGGGAAACACCTGTGAAATGTCTCAAGGGAATTAGGGCATGCTCCTCTGAAAAGCAGAAATTAGGAGCTTTTGGGTAAAAATTAGCAGCCAAGCCAAGAAAGGAAATCTCATGGTTGGTGCTTAATAAAGGACGCCCAATCAAGAGGAGCCTGTTGATGAAGACGAAGCCTTCTTACTTCAGTTACAGGAAGCATCACGCTTACAGGCTCTGAGACAGTTGGGGGACTTCAATCCCCCAACATCTGCTGAAAAAGCATCACAGCAGGCTGTAAGCAGTCCAGGAGACGCGTGGAGAAAGTCAAGGATAATTCCTTAATCCAGGAATAGACAGCCCGGCCAGAGGAGACGCGTTACTAGACTTGCTGCTCACCAACACGGAGGAACTAATTAGGGATAGGCTGCAGTGATCGTGTCCTGGTGGAATTTACAGTCTTGAGGGATATGGGCCAAGAGAAGAGCAGAGTCAGGACAGCGAATTTTAGGAGAGTAAACTTCCAGTTGTTTAAATAATTAGTGGATGGGGACCCCACTGGGACACTGCCCTCAGAGATAAAGGAGCTGAACAAAGACGGTAGCTCTGTCAGGACATTTTTCTTAAAGCGCAAGAGGTCTTGATTCCCATGTGCAAGAAATCAGGCAAGGGAGCCAGGAGACCAGCACGGCTCAGTTAGGACCACCTGGTCAAACTACAGGGTAAGGAGGAATTGCACAGGCAGTGGAAGCAGGGACATGTATCCTGGGAAGAATATAGAGATGCTACTCAGACGTGTAGGGATGGGAGCAGGCAAGCTGAGGCATCATTGGAGACGGATTTGGGAAAGAATGCAAAGAATAATAAGAAGGACACGTACAGGTACGTGGGATAGAAGAAGAAGATAAAAGAAAATGTACTCCTCTGGTACATAAGACAGGAGAGCTGGTGTCAACTAACACAGAGAAGACCAAGAAACTCAATTTTTTGCTCAGTTTTCCGTGGTTATCTTTATTCCCACATCTCTCCAGCCTCCGAACCTCACAGCAGAGAGTGGGGGAACGAAGTCCTTCCCATCAGAGGAGATCAGGTACAAGACCACCTGAAAAACTTGAATGTACTTAAGTCCACGGGACTCGACTCTGCTCTGGTTGAGACCCCACCCGGAGCACTGCATCCAGCTCTGCGGCCCCTACCGCAGGAATATGAGCCAATAGCCACGCCCAGGTGGCCAATAGCATCCCGGCTTGTATCAGGAATAGCGTGGCCAGCAGGAGCAGGGAAGCAATCGTCCCTGTGTACTCGGCACTGGTGAGGCCGCACCTCGAACGCTGCGTTCAGTTTTGGGCCCCTCACGACCAGAAAGACACTGAGGTGCTGGAGCGCGTCCAGAGAAAGGCAACAAAACTGGTGAAGGGTCTGGAGCACCAGTCTGACGAGAAGCGGCTGCGGGAACTGGGGTTGTTTAGCCTGGAGAAAAGGAGTCTCAGAGTATTGCTCTCTACAACTACCTGAAAGGAGGTTGTAAAGAGGTGGCTATCGGTCTCTCCTCCCAAGTAGCAAGCGATAGGATGAGAGGAAACAGCCTCAAGTTGTGCCAAGAGAGGTTTAGATTGGATATCAGGAAAAATTTCTTTGCCGAAAGCATTAAACCAGGCTGCCCAGGGAAGAGGCGGAGTCACCACTCCTGGAGGTATTTAAAAGATGTGACGCTTAGAATCATAGAATCATAGAATGGTTAGGGTTGGAAGGGACCTTCAAAGGTCATCTAGTCCAACCCCCCTGCAAGGAGCGGGGACATCCCCAACCAGATCAGGTTGCTCAGAGCCTCATCCAGCCTGGCCTTGAACATTTCCAGAGATGGGGCTTCCACCACCTCTCTGGGCAACCTGCACCAGTATTCTACAACCCTAATTGTAAAAATTTTTTTCCTAATTTCCAATCTAAATCTACCCCCTCTATTTTAAAACCATTACTCCTTGTCCTATCGCAACAGGCCCTGCTGAACAGCCTCTCCCCATCTTTCTTGTAGGCCCCCTTGAGGTAGTGGAAGACCGCTCTCAGGTCTCCCCAGAGCCTCCTCTTCTCCAGGCTGAACAGCCTGGGACATGGTTTAGTGGTGGACTTGGCGGTGTTGAGTTTATGATCCGACTCAATGATCTTAAGGGTCTTTTCCAACCTAAATGATTCTATGGTTGGACTTGACGATCTTGGAGGTCTTTTCCAACCTTAAAGATTCTATGATTCTAATAACAACGTGGATCTGTTTGAGCAGGTCCAGAGGAGGGCCACAAGAACGGTCAGAGGGCTGGAACGCCTCTGCTGTGAAGAAAGGCTGAGTTGGGGTTGTTCACTTGGAGAGGCTCTGGGGAGACATTCCTGTGACTGCTCAATGCAGAAAAAGGGCTTGTAAGAAAGATGGAGAGAGACCTTTTACCGAGGCCTGTAGTGACAGGACAAGGGACAACGGTTTTAAACTGAAAGTGGGTGGATTTAGATCGGATATCAGGAAGAAACATTGGACGCTGAGGGTCCAATGGGTGGGACACTGGAACAGGTTGCCCAGGGAAGTTGTGGATGCCCCATCAATGGAAGTGTTCAAGGTCAGGCTGGACAGGGCTTTGAGCGACCTGATCCAGTGAAAGATGCCCCTGCCCATGGCAGGGGAGATGGCCTAGATGGTCTTCAAAGGTTCTTTCCAACTCAAACCATTCTGGAAATAATTCCAGCAAAATCCCAAGGCAAATGGCCACCGTTTTTCAGGCAGATGTTGGTGCTGTGCTGTGACTTACCTCCAGGAAACGGTTTGCGTCCTCTCTGCCCTGCTCAACCTTGGTGGCCATCAACATAAGCTTGTTCTGGAGCTCTGTGAGCTGAGAAAAACTGTATTTCTTGGCCTTCTGGTCTGCTGGAGATGTGGTCTCCTCACTGTCATTCAGTAGCCGCAACGAGATGCAGTCGTCAAGCGTAGCCTGGAAAGCAGAGAAGACAACCAACATCACCTCATGGCCTTTTACGTAGTTTTGTCTGCACATCAGGACTCCCATGTCTTGTATCACTCCCCTCAGAAGAAAGAAAAGTCCGGTTTCCACTGAAAATAGTCAAAAGTTGGTGGTATGAGATCATACTAGTTGCAAACCTAACTGGACATCTGTTGCTCACTGGAAGATGATTTCTAGAGAGATCCTTTCCCCCACTAGCATTAAAAAATACAACCAAACAAGAAACCATCCGGGCAACACTTTACCTTGAATTTTGGAGGTGCTGAGATGGTAAAAATTCCATTTCTGTTGATACTTATGGCTTGAGAGATCGAAGAACGCTCCACAGAGCCATGAGAGTCATGAACCATCTTTATCCACTCTCTGTTGTCACAGGAATCTTTCTGCGAAAGAAGAACCAAAGTGAAGCCCAGTAAGGAGCTGGAAGGACACCAAGCACCACTCCTCCCTTCCAAATTTTATGCGGGTGAGGTTTCTGTGGCTATTTCTTCTGAGGATGGGGTTTCCCATGGCTTCTGAGGAGACACAGCCCCAGAGTTGGACCTGTCCTAACACCCCAGAGCGTTGGCATGCAGTGAAGCTCTTGTTCTCTGCTCTGGTTTTGGTAGGGAGCAGAGCGTAAGGCTCACCAACAGCCTGGGGCACAAACACGAGGGACTCTGTTAAGCAGAAGCTTTTGTATCAAATTCTCAAACACGTTCTGGAGTCTTCCAGCCTTGGAGCTGCTCAAAACCCAACTGGACATGGCTGTCAGCAGTTGTTGTACATGACTCCCTTTTAAGCAGGGGATTTAGACTAGACAGTCTCCAAAGGTCCCTTCCAACCTCAACTATTCCATGCTCCTAAACTGTAGACTCCAGAACTTGTTTCCCCCTATTCACAACGCCTACTGGGTCTCCTCCAGTTGCCCACACACGCGTGCAAGGTCATTTGAGATGCTCCACCAGGTTTCCATTCCAAAAGGAGCACAGCCTTTGCCCAGCTCCTGCCAGATCCACATGGATGTCCTGAGGAAACCATCTTAAACAGCATGAGACACCTACACCTGCACAACCCGGCCTCACAGCACAGGTCCAAGCAACTTTTGGACATGGGACTTGAAGACTCACCAGCTTCTTGGGAAGCTTACTGTCTTTCGAGATGGCTTCTCTGACGAAAGACAGAGCTGCAGAGAATTGGTCAAAGCCATCTGTGGGACTCAGGTCTAATACAATGGGGGCAGAAGCAGTCATGGCATCACGGAAGAAACTGACTTTGTCGATATCCATGTCATTTTCGCCCACAGAAATGGATGCCAGCTCCACAAATACGGGGATTTTCGTCTTGTCTAGGGAAAAAAAAATAAAGAAGAAAAAGAAAAATAAGAGGGACAGTTGAGGAATTTCTCTGCTCTGATTCATCTAATGCCGTGGTGGATGTGGGGACAGACAAGGACTAAGTGGTCTCCTTCTCTTGCTGTATCTGATGATTCCCTTCCTTCTGGCCTACCTTTTATTATGGTCTTGATCCAGGAGGTAAAACCTTTCCTTGCACATTCCAGAAGTTCCCTCAAAAAGTCCAAGACTCCCTGAGGAATGTCACTCAAACTTTTTTTCACCTTCATTAAGTCTTGGGTCATAAAACTGAGTTGCTTGTTCTTGAATTCCTCCTCTTCCTGGAATTAAAAAAACAAAAAAAAAAAACCAAAAAAAAAAACCACCCCAATATGTATCTATTGGGAATAGAGTGAAAGAAGCTCAGTTCTGCCTCCTCCTTCCCTGACAAGATGAGATCTTGGCCTCAAACCCAAGTCTGCTCTTGAATTCATCCCTGTAGGCCTTCAAAATGAACAGGGAGCTGGAAGTAATTCCTGCAGTCTACCACTCAAGTCTAGTTGAGGAGAAACCTGTTTAGGATTTAATCAGAAGCTGCCACGTGTGGCCTTCCATGTACAGACTTGTCTACCTGAATTTCCCAAGAGCACCCAAGACGATTGCCCACGCATCTCCTACGTACGTATTTCGTCAGGTCACTGAGAATCTGGAAATCTCCCTCCAGGTGAAGCATCTGTCTGAGAGCATCGATCATCTTGGCAGTGTTCACCACTTTGGAGAGGGTCAGGTAGTTTTCAACTCTCTCCACCACACCTGCAATCCAGTGAGCTTTTCCACCCCTCGGCCCTTCACTGTCCTCCATGATTTTAAACTCCTCCAGGAGCTGATCCGTCTCTCCTAGCAGCTTCTCAAACTGGCTCTGCACAGTCCCGAGGGTGATGGAGAAGTCTTTGAGGGACAGGTAGGTTTTCTGAAAGTCAGCGATGGCTGGCTTATAAATTTTTTCTTGAACATCTCCTACAGAGAAAACTTCGTCTTCAGGGACCACGGCTTTGGCTTGCTCTGCTCTCATCTTCCACAGCCTGCGGAAACAGTGGCTTTTCTCCACGATGTAAAGCTTTTGCATCATGTCACTGTAATCAGCAAGAGCGTGCGATTCCATTTCACTCTTGCCGTCGATGGTGAACTTCTTCACCGACATCTGATCCTTAAAACTTTCGTTGTCCATGATGCTTTTCTCCACGGTACTTCTATCCACTGAAACAGGTGGGAACAAGAAGAAGGAACTCATGTCATGTGTCTCTCAACCAACAAAGAGCTCTGAAGTCAATGGGTTCCCTGATTGCGTTTCCCTCCCACCCACGGTGAGACTCCATGTTTTGGGAGACATCTCTCCACTCAACAACTATAGAAAGAGCTCCATGAACCCAACTAGTACCTTTTATCATGTCATCTATGCCACGGCACAGGCGGAGAAAGGAGCATCTTTGCTGCTTCTGCTCTTCTAGTTGCTCAAACTCCTGCTTCCTGACCTCCAGCACGTCTTTTATACACTTGGAGAAAGAAGAATCTGGAAAAAAAAAAAAGACCCAGACACTAAGAATGACTTGGAAAGAGAAGAGCTGCAGGGAACATAAACCCTGCCATCAAAAAAAAAAGATGAGCCTTTCAGTTTGCAGAAAGCCTGCAGCTCCTTCCCAAAGCAGCACTGTTGCTGAAACCACCAAAAAACATCGATAAAGTTTATTCTGCGAGTGCAATTTGGAGGACGTGCCCCAAAACATCAAAAATATCAATCAAGTTTATTCTCGGAGCAGAATTTGGAGGACTTGTCACTCATCCTCTGGGTTTTAATCGAACAGAGATGGAGTTTGCGATGGGCCTGAAGGGAAGGCATGTAACCAGGAAGCTACACCACCACTATCCTTGAAAAAAATTATACGAACAAAACCTTAACATAAATTCCACTAATACCCCAAAACTTTAACTGCATTAAAAAAAAAAAAAAGCATTTTTCACTTCTTCCTGCTTCTCAAGTTGCTTAAATTAATCTCTGACCAAATATTACATTTTTACTTCTGGTTTTGGAGTTCCGTTGCAGATAATTTTTTGTTTTCTTTGCATTTTAGGTAATTATCCAGTAGATTTGTCTCCCGCTGGCCACGCAACTACGAAAATACATCCAAGCTGGAAACTCCGAACTTACTACAGGCGCACAGTATGTTCTTAAACAGCTCTTCATGCTTTAAGATGTTGAAGAGGATACTGCACGGAATGTCTCCCGAGAGAACACGGTGTCCCACAAAGTTGGAGAGCTCATACACCTGGGAAAGGAGGATCTTCGCGCCATTGCTGAGCTGAACTTGAAACTTGAGCTCCAGTTCTTCTGTAAAATAAATGAAGTTTGGTGAAAGGCAGTGGGCAGCTTCCCTCCTGTATTTCTTTTGAAGGCAGATACTCAGGCAAAGCCAGTAGCTTCCAGTTCACGGGGGTCTATCACGCCACTGGTGTGGAGGACAGATGCATGGTTGCTTTCTAGCAACCATCAAAATCAGCACCTTGAGAAAATCCCAGATTTCCTTTGGGAAACCCAGGTTATCTGCCCCTGCCTGAAATAAACCATGAGGACCACCTAGGAGATATCATCTGAGTGCAGCCAGTTCTTGTGGATGGGAGGGGTCCCAAGAGGGGCTGGGGCACAGAGGAGGGATGCTGGGTGGCTTTGTTCTGGCCAACAGGAGGTGAAGGAACAATCCCACTGCAGCCAACAGCTGCTGTGGGAAAGGCAGCTGTGGAGACCACAAGCCCAAAGTCTTTCTGACAGCGCCAGAAGTCGCAGCTGGGAGCAACAGCTGCGAGTTGTCCTCTCCCCATCTCCTGATCAAAGAAGGGTCACCACCAGCCTCAGACCAGGCTCTGTCCAACCACGGAAACCCTCCAAGTGTGGTGAGGCCACCACCTCTTTGCTCCTCGTTCTAATGCTCGACTGTCTTTGCGTGGAAATGTTCTGGCTCCATCTCCTCAACAACAAGCCCCGTGCTCACTGAGCGCGCAACAAAGCAGTGTTGCGACAGGATAAAGATTCCTGGAACGAAACCAAGATGTTTCTCCATTCCTGGAATGAAACTTCATTTTTCTAGTGTGCAAGATTTTTTTTTCCTCCCCCTCTTATTTTGCGTTGCCAACAAAATCAGAAGGTCCCTGTGAAAAGACTCCGTCTTCCCAACTATCTCGCTTACAAACCAAGATTTTTTCCAAGAAAAGCTCTCGGGGGACACTCACGGACAGCACAAATGAGATCGCAGACCCCAGGAGAGTTGAGCAGGTTGGCGAAAACGGGGCCAGTGCTCTCATCAAATGTGTCAATGCTTCCCAGACTCTTCATCTCCGAACACATTTTCTCCACAAGAACGGAAAGCACCGTCCCACCAGCCGGTCTGCTTGTCTTGAGCAACACGGGTATCACAGATTTTAGCATGTATTCCTGCAAGGACAAGAAATTTCTCCTCTTTAGGGGCTTTGTGGACTCACAGCTGTTTCAGAAAGACATTTCCCCACTCATTTAACCCAGCACAGATCAGTAAAAGAGGTAGTAAAGTGGGATGCAGAGGCCTCCAGCAGCCCAAGGAGCTCTCCTACCTCACTTTTGTCAAGGGCTCTGATCCACTGGATGATGCAATTCGTAAAGCAGCCCTCCAACTTGGCATCGTAGTGCTTCTCCACCTTCAGGAAAGCCCGGTAGAAGTCCAGGAGGTGTTTATCATTCACCTACGGCAAGGAAATGCTCAAAAGGCAGCCGCTTTCTGGGACCTTACCAATCTGCTCAAGTTCCACCACCAAAACAGTGACCAAAGCAAAACCAAGCGTGGCAAAGACCAGGAACATCATCCCCCACCAGCTGGAGGGTCTCCACGGCTCACCTTCTTCAGCCACTTCTCAAACATGTTATGGATCAAGCCCTGCCACTCCTCGGTCCACCCCACGCTGATGATCTTCATCGAAAGCAGCTGCTGCCACGCCTACGGAGGGAGAGCCAAACCCATCAGCTGGACCTTGAGGAATACCCAGATCTACCAAGGGTTGTGGCACGCGTGGGTCTTTGGGTCTCGTCACTCACCTCAATGTTCTTCAGGAAGGTTTTCTCATCCATGGGTGCCCTGTGAAAGTATCTCTCGAGCCACGGCGTCATAAAAAGCGAAAACTCTTGAAACCTTTCCACTGAAGTAAACTGCTGGAATTCCTTGAGAAATCAAAGAATAGAAGAGTGAACCAGAAGCTCTGGGCTCTCCTCAGCTACAAATAGGAGGCTAAGCCCTCGTGACAGAAGCCACAGACCTCATTCCTACCTTGTTAGCTTGTAGCCAATCCGCTTTGCCGACAAACATCCCGAGAATCCGCAGCGTTAGCATCACAGAGCTGAAGGACACTGATTTCATCCACTCCTCCACGAAATGCTTCAGCAAGATGTACACCAGGTTCAGACACTGCAAGACCTCGTGCTCATTCACGGGCTTCAGCGGTTTCTTTGAAGACCCTGCTGGGAACCTGTGGAGGCAGGAAAGGGCCAAACGCTTCTTGCAGTTGCTTTCGCACTCGCTACCTGACCACAGCCACCATCTGCAGCTGGGAGACAGGAGCAGGTTCATAGGACACCACCCTTGTGGGTCTCCATGCTCTCCAGCCATGGTGGGGTTAAAGACATCAAAAAAGCAACAGACAAATCATGGCAGCCACCCTCTCTTCGCGCAGCTCCATCCATCCCTCCCCAAACCCTTTATGGAGGCGTCGCAGCACCTCTCAAGAAGCCCCGACTCACAAGTCCTCGAACCAGGACTCCATCCTGGTGGCGATGCTTTCCAAAGGCATGATGAAATCGTCTTCCTGCAAAGAGGACAGAAAGGCATTGAGGACAAACATGAAAAGGCTTCTGCTCCCGCAGCTGAGGAGCTTCCACACTTAAACACTAAGCGTGACGTTTTCCAGCAAGATGAAAAGGATTTCCTTTCGTCTGGTCCCAGGATTCAGCTCTAACCCCGGGTTTCTACAATTAAGTCCTTCAGTCCTGCTGAAAATCTCTGTAGAGACCAAGGACACATCCTGGCCCACATTTAAACAGCCCCACCACTCCCTGCAGAGCAGAAGAAGGTCTTCCACTAGTCAGTTGTCCTTACAGGCACTTGGGACGAGGCTCTACTCATGTCCAGGATATGCCCGTACAAGGTCTCCAAGAGGAGCGGGAGTGGAAGCCAAATGTCAGGCAAAGTGTACTTGGTGAAGTTCCTCAAGGCCACCATCTCCAGCACCTTCTTTGCCAGTGGAGCACATCTTTCAATCAAGGTCTTGTGAGCATTTATCATCTTCAGGACTTTCCTAGGAAAGTGGATCAAGAACATCAAGACTCTGGAGGGCCAGGAGGCACACTGGTGGTGACTGAGATGGCACCATGACTGGTAGACACAGTGGTGACCCACAGCCAGGGTGGCTGCAGGCTGGAAGGAGAAGCTGGGGTCTGACAGTGAGCGTCTCTACATGGTAAAGCATGAATTTTTGGAAATTCACCCGCTTTACTGTCATTAGCAGAAAACTCAGGGTTCAAGTTGACCTTGAGAGGCTGGAGGAGTGAGCCCGTGCCAACGTCATGAAGTTCAACATGGCCAAGTGTGAGGTCCTGCACCTGGGCCTTTTTTAAACTGAAAGAGGGTGGACATAGATCGAACTTAAGGAAGAAATGTTGTACGACGAGGGTGATGAGACTCTGGAACGGGTTGCCCAGAGAAGCTGCGGGTGCCCCATCTTTGGAAGTGTTCCAGGTCAGGTTGGATGGGGCTTGGAGGAACCTGATCTGAAAGACGATAGAATGGGTTGGGCTGGGTTTGGGTTGGACGGCACCGTCAAGGATCATCCCTGCTGTGGACAGGGACGCCTTCCCCATCGTTGGCAGTGGTCAAGGTCAGGTTGGACAGGGCTTTTCTCCTTTTTCTCAAGGAGAAGGGGCAGCTCCTTGAGAAGCCACCAAGCAGAAGGAATGAAAAAGGCTTTGAAGAGCAGGACAGTTCATTACTCCGATCCTACCTCAGCCTTTCTGACCCACCTTTGCTTCTCTTCGTCCCTCCTCAGCTGTAGGAAGGCTTGTGAAGGAGGTTCGCATGGAAGAAAGGGGTCCTCCGCCATCTCATTGATCGCGTAGAGCAGCGGGACCAGCCAGATCCACAAGGTGCCGTCAGTGGTGTTCAGACACGTTTCTTTCAGAGCTAGAACGTATTTGCTGCAAAAAAAAAATAAAAAAGTCCAAAGAAAAAGGTCAAACTTCCCATAACCAGCCTTGGAGATGCCAGCGGAAGACCTGTGCCAGCACGGGATAGAGTCTTTTCCCACAACCCATGACAGGATCCATCTTGCTTGCAGGCAGCTGCCTGGAAATGGAGACATCAGAGACACCGAATGCTCTTTGAGGTGCCCGGGGTAGCTAGGATGGACCCACCAGGCTGGAAGCCACCAATGTGAGTTTACGCGCCGGGCGAGACCCCTTGGGATAGCACATCACCCAAAAGTGCCACGTAGGGACAACCGAGCTGAGTCCTGGACCTCGAAAGGCCTCCAAGTGAGCAGGCTCACAAATCTAAATTACCTTTTTCCTCTCAGTTCTTTGTATTTGTCTTGGGAGTACTCGATGGCCTGGAGGCGCTTCTCAGCCTTGGCAACGGACGTCGGGGTGAGAGGGATGCGATAGCGACGTGAGATGTGAAAGGCGAAGAGGAGCTTAGGAAGTTTATGTTCCTCAGACTTCAGGTGCATGATGATCGCTTCTATGAAGGTGCTGATGTTGTCTCTCAACTGGACAAGAAAAATAAGGAGAGGGCGTTTCACTGGGCTGGAGAAGATGTTTTTCCTCCCAGAACAGCCTAGTCTAGGGAGGAAGGTGGGAGGTGGAAAACACTGCTGCCTGGGAGAGCACCTTGCGTGGCACCTCCCTAGGGAGAAACGATTTATTCCTGGTGCCACACATCCATCCAGGAAGGTCCTACGTGCTAAATACACTAGGCAGGAGAAAGCTCTTCGCTCCACCCCTCTGATGTCATCCTCAAAAATGAGAACCATCACTTTCCCAGCTTCCCAGAGGTTTTGGTGGACACCTACCAGTTCCCCATCCAAACTGTAGACGATCTCAAAGCCTTTCTCGGCATCCCCGAGGCAGACCTTGGTGCTCTCCTTGTACCTATCCAGTTTCCTCTCCACGTCGTTAAGGGAATTCCAGGAGGCAGTGTGAGCGAAGAAGTCGTGTATCAGGTACTCCATCTGGACCTTGCGCCGTGGCGTCTTTTTGTATAAGGTTTTCCAAATGTCAGTTTTGCTGCTGCGGAAACTGCACTCAATCTGTTCGAAGAAGGTCCACGTTCCTGGGGGGAAAAAAGAAAGAGTTTGGGAACAAAACGTAGACAACTAAGCTTGGCTGAGCCCTGAAAAGCACGATATCCTCTGTGCATTTCTCCAGCCCAAGAGGTGCCGCTCATTTTCTGGCTACGGCTTGGATACCAGCCCGTGAGTTTTATTACGAGGGGAAAAAAAAAAAACACGCTTATTCGTACGAGCGGCTTGTAAACCCGCAGCTTGAAACCTCACAGAATAAACCAGGGTGAAATGTCGGCCAGCCTAGAGCCGTCACCGTTGCATCTAGTCGTGACTTTGGAGTCAACAACAGCGCTCACCGCCTGCTTTGATCTCCGCTTCGGGTATATTCACAACACGGTACAATTGACCGTCCCTGTACTTCCAGGTCTCCGGGATGTCAACGTTCTCTAAAGAAATGTGCTCCAATTCACACTCTCTCTCCGGGCTGTAGGTGTTCACGACGGCGTATTTATAAAAGATGAGTCCTCGTTGCAGGTCAGAAAGGGGGATCCTGGCGCTGCCCGTGATCACTCTGTCTCTGGAAGAAGAAGAGAAGAAGCTTCTTGGCCAAGCCAACGGTCAAGTTTTGGTCCATCCAACGAGACACTGTTGGCATTCAAGACACCAGGGAGAAATCCACAGGTGGGTTCATCAGCCAGGCAATTAATTAAATCCACCAGCCCAGCTCAGATCCCAACGCGGGGCTGAAAGATCCTGGGCCCCAGCCAAAAAGGCAGCTCCAGGAGCGAGGGGGAGATCGGAGGAGCACCAAGTGCTACGACTCCACCGAGACATCTCCATTTGGAGGTTCACCTCCGACCTCTGTAGGAACCTGCAGCAAGGTCCTTCAGGCCAGAGCTGAATCTCCAGGAGAACCACAGTGGAACCACCTCCTCAGTATAAATTCAACCATCGTTTTCTTACTTTTTCTCCATGTTGGCAAATTCTTCGCAGAGGCCAGGCTGCTTGTAGAAGACAACGCAGATCTTGGCTGTTTCGTCAAAATTATAATATCCTGACAGCACAGCAACAAATTCCAGGGTCATCATGTCTTGCGGTGGGTGATGTCCACCAAACAGATACAAGCTGGTATGGCAGCTGTTGAAAAAGAGGGGGTGGGTCCCCACTGTGTCCCCCTGCCATGATCCCCCTTCCCCATCTTCACCTGCTCCACCACTCACATCCACTTCAGTTGGCTCTTGCCTGACATTCCCAGAGGTTGCTCGTCCTCTGCGTTGTCATCTCCTACCCTGTTGAAGACCGCTTGGTTACTCTGAGGTATCTCAGAAAGACCCGGATGCCTCGGAGCAAGCGCCCACCCCTCCAAGGTGGAAGGATGTCCTGTCTATGCTGACTGGAGGTGGGATTTGCAGGAAGAAGGGACCTAACGATGCCCAAGCTGCACCTCCTCCCATGACAGCCCGTTCCCCTCAGGAGCTGCTGGACCTCCAGCCCTCTGGATCCGACCAGAAGCCCCTCAGTGACGACATCCCTCCACACAACGAACCTGCTGGAAAGTCCTGGGCCTTCTCTGATGTCCTCATCATCTGCAGCCAAGGAAAAAGTACCAATTAATGCCTTCAAAGAAGGCGGCAAGCCAAGAAAAGGTAGAAATTGGGGTTCACTAGGTCTAAGAAGACTAGGCCCAAGTCCCAAGGAGCCCCCCTCTCCCTGGTGAACCCCAACTTCCTACTGACGTGGCCCACTGAATCTTTCTGCCCGTCCTCCTCCCTGGGCAGGTCCCGAGAGGAAGCTCAGGAGGCTTTTGGGTGTGGTGTCACCAAAAGTGTCCACCTCCCAACCAGCTCTTGTCACCCAGGGCCACTCCCGACAGGACTCAGCACCCGATTTATCATCAGGGAAGACGGCATGACCAAGGAAACACCCTCACCGGCACCTGCGTGGCTGAAGTTCCCCAGGTTTGCCATCCCTGTTCTCTTAACGTAATCTGAGATCTTCACGGGGAGAAAAGAAAAATGGGAAGAGTTGAAGGAAAAGGGAAGTTCAAAACCTGAGAGATCAACAGACTGTAGAGGCAAAGGGCTGGGCAGGGTCTTCTGCTCCAAAATCCAAGCCAGCAACACTGTCCTGGCATGGAAAACTCAACCTCCGTCCTCCAAGAGCTTTGAAAACCGCAGTGGACTCACTGGACTCTTGAGACCCTTCTGCTCCTGCATTTCACATGCTCCCTTCGGATGGACGCTGATGTTCTGGTAATTCTCCTTCTCCACTGACACGTAGCCCTGTGCTGGGCTATCATCTTGTGGTGGGACCGCAGGAGCCTGGGAAGGAGAAGAATAGAGTTACTGGCGGTCACAAGAGCTTTTGGAGGAACATCGGAGCCACCTCTGAGCACGACATGGTCTACTATGACCATGACTCCTCCAAGACCAGAACCTGGCCAGCATGGGACCTCTTTGGCACCACCAAATCCCCAGAGATACTTCCGACCAACCCACTAGTATTCCCCATCAGGTCCCAAAACCCACGTGCACGCACATTCCTGGACTAATTACCCAATTTTTTTACTTAAAACGGGCTCTTTTCTCACTAATTGATGTCTCCTGTGGAGGCTTGTCCTGGGTCTGACCAGGGATGGAGTTCATTTTCTCCACAGCACCTTGTAGGGCGTTTGTGGTCAAAGCAGCACTGACAACAAGCAGATGTTTGAGGTTTCGTTTGAGCTTTGAAAAGTCGCTCAGCCCCTCCAAATTTGACATTTTCCCCGGCAAAAACCCATTCCAAGCGCCCACCTTGTGTCTGTCAGGGGATTCAGGGGCCGCATCCTGTCCACAGCCACTGTCGTCATCTCCCACCAGCGGACCAGGTGGCGACGGCTCTAAAAACGAAGCATCGTGGGCAGGACGTGAGCGAGGCTCTGCTCTCGCTCCTTTATTTTCCCTGTCCTGATCCCACTGGGATCCATTCCTGCTCCGGCGGTACCTGGCTCGCTGTGGAGAACCTCCCAGCTGCTGTCGCCGCAGTCGGACGCGTGGTCCCCTGTCACCTGCTCCAAGGGCAAATCCGTGTCCTCACATCCCTCAGGAACGGAGTTTCGGCTCTCAGATGCCGTCGGAGGCATCTTGGGGTTGCTGTGCCCTTCATCCCCCGCCAAGGGTCCGCGCTCGCCCTCTTGGCTGGGCTGGGGCAGTGTGCGCAGCTCTTCTCCGTCGCCTTCGGAGCCATCCATCACGGCGGGCTGGACCTGGGGAGGATGGTGGAGAAACACTTCAGCAGCAGAAACCCCCGACGCGGCGGCAAACGGGGCTTTGGGGCTCAGAAACAGCAATTTAGAGAGCTGTGGGGCTCCAAACCACTGATTTGGGGAGCCCTGGGGCTCAGAAAAACTGATTTAGGGAACTTCTGGGCTCAGAAAAATTGATTTAGGCAGCTTTGGGGCTGAGCAACAACCTTTTATGGAGACACGGGTCTCCAAAACATCCATTTAGGGAGTTTTTGAGCTCAGAAACAGCAACAGAGGGAGATTTTGGGCTCTGGAATCACAATACAGGGAGCTTTGGGGCTGAGAAACACCCATTTAGGGATGTCTGCGGTTCAGAAACGCCGATTTAGGGCGCTTTGGGGTTCAGAAACAGTAATTTCATGAGCTTTTGGGCTCAGAAGCAGTGACATAGGGAGCTTTGAGGCTTGGAAATACCCATTTATGGAGTTTTTGCACTCACAAACACCGATTTAGGGAGCTTTTGCAATAAGAAATACCAACTCAGGGAGGTTATGGGCTCAGAGACATACATTTAAGGCATTTGAGGATCAAAACCACCAATTTCAGGACCTTCTGGGCTCAGAAACAGTGATTTAGAGAGCTTTGGGGCTCAGAAACACTGGTTTAGTGAGCGTTTTGGCTTAAAAAATACTGATTTAGGGAGATTTTTTTTCTGAGAAACGGTGATTTAGGGAGCTTTGGGGCTCTGAAACAGCAATATAGGGAGCTTTGGGGCTGAAAAACAGCCATTTCCTGAGCTTTTGAGCGCAGAAACAGCCATTTAGGGACCTTTTTCTGAGACCTTTTTGCTCTCAGAAACAACAATTCTGGAGGTCTGGGGCTGAGAAACGCCCATTTAGGGAGCTTCGGGGTTCAGAAACAGCCATTTCATCAGCTTTTGGGCTCAGAAGCACCAATTTAGGGAGCTTTTGCAATCAGAAACATCAAGTTATGGAGCTTATGGGCTCAGAAAAACACTTGTAAAGTATTTGAGGCTCAGAAAACCTGGTTTAAGGAACTTTTGGGCTCAGAAACAGTGATTTAGGGAGCTTTGGGGCTCAGAAGCACTGATTTAGGGAGCTCTTGGGCTCAGAAGCACCAATTTATGGAGCTTTGGGGCTCAGAAACAGTGACTTAAGAAACTTTTGGGCGGAGAAACAGCGATTTAGAAAGATAAGCGGGCTCCAAACCAGTGATCTAGGGAGCTTTCAGGCTCAGAAACACCCATTGAGGGAGGTTTGGGGCTGAAAAAGACTTATTTGGGGAGCTTTGGGGCTCTGGAACCTCACTTTAGGGAGCTTTGGGGCTGAGAAACAGCTATTTCATGAGCTTTTGAGCTCAGAAACAGCCATTTCATGAGCTTTTGAGCTCAGAAACAGCAGTTTAGGGAGCTATTGGGCTCAAAACCAATGATTTAGTGACCTTTTTTAGCTGAAAAATGGTTATTTAGGGAGTTTTGGGGCTCAGAAACAATAATTTGGGGAGCTTTGGGGCTGAGAAACAACAATTTAGGGAGCTTTGGGGTTCAGAAACAGCAATTTCATGCGCCTTTGGGCTCAGAAACAGCAATACAGGAAGCTTTTGGCTCAAAAATACTGATTTAAGGAGCTTTTTGGCTGAGAAACAACAATTTTGGGAGCTTATGGGCTCAGAAACATACATTTAAGGCATTTGAGGCTCAGAAACACCATTTTTAGGACCTTTTGGGCTCAGAAATGCCCAGGTAGAGAGCTCTGGGGCACAGAAACACCCATTTAGACAGCTGTGGGGCTGAAAAGGACCTATTTAGGGAGTTTTGGGGCTCTAAAAGCGCAATTCAGTGAGCTTTAGAACATGGAAACATCAATTGAGGGAACTTTGGGGCTGAGAAACAGCTATTTCATGAGCTTCTGAACTCAGAAACACCGATTTTGGGAGCTTTTGTGCTCAGAGGCACAGATTTTGGGCTCAGAAACATCAATTCAGGGAGCTTTGGGGGTCTGATTCACCAACTTTGGGAGCTTCTGGGCTCAGAAAGATTGATTTAGGGAGCTTTTGGGCTCAGAAACGCCCATTTGGGGAGCTTTGGGGCTCAGAAAGTCTGACTTAGAGACATTTTGGGCTAAGAAATACCCATTTAGGCAGCTTTTTGGCTCCAAAACACCAATATAATGAGATTCTGGGCCGCAGAAACATCAATTTAGGGCTTTGAGGACCTGAAAAACTGATTTTTGGGATCTTTTTGGGCTCAGAAACACCAATTTAGGGAGCTTTGGGGCTCAGAAGCACTGATTTAGCTTTTGGGCTGAGAAAGACTGATTTAGGGAGCTTTGCATCTCAGGAATACCCATTTAGGGAGCTTTTGTGCTCAGAAACACAGACTTTGGGCTTAGAAGTACCAATTTAGGAGCTTTGGAGCCCAAAACCACCAACTTCGGGGGCTTGGGGGCTCTCAAACACCCACGTAGGTGGCCCTGGTGCTCAGAACCAGCAATTCAGGGAGCTTTGCAGCTCCGAAACGTCCATTTAGAGGTCTGAGGCCCTGAAGCTCCGATTCAGTGAGCTTTGGGGCTGAGAAGCACCCATTTATAAAGCTTTTGGGCTGAGAAACGTCGATTTAGGGAGCGGACGGAGCAAGGGCGCGCTGCTTACCTGGGAGGAGGTCAGGGACAATCGGCTGGGCAGCGAGGAGGCGACCACCGAGGCCTGGCGTCCAGACGCTCGCCGTGGCCCTCCTCGCCGTCGTCTTCCTCACCGCGGTCTCCTTCACCGCGGCCTTCCTCGACGCGATCCTCCCCGCCGGCCGTACCCCATCTGGCAAACGCAACCCCTACGTCTCGCCCAATACCTTGGGTTTTTCTTTTCCTCCCGGCCGTTTCTCGGAAACTCGTCGAAAACCGAAAGCAAAAGGCTCGAAGTGAGGCGGGAGCGGCCCGTCGTTTGCGGAGGAGGAAATGCCCAGACGGGTTCAAGGCTGGGGCGAGGAGGAGGATGGGGAGGTGAGGAAGGGGGCCAGGAGGCTGCTTCCCCTCTTGCTTTGCTTCGGGGGGGCCATCGGGGAGCCGCCCCCCCCAATAAACGGAGGGGAACGGCAGCGGTGGCATCACCGCAGGAGCCTCCCCCCCCCCGCCCCCGGCTGTGGGGGGTGTCAGTGGAGCCCCCCGACGAGGTGACCGTGGGGCCTGGGGGGGCACTGAGCCCCTCGAGGGGGTAACCGTGGGGTTTAGGGGGCATTGATGGAGCCCCCCCCAGCCATGAGGGGTGTCAGCGGAGAGCCCCCGATGGGGTGACCGCGGCGTTTGGGGGGCACCGGACCCCCTGACAAGGTGATCATGGAGCTTGGGGGGACACTGGGGGGGGGGGCTGGGCCGTGGTGCGGGGGGGCCAGGCCGGTGCTGCTGTCGGGGAGCCACACACCTGTGGGAAGACACACAGACACGCATGAACACGCGTGAACACGCGTGTGCCCCCCCCCGCCCCCGCCCCCCCCGAGCCCGTCCCCCCGCTCGGTCACGCCCCCCGCTCGCGGAACCGGTCGGGGTCCCGGCGCCAGCGGCCGTTTTCCCGCTCGGCCTGACTGCGCATGCGCGGCGGCGGCGTTCCCGCGCTAGGCGGGCGGCGGGGGCGTGGAGCTGGGGTCGCCGGCAGCGGACTGGGAGCACTGGGGGGTACTGGGAGGGGATTGGGAGCGCTGGGGCGGAATTAAGAGGGACCTGGGAGCAGTGGAGGGGAACTGGGAGTGCTGGGCAGGGAACTGGGAGTGCTGGGAGGGGAACTGGGAGCAGTGGAGGGGACTGGGAGTGCTGGGCAGGGGACTGGGAGCAGTGGAGGGGGGAACTGGGAGTGCTGGGAGGGGGATATTGGGAGTGCTGGGCAGGGAACTGGGAGTGCTGGGAGGGGAACTGGGAGTGCTGGGAGGGGAACTGGGAGCAGTGGAGGGGGGTATTGGGAGTGCTGGGCAGGGAACTGGGAGTGCTGGGAGGGGAACTGGGAGCAGTGGAGGGGGTATTGGGAGTGCTGGGAGGGGAACTGGGAGTGCTGGGAGGGGAACTGTGGGCTGAACTGGGAGCGCTGGGAGGAACTGGGAACACTAAAGGGGGATACTGGGAGTGCTGAAGGGAACTGGGAATACTGGGGAGGGAATTGGGAAGAACTGGGAGGGGACTGAAAGCAGCACTGGGAGTGCTGGAAGGCATCTGGGAAAACCGGAGGGAGTTTGAGTTCTGCACTGGGAGAACTGGGGCTGCACTGGGAGAAGCACTGGGAGTGCTGAGAGGGGACTGGGAGCTGCGCTGGGAGCACTGGAGGGAACTGGGAGGAACTGGTGAGGAACTGGGAGCACTGGGGGGAGTTGGGGTTCCACACTGGGAGCACTGGGATGACACCGGGGGCACTGGGAGGAGGCAAGGAGCTGCACTGGAGGGGAACTGGGAGCACTGGAGGGGAACTGGGAGCACTGGGGGAAGGCGGGGAGCGGCACTGGGAGCACTGGTGTGATACTGGGAGGAGCCAGGGTTCCGCATGTTGAGCACTGGTGGGATACTGGGAGCACTGGAGCAGCACTGGGGGGAGCCAGTCAGCCACACTGGGAACACGGGGGGAGGCATGGAGGTGCACTGGGAGCACTGGGGGAGCCAAGCAGCCGCACTGGGAGGAGCTGGAGTTCCACACTGGGAGCACTGGAAGGAACTGGGAGGAACTTGGGGGGGAACTGGGAGCACTGGGGGAGCCAGGGAGCGGCACTGGGAGCACTGGTGTAGGCAGAGAGCTGCACTGGAAGCACTGGTGTGATACTGGAGGCACTGGGGGAGGCAGAGAGTGGCACTGGGAGCACTGGTGCGGTACTGGAGGGCAACTGGGAGCACTGGGGAAGCAACAGATCTGTACCGGGAGAGGCACCGAGCCACACTGGGAGCACTGGGGGGGAACTGGGAGCACTGGGGAAGCAACAGATCTGTACCGGGAGAGGCACAGAGCAGCACTGGTGGGGAACTGGGAGCTGTGCTGGGAGGCACCAGGAACCCTTACTGGGAGTACTGGGAGAGGACTGGGAGCTGTGCTGGGAGGCTGGAGGGAACTGGGAGGAACTTGGGGGGAACTGGGAGCACTGGGGGAGGCGCTAGGGGGAGCCAGTGAGCCACCATGGAATTGCACTGGGAGCACTGGGGGATACTGGGAGTGGCCAGCGATAGGTAGTGGGAGTGTTGGAGTGACACTGGGAGCACTGGGATGGCACTGGGAGCACTGGGGGGAGCCAGGAACCCATAGCAGGAGGCAAGGTGTGGCACTGGGGGAGCTGGGGAGCCAAACTGGGAGCACTGGAGCCATACTGGGAGGAGTTGATTCCACACTGGAAGCAGTGGGATGGCACTGGGAGGAGGCAATGGGCTGCACTGGGAGCACTGGGAATGCTGGTGTGACACTGGAAACTGGGGGGAGCCAGGGAGTGGTACTGGGAGCATTGAAGTGATACTGGGAGCACTGGGGGAGGCACAGAGCCACACTGGGAGCACTGGGGGGGAACTGGGAGCACTGGGTGAGGCGGTGAACGGCACTGGGGGGAGCCAGGGAGCGGAACTGGGAGCACTGGGGTGTAACTGGGAGCACTGGGGGGGACCGGGAGCTGCACTGGAGGGAACTGAGAGAAACTTCGCGGCAACTGGGAGCACTGGGGGAGTCAAGGAGCAGCACTGGGAGCACTGGGGTAGGTAGAGAGTCGTACTGGGAGGGTACTGGGAGCACTAGGGTAGGCAGAGAGTCGTACTGGGAGCACTGGGAGGAGCCAGGGACCTGTACTGGGAGCCAAGAAGTGGCACTGGGGCAGGACTGGGAATTCTGGGAGGAAACTGGGAGCCACACTGGGACGGCACTGGGAGTAGTCAGGGGACGCAAGGAGCTGTACTGGGAGCACTGGGGCGGCACTGGGAGCAGTCAGGGGAGGCAAGGAGCCGTACTGGGAGCACTGGGGCGGCACTGGGAGCACTGGGATGGCACTGAGAGCAGTCAGGGGAGGCAAGGACCCGTACTGGGAGCACTGGGGCGGCACTGGGAGCACTGGGGCGGCACTGGGAGCAGTCAGGGGAGGCAAGGACCCGTACTGGGGCCACTGGGATGGCACTGGGAGCACTGGGACGGCACTGGAAGCAGTCAGGGGAGGCAAGGACCCGTACTGGGAGCACTGGGACGGCACTGGAAGCAGTCAGGGGAGGCAAGGACCCGTACTGGGAACACTGGGACGGCACTGGGAGCAGTCAGGGGAGGCAAGGACCCGTACTGGGAGCACTGGGGCGGCACTGGGAGCACTGGGGTGCCACTGGGAGCAGTCAGGGGAGGCAAGGAGCCGTACTGGGAGCACTGGGACGGCACTGGGAGCAGTCAGGGGAGGCAAGGACCTATACTGGGAGCACTGGGGCGGCACTGGGAGCAGTCAGGGGAGGCAAGGACCCGTACTGGGAGCACTGGGAGGGCACTGGGAGCAGTCAGGGGAGGCAAGGAGCCGTACTGGGAGCACTGGGGCGGCACTGGGAGCAGTCAGTGGAGGCAAGGACCCGTACTGGGAGCACTGGGATGGCACTGGGAGCACTGGGGCAGCACTGGGAGCAGTCAGGGGAGGCAAGGACCCGTACTGGGAGCACTGGGGTGGCACTGGGAGCAGTCAGGGGAGGCAAGGACCCGTACTGGGAGCACTGGGGCGGCACTGGGAGCACTGGGACGGCACTGGGAGCAGTCAGGGGAGGCAAGGACCCGTACTGGGAGCACTGGGGTGGCACTGGGAGCAGTCAGGGGAGGCAAGGACCTGTACTGGGAGCACTGGGGCGGCACTGGGAGCAGTCAGGGGAGGCAAGGACCGATACTGGGAGCACTGGGGCAGCACTGGGAGCAGTCAGGGGAGGCAAGGACCCGTACTGGGAGCACTGGGGCGGCAGTGGGAGCACTGGGACAGCACTGGGAGCACTGGGGCAGCACTGGGAGCACTGGGGTGCCACTGGGAGTAGTCAGGGGAGGCAAGGACCCGTACTGGGAGCACTGGGGCGGCACTGGTAGCAGTCAGGGGAGGCAAGGACCCGTACTGGGAGCACTGGGACGGCACTGGGAGCACTGGGGCGGCACTGGGAGCAGTCAGGGGAGGCAAGGACCCGTACTGGGAGCACTGGGGCGGCACTGGGAGCACTGGGACGGCACTGGGAGTAGTCAGGGGAGGCAAGGACCCGTACTGGGAGCACTGGGGCGGCACTGGGAGCAGTCAGGGGAGGCAAGGACCCGTACTGGGAGCACTGGGATGGCACTGGGAGCAGTCAGGGGAGGCAAGGACCCGTACTGGGGCCACTGGGACGGCACTGGGATCTGTCAGGGGAGGCAATGACCTGTACTGGGAGCACTGGGGTGGCACTGGGAGCACTGGGACGGCACTGGGAGCAGTCAGGGGAGGCAGGGACCCGTACTGGGAGCACTGGGACTGCACTGGGAGCAGTCAGGGGAGGCAGGGACCCGTACTGGGAGCACTGGGACTGCACTGGGAGCAGTCAGGCGAAGCAAGGAGCCGTACTGGGAGCACTGGGACGGCACTGGGAGCAGTCAGGGGAGGCAAGGACCCATACTGGGAGCACTGGGACGGCACTGGGAGTAGTCAGAGGAGGCAAGGAGCCGTACTGGGAGCACTGGGATGGCACTGGGAGCACTGGGGCGGTTCTGGGAGCAGCCAGGGGAGGCAAGGACCCGTACTGGGAGCACTGGGATGGCACTGGGAGCAGTCAGGGGAGGCAAGGACCCGTACTGGGAGCACTGGGATGGCACTGGGAGCACTGGGGCGGTTCTGGGAGCAGCCAGGGGAGGCAAGGACCCGTACTGGGAGCACTGGGGCGGCACTGGGAGCACTGGGGCAGCACTGGGAGCAGTCAGGGGAGGCAAGGACCCGTACTGGGAGCACTGGGGCGGCACTGGGAGCACTGGGATGGCACTGGGAGCAGTCAGGGGAGGCAAGGAGCCGTACTGGGAGTACTGGGATGGCACGGGGAGCAGTCAGGGGAGGCAAGGAGCCGTACTGGGAGCACTGGGGCAGCACTGGGAGCAGTCAGGGGAGGCAAGGACCCGTACTGGGAGCACTGGGGCGGTTCTGGGAGCAGCCAGGGGAGGCAAGGACCTGTACTGGGAGCACTGGGGCGGCACTGGGAGCAGTCAGGGGAGGCAAGGACCCGTACTGGGAGCACTGGGGCGGCACTGGGAGCACTGGGGCGGCACTGGGAGCAGTCAGTGGAGGCAGGGACCCGTACTGGGAGCACTGGGGCGGCACTGGGAGCACTGGGGCGGTCGTTCCGCGGGGCGCGGCCTCCGGCCAGCAGGGGGCGCCGTCCCTTGACGCCGGAGCGCGCGGTTGGGCGAGGGGGGCGGGACTTCCGGTTCTCCGCCATTTCCCGCCGAGCGCAGTGACGATGGAGGAGCTGGGGCTGCTGGGGGAGAAGGCTCAGGTTTGGGGGGCAGGGGGGGCCGCACACACCCAGGGATGCCCCTCCCATCCCTGGGTGCCCCCCGATCTCGGGGTGCTCCCTCCTTTACCTAGGTGTCCCCCCAAATCTCTCTGGGTGCCCCCCCACCCCCTTATCCGTACGGCCCCTTTAAATCTTTGGGTGCCCCCCCGAATCTGCGGGTGCTCCCCCGTTCCTGCGTGCCCCTCCCTTGCCCAAGCTCCCCTACCCCAGATCTCTCTCTGGGTGCCCCCCAAATCTCTGGGTGCCCCCCAAATCTCTGGGTGCCCCCTCTCACCCACCTCTGCCCTCCCCCGGGTGCCCCCCACCCCCCACCCGCCCACCCCCCAATCTCTGGGTGCCCCCTCTTCCCTCCCCCGGGTCCGCCCCCCCCCCAGTCTCTGGGTGCCCCCTCTCACCCACCTCTGCCCTCCCCCGGGTGCCCCCCACCCCCCCACCCACCCGCCCACCCCCCAATCTCTGGGTGCCCCCCCCAGGATGAGGGGCCGGCGCTGGCCGCCCACCGCCCTCCCACCGCTCTGTCCTTCCTGGTGCCGGAGCCCGAGGACCTGGAGGACCTCTACAGCCGCTACAAGGTGTGGGGGCGGGCAGATTTTGGGGGGCGTGGGGGGCAAGCAGGACCCCCCCCCGCCCCGCCGTGACCTCCGAGCGTCCCAGCAGAAGCTGCAGCAGGAGCTGGAGTTCCTGGAGGTGCAGGAGGAGTACATCAAGGACGAGCAGAAGAACCTGAAGAAGGAGTTCCTCCACGCCCAGGAGGAGGTGAAGCGCATCCAGAGCATCCCCTTGGTCATCGGGCAGTTCCTGGAGGCCGTCGACCAGAACACCGCCATCGTGGGCTCCACCACCGGTCAGCGGGGTGGGGCGGGCTGGGGGACAGCGCTTGGGGGGTGGACGCGGGTGGCCGGAGGTGGAGGTGAGGGGAGGTCAGACGCGGTCAGGGTGTGGGGATGGACGCGGAGGGTTGGGGGTGGTTGCAGGGTGACGGGGACGTGGGGATGGACACGGAAGGTTGGAGGTGGCCACGGGGGGCCAAAGAGGTCACGGAGAGGCGGAGATGGACGTGGAGGGTTGGGGTTGAGCGTGAGGTGGTGAGGACGTGGGGATGGACACGGAAGGTTGGAGGTGGCCACGGGGGGCCAAAGAGGTCACGGAGAGGCGGAGATGGACGTGGAGGGTTGGGGTTGAGCGTGAGGTGGTGAGGACGTGGGGATGGACACGGAAGGTGGTGAGGACGTGGGGATGGACACGGAAGGTTGGAGGTGGCCACGAGGGGCAGAAGAGGTGGTGGAGATGGGTGTAGGAGGCTTGCGGGTGGTTGTGGGGCAGCCACAGGGTGGTGGGGACGTGGGGATGGACACAGAAGGCTGGGGGATGGCTATCAAGGGGACGCGGTGGCTTGGGGACAACCCCGGCGGGGGCGGCGCTGGGGGGACAGCCTGTCCTGGTTCTCCTGCAGGCTCCAACTACTACGTGCGCATCCTGAGCACCATCGACCGGGAGCTGCTGAAGCCCAACGCCTCGGTGGCCCTGCACAAGCACAGCAACGCGCTGGTGGACGTTCTCCCGCCCGAGGCCGACAGCAGCATCATGATGCTCACGTCAGGTGGGCCGCCGACTCGGCAGGTTCCTGGGTTCCACCAGGTGGTGGAGATGTCGGTGGTCCGGATCTCCAGAGCAGGACCCGGTGGGTGGAGAGCAGGACGAGCTGGTCCGGGTGGCGACCAGGAACGGGACACGCGTTGTAGGGCTTGGTGTTGGGTGACGTGTCTTCGCGACACTGGCGGTGGTGGGACCGAGAAGGTTCTCAGCAGGTTCCTGGGTTCCACCAGGTGGTGGAGATGCCACGGCAGCGCGGGTTGGGTCTCTTGGAAGCGGACGTGGATGGTGGAGAACTATGGGAAGCGGTTTCCATCCCTGGAAACGTTCAGGGCCAGGTTGGCCGGGGCTCTGATGTCCCCGTTGGAGATGTCCCTGCTCCTTGCGGGGGGTTGGACTGGGTGGCCTTTGAAGGTCCCTTCCAGCCGTAACAGTTCCAAGTGGTCCGGGTCCACCCAGAGGGGTGGGTCTCCATCTTTGGAGCCATCAGCCATCGCCCGGACGAAGGCTGAAGCAACCTCCTGGGGTTGGAGATGTTTTGGGGAAAAGGTCACCATGGGAATCTCCTGTCCTCGTCCCGAGAGCACCATGCAGTGACCAAGATCTCGGTGGGTGGTGAGTCTCCATCCTTGGAGCTACCCAACCATCATTTGGAGGAGTTCTGCTGGGGTTGGAGATGTTTTGGGCAGAAAGTTGGACCGAGACTCTCCTGTCCTTGTCACGTAAGGATGGAAAGGTGGATGGAGTGGTGGATCTCCATCCTTGGAGCTAGGCACCTGTCGCCTGGACGAGGTCTGAAGTGATCTACTGGGACGGCAGATGTTTTGGAGAAGTTGGAGCAGGAATTGTCACGTGATGTTGGAAACGCGGTTGGGGGTGGTGGGTCTCCATCCTCGGAGTTCCCAGCTGTCACTCGGGTGAGGTCTGAGGCGATGTTCTGGGGCTGGAGATGTTTTGGAGAAGAGCTTGGATGTTACGTAAGGATGGAAACGCGGTTGGGGGTGGTGGGTCTCCATCCTTGGAGCCTCCCAGCTGTCGCTCGGGTGAGGTCTGAGGCGATGTTCTGGGGGCTGGAGATGTTTTGGAGAAGAGCTTGGATGTTACGTAAGGATGGAAACGCGGTTGGGGGTGGTGGGTCTCCATCCTCGGAGCCTCCCAGCTGTCGCTCGGGTGAGGTCTGAGGCGATGTTCTGGGGCTGGAGATGTTTTGGAGAAGAGCTTGGATGTTACGTAAGGATGGAAACGCGGTTGGGGGTGGTGGGTCTCCATCCTCGGAGCCTCCCAGCTGTCGCTCGGGTGAGGTCTGAGGCGATGTTCTGGGGCTGGAGATGTTTTGGAGAAGAACTTGGATGTTACGTAAGGATGGAAACGCGGTTGGGGGTGGTGGGTCTCCATCCTTGGAGCCTCCCAGCTGTCGCTCGGGTGAGGTCTGAGGCGATGTTCTGGGGCTGGAGATGTTTTGGAGAAGTTGGACCAGGAATTGTTGTTACGTAAGGATGGAAACGCGGTTGGGGGTGGTGGGTCTCTACCCTTGGAGCCACCCAGCTGTTTCCTGGACGCGTTCTGAAACGATCTGCTGCGGTTGGAGATGTTTTGGGATGAGGACGCGGTAGGGATCTCTTGTCTTTGGATGGAGCGGCGACCGAGACCTTGACGGGTGGCGGGGTCTCCATCCTTGGAGCGACCCAATCGTCGCTTGGATGAGGTCTGGAGCGACCTGCTGGGGTTGGGGCTGTTCTCTGGTGGCCTGGGTTGCCCCTCAAGCCCCCTCCGAGGCCTCCCTGGTCGCCGCGGTGGCCCCGGCGGGTGCCCCGCTGATGACCGCCCCCCGCTTTGCAGACCAAAAGCCGGACGTGATGTACGCCGACATCGGTGGCATGGACATCCAGAAGCAGGAGGTGCGGGAGGCCGTGGAGCTGCCCCTTACCCACTTCGAGCTCTACAAGCAGGTACTGGCCGTGTGGCACCCTAGGGTGGGGGCGGGGGGACCCGCGGTGGCCCCGTGACGTCACCTCTGGGTCTTCTCCGTCCCCACCCAGATCGGCATCGACCCCCCGCGGGGCGTCCTCATGTACGGACCTCCCGGCTGCGGCAAGACCATGTTGGCCAAGGCGGGTGGCGCACCACACCACGGGTGGGGCACCTCGGGGTGCTGGGGGCACCTGTGGTGGGCGGAGGGGGGCACCTCGGGGCGCTGGTGGAGTTCTTGAGGTGGCTGCGGCACCCTAGGGTGCTGGTGGGTTCCTCTAAGGTTTTGGGCGAACCTCGGGGTGCTGGTGGGTTCTTCAAGGGTTTTGGGAGAACTTCAGGGTGCTGGTGGGTTCCTCGAGGGTTTTGGGAGAACCTTGGGGTGCTGGTGGGTTCCTCGAGGGCTTTGGGAGAACCTCGGGGTGTTGGTGGGTTCCTCGGGGTGCTGGTGGGTTCCTCGAGGGCTTTGGGAGAACCTCGGGGTGCTGGTGGGTTCCTCGAGGGCTTTGGGAGAACCTCGGGGTGCTGGTGGGTCCGTTGCGGTGCTGAGGACACCCCAGGGTGCTGGTGTGCTCCGTGGGATGCTGGTGGCCCAAGGGAGGTCTGGGGGTGGTCCTTGGGGCACCCCCCCGCCTCCCAACCCGGACCCAACGGCCCGCGGGTGCCCCCAGCCGCCTTCATCCGAGTGGTGGGCTCGGAGTTCGTGCAGAAGTACCTGGGGGAGGGTCCCCGCATGGTGCGCGACGTCTTCCGCCTGGCCAAGGAGAACGCCCCCGCCATCATCTTCATCGATGAGATCGACGCCATCGCCACCAAGCGCTTCGATGCCCAGACCGGGGGTGAGCGGACGCGGGGACCCCGTGGTGGGGTTCTGGGACCCCTTGGTGGTGGTCCGTGGGGGTTTGGGAGGCAGGAACCTTCTGGAGAACCCCACGGTGGGGTTCTGGGACCCCTTGGTGGTCCGTGGAGCTTGGGTTGGGGGGTGGGAACCTTCTGGAGAACCCCACGGTGGGGTTCTGGGATCCCTTGGTGGTCCGTGGGGCTGGGGTTGGGGTGCGGGAACCTTCTGGAGAACCCCACGGTGGGGTTCTGGGACCCCTTGGTGGTCCGTGGAGCTTGGGTTGGGGGGCAGGAACCTTCTGGAGAACCCCACGGTGGGGTTCTGGGACCCCTTGGTGGTCTGTGGGGCTTGGGTTGGGGGGCGGGAACCTTCTGGAGAACCCCACGGTGGGGTTCTGGGACCCCTTGGTGGTCCGTGGGGCTTGGGTTGGGGGCGGGAACCTTCTGGAGAACCCCATGGTGGGGTTCTGGGACCCCTTGGTGGTCCGTGGAGCTTGGGTTGGGGGGCGGGAACCTTCTGGAGAACCCCACGGTGGGGTTCTGGGACCCCTTGGTGGTCTGTGGGGCTTGGGTTGGGGGGCGGGAACCTTCTGGAGAACCCCACGGTGGGGTTCTGGGACCCCTTGGTGGTCCGTGGGGCTTGGGTTGGGGGCGGGAACCTTCTGGAGAACCCCACGGTGGGGTTCTGGGACCCCTTGGTGGTCCGTGGAGCTTGGGTTGGGGGGCGGGAACCTTCTGGAGAACCCCACGGTGGGGTTCTGGGACCCCTTGGTGGTCCGTGGGGCTGGGGTTGGGAGGTCCCTTGGGTGTCAGTCCCCCCCCGAACACCCCCCACCCTTCCCCAGCCGACCGGGAAGTTCAGCGCATCCTTCTGGAGCTCCTCAACCAGATGGACGGCTTTGACCAGAACGTCAACGTCAAGGTGAGGGTCCCGCGGGTGCTGCAGGGGTCCTGGGGGGTGCCGCATGGTGGTGGTGACACACGCGTGGTGACACACGTGCCCCCCCACCCCCCCACCCCAAGGTGATCATGGCAACGAACCGGGCCGACACCCTGGACCCGGCCCTTCTGCGTCCCGGCCGCCTGGACCGGAAAATCGAGTTCCCGTTGCCCGACCGCCGCCAGAAACGTCTCATCTTCTCCACCATCACTGGCAAGATGAACCTCTCCGAGGAGGTGGACCTGGAGGACTGTATCTGGGGACACGGAGGGACGCCGCCGGTTGGTGGAGGGGACAGCGGGGTGGTTGGTGAACCCCACCAGAAGTAGGAGCCACCGCCCGGCTGGGACACCGCCCTCCCTGGGGTGGCCTCGGGGGGTGGGGACACTGGGAGGACATCAGGAACCCTGAGGAGATGGCAGGGCTGGGGACACCGCAGGGACATCAGGAACCCTACGGAGATGGCAGGGCTGAGGACACCATGGGGACATCAGGAACCCTGGGAGATGGCAGAGTTGGGGACATCAGGAACCCTGGGGAGATGGCAGGGCTGGGGACACCGCGGGGACATCAGGAACCCTGGGAGATGGCAGGGCTGAGGACACCATGGGGACATCAGGAACCCTGGGAGACGGCAGGGCTGGGGACACCGCGGGGACATCAGGAACCCTGGGAGACGGCAGGGCTGGGGACACCGCGGGGACATCAGGAACCCTGGGAGATGGCAGGGCTGAGGACACCATGGGGACATCAGGAACCCTACGGAGATGGCAGGGCTGGGGACACCGCGGGGACATCAGGAACCCTGGGAGATGGCAGTGCTGAGGACACCGCGGGGACATCAGGAACCCTACGGAGATGGCAGGGCTGGGGACACCGCGGGGACATCAGGAACCCTGGGAGACGGCAGGGCTGGGGACACCGCGGGGACATCAGGAACCCTGGGAGACGGCAGGGCTGGGGACACCGCGGGGACATCAGGAACCCTGGGAGATGGCAGGGCTGGGGACACCGCAGGGACATCAGGAACCCTGGGAGATGGCAGGGCTGGGGACACCGCGGGGACATCAGGAACCCTGGGAGATGGCAGGGCTGGGGACACCGCGGGGACATCAGGAACCCTGGGAGACGGCAGGGCTGGGGACACCGCGGGGACATCAGGAACCCTACGGAGATGGCAGGGCTGAGGACACCATGGGGACATCAGGAACCCTACGGAGATGGCAGGGCTGGGGACACCGCGGGGACATCAGGAACCCTGGGAGATGGCAGTGCTGAGGACACCGCGGGGACATCAGGAACCCTACGGAGATGGCAGGGCTGGGGACACCGCAGGGACATCAGGAACCCTACGGAGATGGCAGGGCTGGGGACACCGCGGGGACATCAGGAACCCTGGGAGATGGCAGGGCTGGGGACACCGCGGGGACATCAGGAACCCTGGGAGACGGCAGGGCTGGGGACACCGCGGGGACATCAGGAACCCTGGGAGACGGCAGGGCTGGGGACACCGCGGGGACATCAGGAACCCTGGGAGACGGCAGGGCTGGGGACACCGCGGGGACATCAGGAACCCTGGGAGACGGCAGGGCTGGGGACACCGCGGGGACATCAGGAACCCTGGGAGATGGCAGGGCTGGGGACACCGCGGGGACATCAGGAACCCTGGGAGACGGCAGGGCTGGGGACACCGCGGGGACATCAGGAACCCTGGGAGATGGCAGGGCTGGGGACACCGCGGGGACATCAGGAACCCTGGGAGATGGCAGGGCTGGGGACACCGCGGGGACATCAGGAACCCTACGGAGATGGCAGGGCTGGGGACACCGCGGGGACATCAGGAACCCTACGGAGATGGCAGGGCTGGGGACACCGCGGGGACATCAGGAACCCTGGGAGATGGCAGGGCTGGGGACACTGCGGGGACATCAGGAACCCTACGGAGATGGCAGGGCTGGGGACACCGCAGGGACATCAGGAACCCTACGGAGATGGCAGGGCTGGGGACACCGCAGGGACATCAGGAACCCTGGGAGATGGCAGGGCTGGGGACACCGCAGGGACATCAGGAACCCTGGGAGACGGCAGGGCTGGGGACACCGCAGGGACATCAGGAACCCTGGGAGACGGCAGGGCTGGGGACACCGCGGGGACATCAGGAACCCTGGGAGACGGCAGGGCTGGGGACACCGCAGGGACATCAGGAACCCTGGGAGATGGCAGGGCTGGGGACACCGCGGGGACATCAGGAACCCTGGGAGACGGCAGGGCTGGGGACACCGCGGGGACATCAGGAACCCTGGGAGACGGCAGGGCTGGGGACACCGCGGGGACATCAGGAACCCTGGGAGACGGCAGGGCTGGGGACACCGCAGGGACATCAGGAACCCTGGGAGATGGCAGGGCTGGGGACACCGCAGGGACATCAGGAACCCTGGGAGATGGCAGGGCTGGGGACACCGCGGGGACATCAGGAACCCTGGGAGATGGCAGGGCTGGGGACACCGCGGGGACATCAGGAACCCTACGGAGATGGCAGGGCTGGGGACACCGCGGGGACATCAGGAACCCTGGGAGATGGCAGGGCTGGGGACACCGCAGGGACATCAGGAACCCTACGGAGATGGCAGGGCTGGGGACACCGCGGGGACATCAGGAACCCTACGGAGATGGCAGGGCTGGGGACACCGCAGGGACATCAGGAACCCTGGGAGACGGCAGGGCTGGGGACACCGCAGGGACATCAGGAACCCTGGGAGACGGCAGGGCTGGGGACACCGCAGGGACATCAGGAACCCTGGGAGATGGCAGGGCTGGGGACACCGCGGGGACATCAGGAACCCTACGGAGATGGCAGGGCTGGGGACACCGCAGGGACATCAGGAACCCTGGGAGATGGCAGGGCTGGGGACACCGCGGGGACATCAGGAACCCTGGGAGATGGCAGGGCTGGGGACATCAGGAACCCTGGGGAGATGGCGGGGCTGGGGACATCAGGAACCCTGGGGAGATGGCGGGGCTGGGGACATCAGGAACCCTGGGGAGATGGCAGGGCTGGGGACATCAGGAACCCTGGGAGATGGCGGGGTTGGGGACATCAGGAACCCTGGGAGATGGCGGGGTTGGGGACACCAGGAACCCTGGGAGATGGCGGGGTTGGGGACCTCACGGGGGCCGGGGGAGGGCGCGTGGAGGAGAGGCTGTTTCCTTCACCCTGTCCCAGATGTGGCGCGGCCGGACAAGATCTCGGGGGCCGACATCAACTCCATCTGCCAGGAGGTGGGTGACGCGGGGTGACGAGGAGGTGACAGAGGTGACGAGCGCCGTGTCCCTCACGGCGGGGTGGGCGGGTAACGAGGTGACCGAGGAGGTCCCGTGTCCCACCACGCCGGGGCCCAGGTGGTCGCGGGGCTGACCCGGCGGTGGCGGGAGGTGACGCGGGGCGTGGTGGCGGGAGGTGACGCGTGGTGGCCCGTCCCCGCGGTGGCAGGGGGGTGACCGCGCGCGGTGGGGGGGCGGTGGCTCGTCCCCAGGGCGGCATGCTGGCCGTGCGGGAGAACCGCTACATCGTCTTGGCCAAGGACTTCGAGAAGGCCTACAAGACGGTCATCAAGAAGGACGAGCAGGAGCACGAGTTCTACAAGTGACGCCTCGGGGACCTTGGGGACACCCTTGTCACCACCCCCACCCCAAAATAAACCTCAGCGCCCCCACTGCCTGCCCCCCGTCTGCGTGGGAGAACGTGGGGACAGCTTTGGGGTCACCAGAACGTCCCGCGAGGACACGGGGGGTGGCCATGGGGACAAGGCTGGGGACAGCTTTGGGGTCACCAGAACGTCCCGCGAGGACACGGGGGGTGGCCATGGGGACAGCCGTGGGACAAGGCTGGGGACAGCTTTGAGGTCACTGAAACGTCCTGCGAGGACATGGGGGGTGGCCATGGGGACAAGGCTGGGGACAGCCGTGGGACAAGGTGGGGAGAACGTGGGGACAGCTTTGGGGTCACCAGAACGTCCCGCGAGGACACAGTGGTGGCCATGGGGACAATGGTGGGACAAGGCGGTGGAGAACATGGGGACAGCTTTGGGGTCACCAAAACGTCCCACGAGGACACGGTGGTGGCCATGGGGACAGCCGTGGGACAAGGCTGGGGACAGCTTTGGGGTCACCAGAACGTCCCGCGAGGACACGGGGGGTGGCCATGGGGACAGCCGTGGGACAAGGCTGGGGACAGCTTTGGGGTCACCAGAACGTCCCGCGAGGACACGGGGGGTGGCCATGGGGACAGCCGTGGGACAAGGCTGGGGACAGCTTTGAGGTCACTGAAACGTCCTGCGAGGACATGGGGGGTGGCCATGGGGACAAGGCTGGGGACAGCCGTGGGACAAGGTGGGGGAGAACGTGGGGACAGCTTTGGGGTCACCAGAACGTCCCTTGAGGACACGGGGGGTGGCCTTGGGGACAGCTGGGGGACAGCTTTGGGGTCACCAGAACGTCCCGCGAGGACACGGGGGGTGGCCTTGGGGACAGCTGGGGGACAGCTTTGGGGTCACCAGAACGTCCCGCGAGGACACGGGGGGTGGCCTTGGGGACAGCTGGGGGACAGCTTTGGGGTCACCAGAACGTCCCGCGAGGACACGGGGGGTGGCCTTGGGGACAGCCGTGGGACAAGGCGGGGGACAGCTTTGGGTGGGGACACTTTCGGGGGCGCGGAAGCACCCCATGGGGACCGGAGGCGTCCGCGGGGCCACCCGAGCGCCCGGGTGGGGACATTTTGGGGACGCGCGGGAGGGGCGGGGGCACCCAGCTCTCTGGCCCCGCCCCCCTCGTTGCGTCAAGGCCTCTATCGCCCCGCCCCCTCCCACCGCCTTCGGGCGCCGCACTGCGCCGGGCCGAGCGGAGCCGAAAAGCCCCGAAGCGGCGCCGGTCATGCCCTGAACCGGCTTCTCCGTCCCGTCCCGAGCTGCTCGTCCCCTTCCTCCGCTCTACCCCTCCCCCGCACCGCGGAGGGACCCGGGAGCCCGGCGGGGGAGGGGCCCATGGCCCGGGCAGGGGCTGCAGGGGAACGGCGCGGAGCTGAAGTGCGGGACGAGCCCCGCGGACGGACCCGAACTGGGCGGGAGAGAGCGGTACCCGGCCGAACTGTAGCGGAGAGAGCCGAACCGAGCCGAACGCTACCGAACCTGGCCCGAACTGAGCCGAACCGGGCCGGAGACAGCCGAACCGAGCCCGAACTGAGCCGAAAGAAGCCGAACTGAACCGAACCGGGCCGGAGACAGCCGAACCGGGCCCGAACTGAGCCGAAAGAAGCCGAACTGAGCCGAACCGGGCCGGAGACAGCCGAACCGGGCCGGAGACAGCCGAACCGGGCCCGAACCCGAGCGGGGCCCGCCATGTTGTACCCCGGTCTCTCGCTGCTCCTCGGCCTCCTCATGGGTGAGTGCGGCCGGGCCGGGACCCCCCCGCACTGTCCCCTGTCCCCCCCAAAGTGTCACCTCCCCCCCCGGGGGTCCTCTGTCCCCCCCAGTGTCCCCTGTCCCCCCAAAGTGTCACCTCCCCCCCCCCCAGTGTCCCCTGCCCCCCCCCAGTGTCCCCTGTCCCCCCCAAAGTGTCACCTCCCCCCCCGGGGGTCCCCTGTCCCCCCCATTGTCCCCTGTCTCCCCCAAAGTGTCACCTCCCCCCCTCCGGGGTCCCCTGCCCCCCCCCAGTGTCCCCTGTCCCCCCCAAGTGTCCCCTGTCCCCCCCAAAGTGTCACCTCCCCCCCCAGTGTCCCCTGTCCCCCCCAAGTGTCCCCTGTCCCCCCCAAAGTGTCCCCTGTCCCCCCAAAGTGTCCCCTCCCCCCCGCTGTCCCCTGTCCCCCCCCGGTGTCCCCTGTCCCCCCCCCGGTGTCACATTCCCCCCCCAGTGCCACCCCCCCGCTGTCCCCGTCCCGGCCCCTGTCACCTCCGCAGCGTCACCCCCCTCCCCCCCCCGCGGTGTCACCTGTCTCTGCCGCAGTCCCAGTGCCACCAGTGCCACCAGCGTCCCCTGTCTCCCCACAGTGCCACCCCAGTGCCCCCTGTCCCCCCCAGTGTCCCCTGTCCCCCCCAGTGCCACCCCAGTGTCCCCTGTCCCCCCCAGTGTCCCCTGTCCCCCCCAGTGCCACCCCAGTGTCCCCTGTCCCCCCCAGTGTCCCCTGTCCCCCCCAGTGCCACCCCAGTGTCCCCTGTCCCCCCCCCAGTGCCACCCCAGTGTCCCCTGTCCCCCCCAGTGTCCCCTGTCCCCCCCCAGTGCCACCCCAGTGTCCCCCCCCAGTATCCCCTGTCCCCCCTCCAGTGCCACCCCAGTGTCCCCTGTCCCCCCCAGTATCCCCTGTCCCCCCCCAGTGCCACCCCAGTGTCCCCTGTCCCCCCCAGTATCCCCTGTCCCCCCCCAGTGCCACCCCAGTGTCCCCTGTCCCCCCCAGTATCCCCTGTCCCCCCCAGTGCCACCCCAGTGTCCCCTGTCCCCCCCAGTGTCCCCTGTCCCCCCCCAGTATCCCCTGTCCCCCCCCAGTGCCACCCCAGTGTCCCCTGTCCCCCCCAGTATCCCCTGTCCCCCCCCAGTGCCACCCCAGTGTCCCCTGTCCCCCCCAGTGTCCCCTGTCCCCCCCAGTGCCACCCCAGTGTCCCCTGTCCCCCCCAGTGTCCCCTGTCCCCCCCAGTGCCACCCCAGTGTCCCCCCAGTGTCCCCTGTCCCCCCCAGTGCCACTCCAGTGTCCCCTGTCCTCCCCCAGTGCCCCCCCAGTGTCCCCTGTCCCCCCCCAGTGCCCCCCCACTGTCCACTGTCCCCCCCAGTGTCCCCCCCAGTGCCACCCCAGTGTCCCCTGTCCCCCCCAGTATCCCCTGTCCCCCCCCAGTGTCCCCCCCAGTGCCACCCCAGTGTCCCCTGTCCCCCCCCAGTGCCCCCCCACTGTCCCCTGTCCCCCCCAGTGCCCCCCCAGTGCCACCCCAGTGTCCCCCCAGTGTCCCGTGTCCCCCCTCAAGTGTCCCTTGTCCCCCCCCCAGTTTGACCAGTGTCCCCTGTCCCCCCCAGTTTCGGTAGGGGGTGGCGTCCCTCCCTCCGCTTTCGGGGGTCCCTGCTGGGGGGGGAGTGTGTCCCCAATTTTGGGGGTGTCCCCTCATCCCCTCCTCCCTTTGGGTGTCCCCCCAGATTCTCCGGGGGGGGGCGTGGGTGGCCCAGTGCCTCCCAGTACCCCCCAGTGCCTCCCAGTACCCCCCAGTGTCTCCCAGTACCTTCCCAGTACCTCCCCAGTGCCTCCCAGTACCCTCCAGTGTCTCCCAGTACCTTTCCAGTACCTCCCCAGTGCCTCCCAGTACCTCCCCAGTGTCTCCCAGTGCCTCCCAGTGCCTCCCAGTACCTCCCCCGTGTCTCCAAGTACCTCCCCAGTACCTCCCCAGTGCCTGCCAGTACCTCCCCAGTGCCTTCCAGTAACTCCCCAGTATCTCCCCAGTGTCTCCCAGTATCTCCCCAGTGTCTCCCCAGTATCTCCCCAGTGTCTCCCAGTGTCTCCCCAGTACCTCCCCAGTGTCTCCCAGTACCTTCCCAGTACTCCCCAGTGTCTCCCAGTATCTCCCCAGTACTCCCCAGTGTCTCCCAGTACCTCCCCAGTGCCTCCCAGTACCCCCCAGTGTCTCCCAGTACCTTCCCAGTACCTCCCCAGTGCCTCCCAGTACCCTCCAGTGTCTCCCAGTACCTTTCCAGTACCTCCCCAGTGTCTCCCAGTACTTCCCAGTGTCTCCCAGTACCTCCCCAGTACTCCCTAGTGCCTCCCAGTATCTCCTCAGTGTCTCCCAGTACCTCCCCAGTGTCTCCCAGTGCCTCCCAGTACCTCCCCCGTGTCTCCAAGTACCTCCCCAGTACCTCCCCAGTGCCTGCCAGTACCTCCCCAGTGCCTTCCAGTAACTCCCCAGTACTTCCCAGTGTCTCCCAGTACCTCCCCAGTGTCTCCCCAGTACCTCCCCAGTGTCTCCCAGTACCTCCCTAGTACTTCCCAGTGCCTGCCAGTACCTCCCCAGTGTCTCCTAGTACCTCCCTAGTACTTCCCAGTGTCTCCCAGTACCTCCCCAGTGTCTCCCCAGTACCTCCCCAGTGTCTCCTAGTACCTCCCTAGTACTTCCCAGTGCCTCCCAGTACCTCCCCAGTGCCTCCCAGTACCTCCCCAGTGTCTCCCCAGTGTCTCCCAGTGTCTCCCCAGTACTCCCAGTGTCTCCCCCCTCCCCCCATTTCTGGGGTGGGGGTGGGGGGATCCCCGCGGATTGGCGGTGACCCCCCGTCCCCCGCAGCCGGGCGGGCCGGCGGGGGCTGCGTGGAGGTGGCCTCGGGGACGGAGGCCGTGCTGGGGGCGCCCTTCCGCCTGCTCTGCATCGCCTGCAAGCGCCGCAGCGAGACCCCCGCCCAGGCCGAGGGAGAGTGGTTCTTCCGGCCCGAGGGCGCCCCCCACTTCCAGAAGGTACTGGGAGGGGCTGGGGAGGGGCTGGGAGGGACTGGGAGGCACTGGGGAGGGACTGGGGAGGGACTGGGAGGCACTGGGAAGTACTGGGGAGATACTGGGAGGCACTGGGGAGGTACTGGGATACACTGGCGAGAGACTGGGAGGCACTGGGGAGTACTGGGGAGATACTGGGATACACTGGGGAGGGACTGGGAGGGACTGGGAAGTACTGGGGAGATACTGGGAGGCACTGGGGAGGGACTGGGATGGGAAGTACTGGGGAGATACTGGGAGGCACTGGGGAGGTACTGGGATACACTGGCGAGGGAACTGGGAGGCACTGGGGAGTACTGGGGAGGGACTGGGAGGCACTGGAGGGACTGGGAGGGGCTGGGGAGGTAGTGGGATGCACTGGGGAGGGACTGGAGGCACTGGGGAGATACTGGGAGGCATTGGGGAGTACTGGGGAGGGACTGGGAGGCACTGGCAGGGGCTGGGAGGGACTGGGAGGGGCTGGGGAGGTACTGGATACACTGGGGAGGTACTGGGAGACACTGGGAAGTACTAGGGAGGTACTGGGAGACACTGGGGAGGTACTGGAAGACACTGGGGAGGTACTGGGAGACACTGGGGAGTACTGGGGAGATACTGGGAGACACTGGGGAGTACTGGGAAGGTACTGGGAGACACTGGGAAGGTACTCTGAGGCACTGGGCAGGTACTGGAGACAATGGGGAGTACTGGGAGACACTGGGGAGGTAGTGGGAGACACTGGGAGGTACTGGGAGGCACTGGGAGATAGTGGGAGACACTGGGAGTACTGGGGAGGTACTGGCAGGCACTGGGAGTACTGGGGAGGTACTGGGAGGCACTGAGGGCTCCTGCAGCAGCTCTGGGGAGGCACTGGGCTGTTACTGGGAGGCACTGGGCTGTTACTGGGAGGCGCTGAGTTACTGGAGGCGCTGGGAGTTACTGGGGCGTTACTGGGAGGCACTGGGGAGGTACTGGGAGGCACTGGGGAGTACTGGGAGATACTGAGAGACACCTGGGAGTACTGGGAGGCACTGGGGAGGTAGTGGGAGGCTCTGGGGGGATACTGGGAGACACTGGGGAGTACTGGGGAGATACTGGGAGGCTCTGGGAGGCACTGGGAGATGCTGGGAGATACTGGGGAGTAATGGGGAGATACTGGAGACACTGGAGGGTACTGGGAGGTACTGGGGAGGTACTGGGAGATACTGGGAGGTTCTGGGAGATACTGGGAGGCACTGGGGAGTACTGGGGATGTACTGGGACGTACTGGAGGCACTGGGGAGGTACTGGGAGGCACTGGAGAGTACTGGGAGGCACTAGGGAGATAGTGGGAGACACTGGGGAGCACTGGGGAGGTACCGGCAGGCACTGGGGAGCACTGGGGAGGTACCGGCAGGCACTGGGGAGTACTGGGATGTACCGGCAGGCACTGGGGAGCACTGGGGAGGTACTGGCAGGCACTGGGGAGTACTGGGGAGTACCGGCAGGCACTGGGGAGCACTGGGGAGGTACCGGCAGGCACTGGGGAGTACTGGGGCGTTACTGGCAGGCACTGGGAAGCACTGGGGAGGTACCGGCAGGCACTGGGGAGCACTGGGGAGGTACTGGCAGGCACTGGGGAGCACTGGGGAGGTACCGGCAGGCACTGGGAGTACTGGGGCGTTACTGGCAGGCACTGGGAAGCACTGGGGAGGTACCGGCAGGCACTGGGGAGCACTGGGGAGGTGCTGGCAGGCACTGGGGAGCACTGGGGAGGTTACCGGCAGGCACTGGGAGCACTGGGGCATTACTGGCAGGCACTGGGGAGCACTGGGGAGGTACCGGCAGGCACTGGGAGCACTGGGGAGGTGCCGGCAGGCACTGGGGAGTACTGGGGCATTACTGGCAGGCACTGGGGAGCACTGGGGAGGTGCCGGCAGGCACTGGGAGTACTGGGGCATTACTGGCAGGCACTGGGAGCACTGGGAGGTACCGGCAGGCACTGGGGAGCACTGGGGAGGTACTGGCAGGCACTGGGGAGCACTGGGAGGTACCGGCAGGCACTGGGGAGTACTGGGGCGTACTGGCAGGCACTGGGAAGCACTGGGGAGGTACCGGCAGGCACTGGGGAGTACTGGGGCGTTACTGGCAGGCACTGGGGAGTACTGGGGAGGTACCGGCAGGCACTGGGAGCACTGGGGAGGTACCGGCAGGCACTGGGGGAGCACTGGGGAGCTACCGGCAGGCACTGGGGAGCACTGGGGAGGTGCTGGCAGGCACTGGGGAGTACTGGGGAGGTACCGGCAGGCACTGGGGAGCACTGGGGAGCTACCGGCAGGCACTGGGGAGCACTGGGGAGGTGCCGGCAGGCACTGGGGAGCACTGGGAGGTACCGGCAGGCACTGGGGAGCACTGGGGAGGTACCGGCAGGCACTGGGGAGCACTGGGGAGGTGCTGGCAGGCACTGGGGAGCACTGGGGAGGTACCGGCAGGCACTGGGGAGCACTGGGGAGCTACCGGCAGGCACTGGGGAGCACTGGGGAGGTACCGGCAGGCACTGGGGAGTACCGGGGCGTTACTGGCAGGCACTGGGGAGCACTGGGGAGGTGCCGGCAGGCACTGGGGAGCACTGGGGAGCTACCGGCAGGCACTGGGGAGCACTGGGGAGGTACCGGCAGCACTGGGGAGTACCGGGGCGTTACTGGCAGGCACTGGGGAGCACTGGGGAGGTACCGGCAGGCACTGGGGAGCACTGGGGAGCTACCGGCAGGCACTGGGGAGCACTGGGGCGTTACTGGCAGGCACTGGGGAGTACCGGGGAGGTACCGGCAGGCACTGGGGAGTACTGGGGAGGTACTGGCAGGCACTGGGGAGCACTGGGAGCTACCGGCAGGCACTGGGGAGCACTGGGGCGTTACTGGCAGGCACTGGGGAAGTACCGGGAGGTACCGGCAGGCACTGGGGAGCACTGGGAGGTACTGGCAGGCACTGGGGAGTACTGGGGCGTTACTGGCAGGCACTGGGGAGTACTGGGGAGGTGCTGGCAGGCACTGGGGAGCACTGGGGAGGTACCGGCAGCACTGGGAGTACTGGGGCGTTACCGGCAGGCACTGGGGAGCACTGGGGAGTGCCGGCAGGCACTGGGGAGCACTGGGAGGCGCTGAGGGCTCCTGGCGCGGCTGTGGGGAGGCACTGGGCTGTTACTGGAGTCACTGGGAGGCCCCCCCAGATCCTGCACTACAGCCCCGAGGAGGGGCAGGTGGGTGGCGCCGGGGCCGTTCGCGGGGGTGCTGGCCTGGAACGGCTCGCGGGGCACGCGCGACCTGCAGGACCTGTCGGTGCGGCTGGCGCCGTGGGGCGGCCCCACGCCGGGCTCTACGTGTGCCGCCTGCGCCGCAACCTCACCTTCGAGGGCTACGTCTACAGCCTGGCGCGCAACAAGACGCTGCGCCTGGCCGTGGTGGAGGCGGGTGGGCGCGGGGGGCGGGGCTTGGGCCGGGGGGCGGGGCTTGGGCCGGGGGGGCGGGGCTTGGGCCGGGGGGCGGGGCTTCGGTCCGGGGGCTTGTGTCGGGGGGCGGGCTTGGGCCGGGGGGCGGGGTTTGGGCCGGGGGCGGGGTTTGGGTCCGGGGGGCGGGGCTTGGGGCCGGGGGGCGGGGCTTGGGCCGGGGGCGGGGCTTGGGCCGGGGGGCGGGGTTTGGGCGGGGGGCGGGTTTGGGCCGGGGGCGGGGCTTGGGCCGGGGGGCGGGGTTTGGGCGCGGGGGGGCGTGGTTTGGGTCCGGGGGGCGGGGTTGGGCCGGGGGCGGGGCTTGGGTCCGGGGGGGGGGTTGGGCGCGGGGGGCGGGGTTTGGGTCCGGGGGGGCGGGGCTTGGGTCCGGGGGGGCGGGGCTTGGTCCGGGGGACGGGGTTTGGGCCGGGGGGCGGGGTTGGGCCGGGGGCGGGGTTTGGGCGTGGGAGGCGGTGCCTTAGAGGGTGGGGCTGGCAGAGGGAGCAGGGCCTGGGGAAGGGGAAGGAGGGCTCGGAGGGGGCGGGGCTTGGGCAGGGGGCGGGGTTTGGGCGCGGGGGGGCGGGGTTATGCAGGGGGGCGGGGCCTGGGGAAGGGGGAATGAGGGCTCAGAGGGGGCGGGGCTTGGGAGGAGTGGGGCCTTGGAGGGGGCGGGGTTTGGTCCGGGGGGCGGGGACTCAGGGCGTGGGGCTCGCTAGAGGGAGCGGGGCCTGGGAAGGGGGAAGGAGGGCTTGGAGGGGGCGGGCTTTGGGCAGGGGGCGGGGTTTGGGCGCGGGGGGGCGGGCTCTCAGGGTGGGCCTGGCAGAGGGGGCGGGGCCTCGGGCAGGGGGAATGAGGACTCGGAAGGGCGGGGCTTGGGAGGAGTGGGGCCTTGGAGGGGGCGGGGTTTTGGGCAGGGGGCGTGGCCACGCGGGGGCGCTCGGGTTGCCTGGCGGGGGGGCGGGGCCGGGAGGGGCGGGGCCGGGAGGGGCGGGGGCGCTCGGGTTGGCGGGGGGCGGGGCCGGGAGCTGGGAGGGGCGGGGCCGGGAGGGGAGGGGCGGGGGCACTCGGGGTTGCCGGGGGGCGGGGCCGGGAGCGGAGGGGCGGGGGCCGGGAGGGGCGGGGCCGGGGCCGGGAGGGGCGGGGCCGGAGGGGGCGGGGCCGGGGCCGGAGGGGCGGGGCCGGGAGGGCGGGGCCGGGGCCGGGAGGGGCGGGGCCGGAGCCGGGAGGGGCGGGGGCGGGGCCGGGAGCCGGGAGGGGCGAGGCCGGGGCCGGGAGGGGCGGGGCGGGGCCGGGAGGGGCGGGGGCCGGGGCCGGGAGGGGCGGGGCCGGAGCCGGGAGGGGCGGGGCCGGGAGGGCCGGGGCCGGGGCCGGGAGGGGCGGGGCCGGGGCCGGGAGGGGCGGGGCCGGGGCCGGGAGGGGCGGGGCCGGGGCCGGGAGGGGCGGGGCCGGGGCCGGGAGGGGCGGGGCCGGGGCCGGGAGGGGCGGGGCAGGGAGGGCCGGGGCCGGGGCCGGGAGGGCCGGGGCCGGGGCCGGGAGGGCGGGGGCCGGGGCCGGGAGGGCCGGGGCCGGGGCCGGGAGGGCGAGGCCGGGGCCGGGAGGGGCGGGGCCGGAGCCGGGAGGGGCGGGGCCGGGGCCGGGAGGGGCGGGGCCGGGGCCGGGAGGGGCGGGGCCGGAGCCGGAGGGCCGGGCCGGGGCCGGGAGGGGCGGGGCCGGGGCCGGGAGGGGCGGGGCCGGAGCCGGGAGGGGCGGGGCCGGGGCCGGGAGGGGCGGGGCGGGGCCGGGAGGGGGCGGGGCCGGGAGGGGCGGGGCCGGAGCCGGGAGGGGCGGGGCCGGGGCCGGGAGGGCCGGGGCCGGGGCCGGGAGGGGCGGGGCCGGAGCCGGGAGGGCCGGGGCCGGGGCCGGGAGGGGCGGGGCCCGGGGCGGCAGGCGGCAGGTTCGAGCCCCGGCGCGGCGCGCAGCGCGGCGGGACGCGGCGTCCATCGTGTCCGAGATCCTGATGTACGTGCTCATCGTGGTGCTCACGCTCTGGCTGGCCGCAGAGATGCTGTACTGCTACCGCAAGGTGGCGGCCGCCGCCCCGCCCCCGACAGCGCGTGAGTGGGCGGGGCCTGCCGGGGGGCGGGGCCTGGCGGGGGGCGGGGCCTCGGCCGGGGGGCGGGGGTATAGGGGGAACGGGGGCTTGGGGGGACTTGGGGGTGTAGGGGAAACAGGGGGGCGGGGGGGAGTTGGGGGGGTAGAGGGCTTTGGGGGGAACGGGGGAACGGGGGGGTTGGGGGTATGGGGGAATGGGGGGCCTTGTGGGTGGGGGGAGTTGGGGTATAGGGGAATTGGGGGGGTTGGGGGCAGTTGGGGGGGAGTTGGGGGGTACAGGGGGAACGGGGGGGCGGGGGGCAGTTGGGGGGGTAGAGGGGCTTTGGGGGGTTATGGGGGGAACGGGGGGGGGAGCCAGCAGGGGGGCGGGGGTATAGGGGGAACGGGGGGGTCGGGGGGTCAGGGGTATAGGGGGAGCGGGGGGTGGGGGGGAGTTGGGGGGTAGAGGGGCTTTGGGGGGTGTAGGGGGAACTGGGGGGTCGGTGGGTTGGGGGGTGGGGGGAGTTGGGGGGTACAGGGGGAACGGGGTTTGGGGGGTAGAGGGGCTTTGGGGGGTGTAGGGGCTTTTGGGGGTGTAGGGGGGTTGGTGCGGGGGGTGGGGGGGTGTAGGGGCTTTTGGGGGTGGGGGGGTTGGTGCGGGGGGTTGGGGGGTGATGTAGGGGCTTTTGGGGGTGGGGGGGTTGGGGGGTAA